>NW_028270158.1:25977268-26290563 GCF_037043375.1 Chiloscyllium plagiosum | reverse complement strand
CACACATGATCCAGTTTATGATTAACGATTGTAATAAACAACTCTACAGCACAAGAGATGTAAGAGAGTAAAGAATGTACATATACTTCACAGTCAAGAACTCTCATTCTTGAGTATGAATGTATGTTTTGACTGCAATCTTATGCAAATGGTGGTAGGAATTAAACTTGTTCAACTAATTGACAGCAAAAAGGTCAAAGGATAGCCAGTTCTGCCAAGCTTGTCCAAAGAAATGCTATTCAGGCAACAATTGGTCAAGAAGCAGCCAATTATAGAACCACAAGTCAAGGAATAAACAGTTATTTGACAACAGGTCTAGTGGAAACCAACAGAAAATTTCATTTAGTTTCTTAAACCTATGACATAGCCCAGAAAATGACAGAAACCATTGAGATTACCTACCTTGAAATAAGAAAATTCATAATGTCAGCAAGATAGAAATATGCAGAAATGTTTTCCATAACTTAAGCACCATATAGCATTCAGATGAGAAAAATCAGCAAAGTTTGCAAGAAGACAAAAGGATGAGCAAGATAATAGGAAGTATTTGAACTCATCAATGAATATTTAACTAAAGTTGTTCAGACAGCAACAAAGCCTATTCAATAAATATTTATGGTAGATTTAAATTTGATGTCAGATGATGAGATCACCCAAGTTCATGAAGAACTTCTCAATTCTTCATTTTTGAAAGAAGATTAATCAGTATAAATGACAGACATCATCTTAAGTAAGTAATAATCCTCAAGTAGCATGCATGACGAAATGAGCATGTTGGGTTCACCAGTAAAGAAACCACAGGGGCGATTCTAACCCAATGAAGTACACAATCTACATACTTTGGCACAGATTCTCCAGCAAATTGAAAATAAAGATTTGCTTCCACAGATTGAAGATTACTGCACAAGACTCCATCGATGCCACCAATGAGATGGGCAAATCAGTTGTCCACAGATTCAGGACATGGAAAATAAGAGACTGCTTGGTCAGCAATGCAGGATACCATCAAGGAGACATTGCCTGATTCAAAACATCCAGGAGGCTCTTGTGATATAAGGTATGTGTTTTATACATATAGTGGCATGAGTGATTTTATCTATGTGTCTAAGGTGATTTAATAATTAACTTGTCAGTCTTTCTACAGCCTTGACTTTAAACCAGTATGGATCAGAGATTAGGTGACTGGGGCCTCCTGAAGTAATAACATGAGTTTATTTGTAATGTGAGAGATTTATGATTAAATAGAACAAACATTTAAAGGCACTCACTTGCTTTTTGCTTTGTACAATTAAGAAATGGCATTTGCTTAGGAGAAAACAACCATAGGTTGGAAAGTTATTGGTTTGAGTTCATGGAAGACTTGGCTAAGGTTTAGTGTAAGGCAATTACTCCTGGAAAAAGCAGTTAGTTCAAAACAGTTAGGAAATACAGGTAGTTCTCCTATAACACACATTTATTAAATGTGATTTGTCCGTGACACAATTTGTGAATTGTTGACCTTTGTTTTTAATAAAGCGAAACTCTGTTCACTGTTATGAGATTCTCATCCTTAGTGATAGGTGTTACAATGCACAGAGGATTGGCCTCCGCTTCAGTATCACATGATCGGTCAGTTCATACACTCTCTCGTGAAGAGCTTTGTGAAAGGTATTGTGACATGTTTGTGCTAGTGGACTTGGAAAAACATCATGAAAATATCTCTACAGCCTGAGGACAAGAAGCTTGGAGCAATCGGTTAATCTAAAAACTTAAAGAGTTGAGATATGAGTGAAATTTCACTCAAATTGACGAACCGTAAAAGGACAGTGTTGAGGAGAGTTTGAAACTTGGCTTTGTTGCTTGCATTAAGAGCTTTTATTCTCTCTTTTTGTTTAGATGTTAAAGAATATCCACATTCTCATGTGAATCTGTTTCAGTCACTAATCATTATGGTGGCTAACTGCAAAAAAAACCAGTACAATTGGACATGATCAGTCAGCTGCTCAGGGTGGTCAGAGTCTCGAAACTGCACAGAGTGTGTGTGAGAGAGAAATGTTACTTTGGTGCATGTGTGGAGATGTCCTGAGGTGGTGAGTTGACACTGCTGAAGTGATTTAGGGTTAGTCAGTCTCAGATGTTAGTGAAGATGAGAGTGAGTGGGTACAGTTGCAGAGGCAGAGTGAGTATAAGGTATCAATGAGAAGATGATGGCACTTTCATTGACAGAGTGGAAAAGGTCACTGATCTTCCTACATTCTGTGCATTCCTTCAGACAGTTGAAATTGCACTGTCTTGAATGGTAACCCAGGTCCAGGTTGGTGTGGTTCCAGTAGAATGGCATACTCTGTGGCCTGGGAAAAAAAGGAAGTCCTGCTGCTGAAGAACCCTATCCCCACCAGCAGCATCTCTTTTGAATCCTCCCACTTCCTCCAGATAAAAGGGGTAGCCAAGGGGACACGCATGGGACGCAGCCACCTGCCTCTTCATCGGGTATGTGGAACAGTCCATCTTCCGCAACTACACCAGCACCATTCCCACCTTTTCCTCTGTGACATTGATGAATGTATCAGCACCACTTCATGTTCCCAAGAGGAGGTTGAACAGTTCATCAACTTCATGAACACCTTCCACACTGACCTCAAGTTCCCCTGGACCATCGTGGACACCTCCCTTTCCTTCCTGGACCTCTCCATCTGTTTCCAGCGACTGGCTCAACACGGACATCTATTTCAAACCCACCGACTCCCACAGCTTCCTGGACTATACCTCTTCTCACCATCCCTCCTGTAAAAACACTATCCCTTACTCCCAATTCCTACGTCTCCGCTGCATCTCCTCCCAGGAGGAGCAATTCTACTCCACAACATCCCAGATGGCCTCCTACTTCAAGCACTGCAATTTCCCCTCCCACGTGGTCAACAATGCCTGCCAGTATATCTCCTTCACTTCCCGCACCTCCAACCTTGAACCACACCCCTCCAATGCAACAAATATAGAATCAGCACCCCCCCTCCACCCCACCCCCATGTGGACCTTCCACTCCACCAATCTCCAGATACAATGCATCATGCTCTGCCATTTCCATCACCTACAGTCAGACCCCACCACTAGAGACATATTTCCTGCCCCACCCCTTTCAGCATTCTGCAGAGAACCTTCCCTCTGCGACTCCACCATTACGTCCACGCGCCCCACCAACCCAGCCTCCATTCCCGCCACCTTCCCTTGCCACCACAAAACATGTAAAACCTGCACACACACCTCCCCCCACACTTCTATCCAAGGCCCCAAATGATCCTTCCACATCTCACAGAGATTTTCCTGCACCTCCATATACCTCATCTACCATGTCCATTGCTCTCAATGTGGTCTCCTCTAAACTGGAGAGACAGGACGCCAACTTATAGAATGGTTCAGAGGATATCTCCGGACACACGCACCCAACAGCCCCACCACCCTGTGGCCGACCACTTCAACTTGCCCTCTCACTCCGCCAAGGACATGCAAGTCCTGGGCCTCCTCCACCACCAAATCCTAGCTAGCCAACACCTGGGAGAAGAATGCCTCATCTTCCACCTTGGTACCCTCCACTCACACGACATCAATGCCAATTTCACCAGTTTCCTCATCTCCCCTCTCCCCACCTTATCCCAGATCCAACCCTCCAACTCGGCACTGCCCTCTTGAACTGTCCTACCTGTCTGTCTTCCTTCCCACCTAACCACTCCACCCTCCGCTCCGACCTATTACCATCACCCCCCACTTTCATCTATCTATTGCCTTACAAGCTACCTTTCCTCAGCCCCACCCACCTTCCCATTTATCTCTCAGCCTCCTTGGGCCCTCCCTACATTCCTGATGAAAGGCTTATGCCCGAAGCATTGACACTCCTGCTCCTCGGATGCTGTGCTTTTCCGGTGCCACACTTCTTGACTCAGCATCTCCATGACCCTGCCCACAAAGAGAGGCACCAATTTTCTATTGTCATTTCCAGGAACCATGCAGGGCAGCTCCAGACTGACAGCTCTTATCTGGGTACACAATATTTTTTTAAAGATGGTGCTGCACCATGGATGTTGGTCAATTCTGGGATATCTAGGAAGTGGTGAGTTGTTTTGGAAATGGCACATGGTATGATGGTGCTAGGATGTGTGAGAGGGCCACCAAAGGTGGGGTAAGTAATAAATCAGGCACGTTTTGTAAAATAGATGTCCCCAAGCATCACACTATGAAACTCTCTGACAAAACTGATACTTAGTGAAAGAAATTAAGATTCAGCCTTGATCTATCAAGGCAGGTTTCATTCTGGAATCTGACTTGTGCAGTGTTACCTTTGGATGGAATCAGAAAACTGGCTAGAATGCAGTACAACTAGCAGATATAGATGCCATTCGAGATAATCTGTTGAAGAATCTTATGAATCGCACTATACAGTACCATACACCAGGTAAGTTACAACAGGTCAAAATTTACTTAGACTGTGTTATAGTTTGTGTTAGGCAAACTGTTACTTTTGATTCGATTTTTACTGGTATGTTTGGTGGTTCACCCTACCTTATTTTTCCCATCGGCCTCATTATTTCTATTGCATGATTTTCTATAACACGGCGTTGTATGGGAACACAATTACAGCATTATAGGAGAATTATTGGTAAGTTACTTCAGGGTAAGGGTCTCAGTTTGAAAATTCCAGATTAGACTAGTGAAGGAATTGTATGAATAATCAAGAAAGAAACTATCAATCTTTCAAGACTAGGAAATGAAACAAACAGTTAGGTCAAGCATATAGATGTGACATAAAATAAAACTCTCTGGAATTGAGTACGGTAGAATGGTGGTGCTGGGATAAATGGGATCTTGCTTTGCCACGTGTTTCAAAACCTTTCAAACGTATTATCTTCAATGTTTTTAACATTGAAGCTAAATCTACAACATTACAAGCTTATGTTTCAATGGAAGATCACCATGTTAAATATAACATAACAAAACAAAGCGTACCAAACCAGATTTAAGTTTTGGGTTTGACTTGTCCAATAATAACATCAGCTGGGATTATGAAACTGTGAAGAAGAAATTGCCCGATTTAGAGATTCAGAGTACAACAAAGGAGAAAAAGGCGCAGTTGCCTTCTATGAATGGCATTCATGGGATTAAATGTCCTCCTGACAATGTTATGGTGATACTATCTGCTTCAGTACAAAAGAATTCCTCTGCAAAGGTAATTCAGCAGATTAAAATTCCTCCAGATGAGGAGAACAATTAATTGTCTGGTTCAGCAGGAATAATATTCTGCGCAAAGGCCATTCAAGCGATTAAAAAGTCTCCAGTGGACAGAAGCTTTATATTCGTCATAGAATCTCGAGTAGTATCAAGGTCAGCAGTCTTCAAACCAAAGACATACCAATCTTCTAAGTGCAAAGGAAACACATTCTAGGAAAATTATAAAACTTTCAGCCATTTTAATTTGTGAAGTCAGAGGCTTGGGGGGTGAGATACAGTTGTAGGAAATGTCATCATATACGAAGTTAAAAATCACACTACACCAGGTTATAGTCCAACAGGTTTATTAGGAAGCCCTAGCTTTCGAAGCACTGCTTCTTCAGCAGGTGGTTATGGAGCAAAATTGTAAGACATAGACTTTATAGCAACAGGATTGCAGTGTCAGGGAATGTCATATTAAACAAATTTAACTTAAGTCTTTCGTCTTTTAGAATGATCATATTAGTTTCGGTTCCTTCATAAGTAAATCCCAGAACTTTTTTAAAGTTACATTCTCAAGACAGCTTTTAACAATAGGTGTCACCTCAGCTCAGATAATGCATTGAAGGCGTGAAGCTGTGTCACAATATTAGGTCAGACTGATTCTATTTCTAAAGTAGGATTTACTGAATCTTACATGGGTTTATGCAGTTTTTGAGCAAAATAAAATGTAATTCTGCAAGTACAAATTCATCCCACAAACTTACATGTGTGTGTGCAGGGGACACCAATGAGTGTGTGCATGTGGGTGTGTATGTGTAGGGGTGTGAGTGTCTGTGAGAGTGTGTGTGAATGTATTGGGATATAAGTCTGTGAGGGGGGCATGTGTGGATGCGTGTGTGGCAGCTGTATGTGTGAGCATTTCAGAGAGGGCTTGTGCATGAGAGAGAGTCTGCTTGTGTGTGTGTGTGTGCAAGAGTGTATAGTACAATGGGGTCACCTGTATATTGAGGTACTGAACGTGGCTATCAAGTCCACATTGGAGGATGGTCACCCGAAGGTTCAAGGTAGAATGTCCCAGATCGCTGAAGTGTTCCCCGACTTGGAGGGGGGGTGGGGTTTCACACTTCTAGCTGGTGGTCGTTGTGACTTATCCATTTATCTATTGTAGCCTCTGCTCAGTGTTGCCAATATACCATGCCTCAGGGAATCCTTGCCTGCACCTTTAGGTGACCATCTCCAAGGCAGACTTCGGGACAGGCAACAACGCAAAGTAGCCGAGCAGAGGCTGATAACCAAGATTAGTACCCATGGGGATGTCCTCACCCGGGACCTTGGGTTCATGTCACACTACAGGTGACCCCACTGCACTATACACTCTCTCTCTCTCGCACACGCACACACATGCAGACCCTCTCTCATACACAAGCACTCTCTCACACATACAGCGCCCACACTCATATCCACAAACACATCCTCTCACAGACTTATATCTCATTACACTCACATACATACATATACTTTCTCACAGACACTCACACCCCACACATACACACACCAACATGCACACACTCCCTTGATCTCTGTGTGTGTGCGCGCGCACACACACGTAAGTTTGTGGGGTGAATTTTAAACTTGCAGAATTACATTTAATTTTGCTCAAAAACTGCATAAATCCATATAAGATTCAGTCAATCCCACTTTGGAAAAAGAACCAGTCTGACCTAACACAGACAGTCTTCAACTTCACACCTTCGATGCATTGTCTGAGCTGAGATGGCACCTATTGTGAAAAGCCACCTTGAGAACGTAACTTTAAAAAGTTTTGGGATTTACATATGAAGAAACCTAAACTATCATGATCATTCTAAAAGATGAAAGACTTAAGCTAAATGTGTTTAATATGACATTCCCTGACACTGCAATCCTGTTGCTATAAATTCTGTGTCTTACAATCTTATACTCCACGTCCACCTGCTGAAGGAGCTGCGCTTCGAAAGCTAGTGCTTTCAAATAAACCTGTTGGACTATAACCTGGTGCAGCGTGATTTGTATCTTTGTCCACCCTGGTCGAACACCGGCACCTCCAAATCATCATTATATACGTGAATGTATAAATATTAATTATGATAAAAGAGCTTGGATAGAGATGTTGTATAAAATAATAGCTCCGAAAAGATTAATGCTGAAGTCTGCAACAATCTCTACCCAATCTGATGATGTCATAGTTTGAAAAGACAAAACACCTTAGGATCTCAAAAAGCACAGCAAAATCTCCCAAAAGTGCTTGTAAAATGTTATTAATGTAACTAGTATCTAATTACTCTCATGCAATTAACAATATCTAGTTTCAGACAGAGAACCGCTTTAGACTAAGTAAGACCTAGTCAGGAAAGGAATTGGGGCAGCAATGGACCCAACATTGACACTGCATGCTGATGCAGCTTGGTGTCAGTGTGGCTTTTTATAGGTTTGATCTAGCTGCATGACTATGAAAAGTTTCAGCCACTCTTTAAGAGAATAAATTCCTCCAAAGTAGTTTACTGGGTTTATTGGTGACAATCTTATGCTTGTGGGTCCACTCATCTGTAGAAACTCTGAATGGATGTAATATTGGAAGGTTTCAAACACATGATTTCCTGCCTTTTAGTGCTTTGCTGCACATTTTATATATCCATTGATCACCCAAAATATTCAGCCTTGCATTGCCTTGTCTTCCCGATGGACAATTGGAAAGAAAAGTTACTTTTTATTACCGTACTAGATCATTTCTAACAGTCAGTTAAATAGTTCATTCTATTTCTCTAATTTTTTAATAATGAATAAAGACAACTAATTAAAGAAAATAAAGAAAAATTCTTTTATATCTTTGACTTTTTTGCCAGGTTTCCTTTCAGCAGTATCCTGAAAATTTAATTTTAATGCTTCAAAGACCCATGCATAATTATGGAGGGTTGGCAATCCTATTTTTAGCTGGGTATGCAAGAGAATATTACACAGAATATTTACAATAGATAGTAAGGAGTGACTTGTACATGAAACATTGCAGTACAGTAGCTGGTTCAGAGGATTTTAAGGCATTTTTATAAACTTTCCGGACTAAGGCAAAAAGGCCCTGAACTTACCCTTTTCCTTTTCAAGCTTCTATGTACATTTCATCCTCCGTGACATTTCAATATGTCGAAATCATCTCCTACTCAGTCCTGCCCAACGTAAATCTGGGCTTTCCCTTCTTTCTGCAATTGAAAGGTGGTTAAATATTAACATCATGGGCGGCACAGTGGCTAGCACTGCTACCTCACAGCACTGGGGACCTGAGTTCGATTCCAGCCTCAGGAGACTGTGTGGAGTTTGCACATTCTCCTCCGTATCTGTGTGGGTTTCCTCCGGGAGCTCCGGTTTCTTTCCACAATCCAAAGATGTGTAGGTTAGGTGAATTGACCATGCTGAATTGCCCATAGTATTCAGGGATGTGTAGGTTAGGTGCATTAGTCAGGGGTAAAAGAATATAGGGTAGGGGAATAGATCTGGGTGGGTTACTCTTCAGAGGCTCGATGTGGACTTGTTGGGCTGAAGGGCCTGTTTCCACACTGTAGGGATTCTAATTCTAAAAAATCATTCTAATCAGAAGTAAAAACAGAAAGTACTTGAAAAACTCATTAGATTTGGTCATGTCTGCAGAGAAAGAAACAGTTAACATTTCAGTTCCTGAAAAGAATTGTTGAACTTGAATCATTAACACTGTTTTCGTTTCACTCAATAAAGTGCTGTTTGTTGTGCTGAGTTTTTCCAGGACTTTCTGCTTTCATTTCAGATCTTGAGCTATTGCAGTATTTTGTTTTTATCTAACACCTCAATCAGTATTTCTTGATCTACCCTAACTTCCTTCTTATCCTTTTACTCTCATTGGAGTTGCTGCACAGTGGGCCTTGACCACTCACATACAGTTCTGAATTATAATCAAAAACTGTTACTGCAAAGACAGCAACTTAGTCTGGATTTAAATTAAATACAACATTGAATAGAGTTTACGAGATGGAAATTCCTGTTGCATAAAAACTGGATTTTCTATTTACAAACCCTACCTGTTAAAGCCTGATAACTCGCTCTCAAAATTCAATTTTGCAGCTTTACAGCAATTTTTCACACTCCTTTAGGCAGTGGGATTTCCATTAATATCAATGTTTATTAAGCCTACTTATAACTTGGCATGATAACATAGATTGTCACAATTGAAGGTTTTGTATGATTGGAATGCATTTTAAGTTGGGATTACGTGAACCAGTGAAAGAACATACTCAGAAACATATTACACAAAGTTATAACCATTTCCGCCTCTTTGTCAATTAAATCTGCATAGAAGCCATTCTGCCCATCAAGTCTATGCCAGCTCGTTCGATACACAATCCATTTAAGCCCATCTTTACATGATACTTCTATAAACTGTCTGTGCTAAGTATTTATCCAGTTCCCTTAGAAGTCTACAGTTGATTCTGCCATCATGATCCTATTGGTAGTGCATTCCAAATCTTAATTATTAATTTCAAAATACTGTTTTACTTCATGAGATCTCTTAAGGCTAATCACCTTAAATCTGTGCCCTCAGGCCATCAGTCCCTCAGTTTTGGAAACAAGTCTTTAAAACACTTTTTATTTAGTCTATTAAAACAATTCTAAATATTCTAAACAAACTGCTCAAGGAGGAAAATGTCAGTTGCTTCAGAGTATCTAAGACACAGTATGCCCACTCATTTAATTGAATTTAATTTCATAAATCTCCTCTATATTGTTTCTAAAGTCTTCACATCCTTCTTAAATTGTAATATCCAGAAATGAACTCATACATCAGCAGGCTCTAAATTATTATGCTTGATTAACTAACAGGAGGAGGAGGGCCAACTCCCATGGGTTGATAATTGACTGGTCCTGTGTAAAAAGATTGGCAAGCAAAACCTGTAACAGGACAATGAGCTTTCTTTGAGAAGGTGGTGGTTTGGATATATTTGAGATATGTTCCCACAAGGGCAAGATAGAGCAAATAGTCCACAATGAAATAGAGAGTAGGATGAAGCTGGAAAAATGGGAAGAGGTATGACAGATATCAAGTTGATAACACAAATGGAAATCAGGTTGACTGTAGAAAAATCAAAAGGACAGAATGCTCAAAATGAGGGTGGAAATGAGAGTATGACTATTAAGCAGACAATTAACAAAAAGAGGATTCCAAAAGCCTTCTTTGGGAATGAAAAGCTAAAAGTTGCTAAGACGTAAAGGGCTGATTGATGACCAAAACGAGGATCTAGAAAGGGGATGGCTGAGATACTGAATGTGTACTTTGCACCTGTCTTTCACAATAAAGAAGATGCTGCCAAAGTCATAATGAAGAAGAAGCTAATTGAGATGCTGGATGGTAAAAGAATTGATAAAGTGAAGATACAATAGAGGGAGGTGATCTTAAAGGTTGATAAAGCACCTAATCTGAATGAAATATACCTGAATATCCTGAAAATCATAAAAAAGGAGCTTGCAGACGCACTGGTCATAATTCTTCAAACCTCCTTAGATGCAGGGCTAATGATAGAGGACTGGAGAATTTTATATGATACACCCTTACTAAACAAAGTTGTAAAGATAAATCCACGGTATCTTTGGTGGTGGATAAGTATTTGGAAATGATAATCTGGTACAAAATTAATTCATTAAGGAAACCCAGCTTGGATTTGTTAAAGGCAAGTTTTATGAACTATGAAGTGATACATCTTGGTCTGAATGTCTTTTTTCCTGTCCTTAGTTCTGAAGGTTGAACCTTGGATTTCATTTGGATTGAGGAGAAAGTGAGGACTGCAGATGCTGGAGATCAGAGCTGAAAATGTGTTGCTGGAAAAGTGCAGCAGGTCAGGCAGCATCCAAGGAACAGGAGAATCGACATTTCGGGCATAAGCCCTTCTTCAGGAATGAGGAAAGTGTGTCCAGCAGGCTAAGATAAAAGGTAGGGAGGAGGGACTTGGGGGAGGGGCGTTGGAATTGCGATAGGTGGAGGGAAGTCAAGGTGAGGGTGATAGGCCGGAGTGGGGTGGGGGCGGAGAGGTCAGGAAGAAGATTGCAGGTTAGGAAGGCGGTGCTGAGTTCGAGGGATTTGACTGAGACAAGGTGGGGGGAGGGGAAATGAGGAAACTGGAAAAATCTGAGTTCATCCCTTGTGGTTGGAGGGTTCCTAGGCGGAAGATGAGGCGCTCTTCCTCCAGCTGTCGTGTTGCTATGGTCTGGCGATGGAGGAGTCCAAGGACCTGCATGTCCTTGGTGGAGTGGGAGGGGGAGTTGAAGTATTGAGCCATGGGGTGGTTGGGTTGGTTGGTCCAGGTGTCCCAGAGGTGTTCTCTGAAACGTTCCGCAAGTAGGCGGCCTGTCTCCCCAGTATAGAGGAGGCCACATTGGTTGCAGCGGATGCAGTAAATGATGTGTGTGGATGTTGCTATGGTCTGGCGATGGAGGAGTCCAAGGACCTGCATGTTGCTATGGTCTGGCGATGGAGGAGTCCAAGGACCTGCATGTTGCTATGGTCTGGTGATGGAGGAGTCCAAGGACCTGCATGTTGCTATGGTCTGGTGATGGAGGAGTCCAAGGACCTGCATGTTGCTATGGTCTGGTGATGGAGGAGTCCAAGGACCTGCATGTTGCTATGGTCTAGCGATGGAGGAGTTCAAGGACCTGCATGTTGCTATGGTCTGGTGATGGAGGACTCCAAGGACCTGCATGTTGCTATGGTCTGGCGATGGAGGAGTTCAAGGACCTGCATGTTGCTATGGTCTGGCGATGGAGGAGTCCAAGGACCTGCATGTTGCTATGGTCTGGCGATGGAGGAGTCCAAGGACCTGCATGTTGCTATGGTCTGGCGATGGACCACTTAAGAACTCAACTGGTAGTGCAGGCTGGATGTTGGCAGAGTCTCCATTTACCACCATCCTCTTGGATTAAATTCCCTCCCTTCCTTCAAACACACCATGGGAGACAGCAAAAACTATTACCTGGAGAATAGAAAAGCTAGCTTGACTCTTGACAGTATTGTGATGAATTTGAGGCACCATATTTTAGGAAGGATATATGGGCTTTGGAATTCATGTAGAAAGGTTTATAAAGATGTTCTCAGAAATGAGTGACTTCAGCTATTAGATTATTGAGATTGTTGAAGCTGGAGACATTCTACTTCACGAAAAAAGAGAGTTCTTTAAAATCATGTGGGTTCCATACAGAGGAGATTGACCAAAGCTGTTCTCTTTGGCAGAATGGCTGAGAATCAGAGGCTATGGTTATAGAAACATAGAAACTAAAGAAGTTAGGAGCAGGAGGAGGCCATTCAGCCTTTCAAACCTGCCCCGCCATTTATCATGATCATGACTGATCAACCAACTCAATAGCCTAATCCTGCTTTCTCCCCATTACCTTTGATCCCATTTGCCCCAAGTGCTATATCTAGCCACCTCTTGAATACTACTTACTGTGGTAATGAATCCCACAGTCTCACTACTCTTTGGGTGAAAAACATGTCTCCTCATCTCCATCCAAAATAGTTCACCCCAAATCGTCAGACTATGACCCCTGGTTCTGGACACACCCCACCATTGGGAACATCCTCCCAGCATCTACCCGGTCTAATCCTGTTAAAATTTTATAAGAGTCTATGAGATCTCCCCCCCACCCCCCCCCCCCACCCCCTCACTTGTCTAAACTCCAGTGAAAACAATCCTAACCTAGTCAATCTCTTCTCATACATCAGTCCAGCCATCCCCTGGAATCAGCCTGGTAAACCTTCGCTGCACTCCCTCGAGAGCAAGAGCATTCTTCTTCAGAAAAGGAGACCAAAACTGCACAAAATACTCGAGGTGTGGTTTTGCCAATGACAAAAGACCAAAAAAGATATACATGTTTACTATTTGGAATGCACTACCCAAGAATGTGATGGAGAGCAGATTCAATCACAGCTTTCAAATACATCTGAGGATCAAAAATGTCCAGCATTATGGCAAAAGGTGAGGGAGTGAGATGCTGATACAGCAGACTGGTGGTATGGCCTCACTGTTGAATACTCTCCTCCTCTATTTCTCATCCAATTTCCTGCACTTAGCCCCGAGCCTATTTGTTATGATGTTTCAAGTGTTCATCTAAATATTTCTTGAATTTCTAGTACTTTTCTGTCTCTAACACCCTTTCACGCTGTGAGTTCCAGATAGCCACCACCCCGTTTTAAAAGAAAATCCCCAATAAACCTTACAATTGTGCCCTGGTGTTGAGGATAAAGATTTCTCCTTATCTAACCAATCTATGCCTCTCAGAACTTCAGTCTTGTCCCCCTCCACCTTTTCTGCTCTAAGGTAAACAGCCACAGCCTGTCTAGTCTCTCCCTATAGCTAAATTGCTTCAGCCAGGCAACTTCCTATGTATTTATCTTTCAACATTCTTCCAAGCAAAATGTCTCACTTTTCACCTTTCTGCATTGAGTTTCATCTGTCATGTTTCTGCACATTGTGCCTAAAACTCACAAGTTCAAGTAATTACTGTACATGACAAACAGCAGTTTTGCAGTACTGAACCCTGAGGAACTCCACCGTTTCCCTTAAGACAGAAAAACAACAATTCAACACAACTTTATCTTATTTCCCTTTTGGTCTTATAATAAATGTTGTCAAATAACTTTGCCTTGCCTGAGTTTTTCATTTTGACCATTTCAGTTCCTTCATTCAATTTTTAATTTAGTTTTTTTGAAAGCTGCTGGGTTGTTCCCTCAGTCTAATATTGTTAAAACAAGTCCCTTTACAGATGGATGTTAAGCATCCCATAGCACTATTTTTCAGGAGAGCAGGTGGGCTCTCGCTAGTGTCAGGGCTATTATTTAGCTATCAACCATCACAATTTAAAAAAACAGATGATTGCTTGTTGCTTCTGGGATCAAGCTGTGCGCGCATTGGTTGAACTGTTTCCTTACAACACTTCCAAAAGTGTTTAATTGGCTGTAAAGCATTTTGGCTGCCCTGAGGTCATGAAGACTGTAGAGAAATTCAAGACTTTCCTTCTTTTAAAATCAGTTTATGGGTGATGAATGGTCATTTGATCAGGTATCATTTTATCATTTAGTTACCTGGAACAGGACATGGGAAAGGGGTCTTAGACAATCTTAGCTTCTATTGAGGGAAGTAATTTCATCCAGTGCATTGGTCAGGACCTCACTGACAACAAACCATGGAAGGGTATTAGTGGTGTAAAAGAACGGTGAGGAAGACAGACAAAATTGGTGTGGCTCTGCCCCTTCATATAAAGGATCTGAGGACATGAATGAGGATGCTCATATTTAGGGATGCACTAAGTCCTCAGGCAAATTACCCGATAATATGGTCATGATCAGCATCAAGTAGCACTGCATTAAGTTCAAAAATGTCTGGCAATGAATCCACCCCCTACAATCTCATCCTTTAAAATATTTGAACAAATTTGCTATCTCTGTAACACAAGTGTGAGATGTGGATCTTAATCTAAAGATCTGGTGAAAATGATACTACAGATTCTGTTTTCCAAAGAGGACTGCCAAGGATCCTTGGTTAGGGTGTTAATAATGTTACATGATGGAAGGCTGTGGCTCATTTGTATCACTGTAGCCTTAAGGCCAGGGCTTGGGTACAAAAATCAAAACTGCCACATTACTGTAATACTGAGGGAGTGTTGCATTGTTAGAAGTTCTGCGTTTTGGATGAGTTGTTAAACTGTCTTTCCTCTCAGGTGGACATAGAAGATCCCATGGCACTGTTTCAAAGCAAGCAGAGCATTTTTCCTGATAAATATTCTTTCCTAAATTGGGATTGCCTGGTCATTATCACATTGCTAATTGTGAGGACTACACCAGTTGACTGCTGTGTTTTATCCATTACAACAATGACTAAACTTCCAAAGTACTCTATTGATTGTAAAGTGGTTTTGGAAGTCCAGTCATTGTTAAAAGTGAAGAGGGGAATGGAGGGAAGAAGGGCAGGAGGAAAGGAGTGAAGGGAAGACAAAATTTGTATTTCAACAACTCCCTTCATCAAACGTACGCTTTTTGTAACATGCTAATGACACATTCATCATGTTGTTTGTGGGATACATATTGGCTAGAATAGCATTTTCAAATAGGGAACCTTTGACATGCACCTGAGAACAGATGGGGCTTTGATCTCACACCTCATCTGAAAGATAGCATCTCAAACATTGCAGTATTCCCTCAGTGGGAGTGTCAACTTAGATTTTGTCTCTGAAGTGGAATGTAAAATCATGGCACCCAAAGAAGGATAAAATCGTTACTGAGGGCAATAATTGCTGCCGAAATTATTGAGAGCAGTGCCCTAGGCCAATATCTTCAAACTGCTTCAATAATGACCTTCCTTCCAAGGTCAAAAATGGGGATGCTCATTGATATTTGCACCTTGTTCACAACTCTGCAGATAAGGTTACAGTCAATGCTCACATGTAGAAAGATCTGTATGATATTCAAGCTTGGGCTGATAATGATAGATAGTGTTCATGCTGCATAAATGTCAGACAATGACCATCTCCTACAAGAGAGAATCTCACCATCGCCCCTTACATTGTTGAATTTCCAACTATCAACAACCTGGAAATTATCATTGACCAGAACCCAAATTGAACCAACCACATAAATACTGAGGCTACAAGAGCAGGCCAGAGGTTGGAAATTCTGCAGTGAAAAACTCACCTCTTGGTTTCTCATTTACAAAGCATTCTCAGTAGGTAAAATACTCTCAATTTGTGCAGCTTTTCTAACACTCACAAATCTTGGCATCATTCAGAATAAAGCAGCCCGCTCGATTTGCACCTTATATGTCACCTTAAACATTCACTCCCACCACCATTGGTGTACAATTGCAATATTATGAATCATTCACAGGATGCACTGCTATAGCTCATCAGGATTTCTTTAACTGCATCTCCAAATTTAAGACCTTTACCACTGGGAAGAGCAGAACATAACAACCTGAAAATTCCCCGCTAAGCTGCACACTGTCCTGACTTGGATCTATCAGGTCAGTCTTTCATTGTCACTAGGTCAAAATTATGGAACATCAGCCCAAACAACTTTTTGGATGTTTGTACCCTACATAGACTACAGTGGTGCAAGAAAGTGGTCACTCCC
Organism: Chiloscyllium plagiosum; assembly: GCF_037043375.1. Taxonomy (NCBI): domain Eukaryota; kingdom Metazoa; phylum Chordata; class Chondrichthyes; order Orectolobiformes; family Hemiscylliidae; genus Chiloscyllium; species Chiloscyllium plagiosum. Next base: position 26,274,209 of record NW_028270158.1, on the reverse strand, counting down.
ACTTTCCTAAAGACAATTAGGGATGGGCAATAACGTTTCCTTGCTGGCATGAAAGCATAACAAAATGTTTCAACAATTACATACATATTTGTCACGAATGATAAGAACTAACGTTTAATGTTTATAATGAATTTTCATGAATAGAAGAAAGCTCAGAAGTCGCCATAATCTCACAACTCTTGTCCACACCTGCCCAGTTGAAGATCTGTCGAAATGAGCAATCCTTAACAATCGCCCCTGTGGAGATCTTGACATTTTACTCCTCAGGCAGACTATTTGTGAGACAGAATCATATCTAATGTGGTTATATAAATGAAAAACCCACAGTGTTTTATTCAGGGTTCTGTCAATCATTTATCTGTCAGGACTCAGTCATTTAACTGCTACTAGCTTTTTACAGGTATAAGATTAAAGAGCAACGATAAATTAAATGAAAAGCAGACTCCATTACGTGCACATTTGTGCAAGTCTATCTTCTCCAGTTCTGCATGATAGATTGCTACTTTACAGTGTTATATTTAATCAATCATGTAGCTTTTCTCAGGCCTCTGAGCTACTGTAGCCTGTTCCACTCTGTTAAGGTTTTCATGCTTTCATGCAAAATCTGAAGAATTTCTATGTCTGCTGCATTCTTGGCATGGCAAGATCACTGGTGCTGAAGTCCTGAACTGTGCTAATTCCATAGCATACACTCATTATTTAGCCAACAACTTCAGTGTAGGCTTAGCCGTGTTCTTCAAATGCATGTCCAAATATGATGAACTGGTCAATGGGCCACAACCTCCTGGATGTCCATACCTGTGTAACAAGGATAGCTGCAAGTGTAATATGAAGACGGCAGGCTTTGATCCTGCAAATTGGGAGACAGAGGCTGACAGCCATGACCTCTGGAGGCTGACCTGTTTGAAAGATCATTGGAAGGGAAAAGCAGAAACAAGAAGTTCACCAGGCGAAGAAAAGGGCCCAGGGAAAAGAGAGGCCAATAAATCATGCACCTTCTCAGCCCACTAACTTCCTGTAACAAACAACGCAATGTCAGAGTGGGGCTCTTTGATCACACTAGGAGGAGTAACACACAAAACCCTTTTCTGATGATACGGAAGATGACCATGATCTCTATTTTCCCCTTCACAAGGGTTGACTCACCTGCTGAGTGTTGGTATTGCTATTCTAAATATGATAGTATAGTGGTTTTTGTTTCCAAATGAGCAATCCAAAGACCTAAACATGAGTTCAAAATGCCACCATTGTAAGAATTAAGAGTATAAGTGTTTGTTTCATAGTTTAAAAATAGGAATAAAAAGCTGCTATCAGTAAAAATGACCAGGAAGCTGTTGATTGTTGTGACACCCAAAATGGTTTATTAACATTTGTTAGGGAAGCAAAATTGCTTGGCTTAAATGTGACCATACTAACATTTCTCATATTAGCCACTTAATTATGTAATTTTTTTCAGGGTTAAAAGAACTCACTGATAAACATTGGACTTGCCAGCGATGCCCATATTCTAAGAAGAAATCTTTCAAATGTCCTGAGTATCTTTTGCTTTTTGTTTCCACCTGGACTTTTGGCTGACCTCTACCAGATGTGTAATTTGAAATTTTTTTGATTCTGTCCATTTCTGTATTCCCCACTCTTCCAAATTCAATCTTTTTTGCCCAAAATTGGTCCCTTCAAATCCTTACTTTCTCAGTGACTTCCCTGTCAATTTCAATCAGTTTCTTCAGTCTACTCAATGTTTCATACAACAGTCCAAACAAAGGACAAAGGCAAATGAGAAAAGAAATGCAAATTGTGAGTGTTTGAAAATAGTGTAGGTTTAATCTGATGTAAAACAAAAGATTATATGTTGCTAAGGAATGGAAGAAGTCTGTTGAGTCATCACAATAAGAAGTGACTGCATTTATCATTGCCCAGCTGAATGCATACTTTAAACCAGCACCAGCAGGTCACACGAAATGCGTAAAACCTTATGCAGGTCACAAGCTGGGCAAGTGTAATCCTGGATCACTCACACTCAACGCTTAGATCAGAAATGCTTGTAAACAGAAAAGAAGGAAGAACATCACTACTGTGAGACCAGTTTTTATTCAGTCCCTCATATTTCACAACGGACATTATAAGAGAAGAATTTGCATTGACATAACAACCTGTCATAACCCAAGGATTTTCAAAGTGCTTTACAGTCAATGATGTGCTTTTGAATGGAGGTCACTCATGCATGGCAGGTAATGTGACAATGAAATGCACGCAGCAAGATCCCACAAACAGCAATGTGATAATGACTAGTTATTTTTTTAAGTGATGCTGGTTGAAAGATAAATATTGGCTAGAATCCTCTGTCTTCAAATTGTCTCAGTGATTGTTCTGCATTTGTCAGCCTGAGCATTGAGGAGCTATTTAATTTCAGGGGTATCACAATTAAGCTCGTCCAATATCATATGCACACTAGGATCACTGAACATCATGATTTGGTACTTAGCTGTTCTATCAATAAGAAGGAAAAGGAAACAAAAAAAATGCTAAATAACATGAGAAAGAAATCAAAAATAACAGACAAAATAACCAGGCAGAATAAAAACAAATCCAGGAATTTAAGCACATGAAATTTCCATTAAAAGTCACAGCACAATAAAGTTAATTAATGGTTGTGACACTCTTTTATCTTTCCAATGTTTTGACCCCAGTACTGCATCAAGATTTATAAGTAACAAACTGGTTGTACCTATGCATTCTAAATAGACAGTATGGAAAGGTTCAAGGCACTGAGACTGGTCAGCCACTAACAAGAGGATTGTAATAAATGGACCTCAATAATGAAGACTCATCGGACTCTGCTTTCTTCCCACAGGTGTCGCCAAACCTGCTGGGTTTCTCCAGCAATTTCTGTTTTTGTTTCAGATTTCCAGCATCCACAGTTTTTTTTTTGTTTTATTTCAATGTAATATTTTAATGGCTGCAGTGCATCAGTAAACTTACAAAGAAAACTATGGACAGTAAGAGACGTCCCACTAAGAAGTATGAATGTGGAAAGATGAATAGACACCAAAGTATCAGATCAATCTTCATTTGCAGATGATACACTACATGTTCGTGGTGAGCAAATCCATCTCAAGGAAAGCCTTGCTATGTGGACCACATGTTAAATGCAATTAGCACCTTCAATTGTCAACTGATGTTGGAAAATTTAAATGGAGAAAAAGAATTTGGAACAGCACTGCTCTCTTTCCCAGGATAACTGAAGTGGAGATCAGAATTTCTGTTATTTTTCTGCATTATTTGCATACTCTTACCGTTCCTGCAATTTAGAAGTATCAAACAGCAACAGCTTTAGAAGTATCAAACAGCAATAACTTTGGAGAGTAATATGGAAGATGGTGCAATGTCGCATCTTTCAGGTGTATCTCAGTCATTAGCAATTTTAACTTGATCCAAAGCATACGGATCCAGTCCAGCTCAAGACTTAAATAAATAACTGGACTGATTCTTCCAGTGCAGCACAGAAGGAGCACTGGACTGCCAGAGGTGCCATCTTTTGGAAAAATGTAAATAAAAATAGCCTGGCCTCTTGGATGCATGTAAATGTTCTATGACTCTATTCCAGTGGTGTCCTCCCTTGTGTCCTGGCCGATACTTATCACTCAATCAGCAACATTAAGTCAGATGATCTGACCATTAGCATATTATGTTATTTTGTTGGCTCATGCTCTGTGCTAATTGCCTGCAACAGCAGTGAACAAGAAGCATTTCGTTGGCTGTGAAATGTCCTGAGATCATAAGAGCTCCATATAAATGCTAGTCCTTTTACTCCTCTGGCCAAGAACAGCAAGGATGGCCTTCTCAAGTCCTAACATATTGATCCTATTTTAGACACAGGCAACAAGGGCACTGGTTCATTTACTAGAAATCATTTCCAAGCCATATATGAGTAGATATTACCAGTGGACAAAGACATATCACACTAACACACTGAAGGTAAATTTATACCTTCACAGTTTTGCTGTAATTTTGGCAAAAGTTTAGATTAGATTAGATTAGATTACAGTGTGGAAACAGGCCCTTCGGCCCAACAAGTCCACACCGACCCGCCGAAGCGAAACCCACCCATACCCCTACATTTACCCCTTACCTAACACTACGGGCAATTTAGTATGGCCAATTCACCTGACCCTGCATATCTTTGGACTGTGGGAGGAAACCGGAGCACCCGGAGGAAACCCACGCAGACACGGGGAGAACGTGCAAACTCCACACAGTCAGTCGCCTGAGGCGGGAATTGAACCCGGGTCTCTGGTGCTGTGAGGCAGCAGTGCTAACCACTGTGCCACCGTGCCGCCCACTAAGTATCGGAGTGCTGCAGATACCAGTGATTTAAAACAGAAAGTACTGGAGAAACTTGGCAGATATGGCAGAATCTGTGGAGAGTGAAACAGAGTTAACATTCAAGTCCTCTTTGGAGCTGACCAAATTCAGTTCCGAAGAAGAGTTGTGTTGGACTGGAAATAGTAACACTGGGCTAAATCTTACTTTTTTTTAGCAAAGGGTTTGCGCAATGAAGCCTTGCGTGTTCTCTTGCCATATATTACCAAACACACCTCTTAATATTGACCCCACCTCCATGGCCTCTCTAGCATCTGATTTCTACCTGATCTTACCATGTGCCATTCACAGAACAGTTGATTACTCAGTATATATCTGCCAAAACACCAGTCTCCCTTACAATCTGTGCACCCAGACAAGACAATGAAATTCAACGTGAGCAAATGCGAGGTCTTGCACTTTGGGAAAAAGAATACAGGCATGGACTATTTTCTAAATGGTGAGAAAATTACAAAGGGATCTAGGAGTGTTAGTCCTGGATTCTCTAAAGGTTGACTTGCAGTTTGAATCCGTGATTAAGAGGATTAGAATGTAAAAACAGTGATGTGCTACTGAGACTTTATGAAGCTCTAGTTAGGCCCCATTTAGAATACTGTGTCCAATTCTGGGCCTCATACCTCAGGAAGGACATATTGGCACTGGAGCGTGTCCAGCGAAGATTCACATGGATGATCCCTGGAATCATAGCCTAACATAGAATGGATTGTATTCATTGGAGTTTAGAAGGTTGAGGGGAGATCTAATAGAAACTTACAAGATAATGCATAGCTTAGAAAAGGTGGACGCTACGAATTTGTTTCCGTTAGGTGAGGATACTAGGACCCATGGACACAACCTTAGAATTAGAGGGGATCAATTTAGAACGGAAATGAGCAGACATTTCTTCAGTCAGAGAGTGGTGGACCTATGGAATTCATTGCTACGGAGCGCAGTGGAGGCTGGGACGTTAAATGTCTTCAAGGCAGAGATTGATAAATTCTTGATCTTGCTAAGGAATTAAGGGCTACAGGGACAGTGTGGGTAAGTGGCGTTGAAATGTCCATCAGCCATGATTGAATGGCGGAGTGGACTCGATGGGCCAAATGGCCTTACTTCCACTCCTATGTCTTATAGTCTTATAGTCTTACGGTCTTAAGGACTGGACATTTGCCATGGACGTTGTCCTCTCTGCAGGTGATGCCCTAAAGATTATACTGGAGGAATGGATCCAGCAAATCCTCTTTCTTCAGGAGCAGTAATGGAGACCACCGGACCATGCTGCTCCGGTCCAAGTTTGACACCTGCATCAGTGCAGTTTCAGTAATCTGGAGTAATACCCTAACAATGTACAATGTCAATGCAGAAAGTCAATGACTTTCTGCACTCAGCCCAAGCAAATGCTACCATCTTCTTTCCAATATCTCACAGTGTCTCTATCTCTGCTACTCTATCTCAAGTCTCACACTTCGCCACTCTCACTATTGTCTACATCATTTTCCCAAGATGCTTTAATTTACACCATTGACAACACCACTAACCCTGAATGTCCTCTGCAATGCCCAATCACTCATGAGGACATCTCCTCACCAGCACCAACAGTAAGAGCTATGCCACCCACTTTCATTTCCATTAATACTTGCCTCTCTCTCATCCCAGAAGGAAATCAGCCTACAGCAGGGAAGACATGGGGGAGGCAATGGCCTCGTGGTATAATCCCTAGACTAACAATGTGGAGACTCAGGTAATGTCTTTGAGACCTGGGTTTGAATCCTGCTAAAATCTGTCCAAGTATGACCATAAATCCATTGTCGATTGTCAAAACCCTCTGGTTCACTCGTGTTCTTCAAGGAAGGAAACTGCCATCCTTACTTGATCTGGCCTACATGCGACTCTGGACTCATAGCAATGTTGTTAATTTTCAACTGCCTTCTTGGTAATTATGGATGGGCAATGAATGCTGGCTTAGCCAGAGATACCCACATACTGTAAGTGAATAAAAAACAGAGCTGCCTGTCATTCAGCTCCTCACTTCTTATGTGGACAGTATCCTGATTCTGACAGCCCGAGCAGGGTCTGGACTATATTGGAGGGTGTCCTTAACTTGACTGAGGCCAGCTGACAACCTGGACATGTTTCCTGGCTTTGTGTCTATGCTGGATAGAAAATGAAGACAGAAGTAATATATGCCCGGGATCACTGGATGAGGGGACAACACATGCAAAGTCAAGGTGAGGCAGGGATGCTGTGAGCATCCAGGCAGGGTAAAAGTGAGTGAGTGAGTGCATGAGAGAAGCCCAAATATGCAGCCTGATCCAACCATGTTCTGGATCTGTTTTCCTGAGTGCACAGTGTTCTTACTGCACCATACAATGATAGTTGTTGTTACAGCCTGAGATGCTGCATTGAACTGCAGAAGCATCCTGTAATTGGATCAGGGATGTGCCACAAGGGTTCAGACAGATATCAGATACCAATGTCCACGGATGTGGGGTATGTGTGACCAATGCCCATGATGTTTGTGCCCGGTATTCAATGTAGGCGTCATTCGGAGCAAGCGACAAGCCCAAATCCATCAGGTGCTGGCTCTCATTTCCTTGTCAAGTTTTCCTAATGTCAGGCTTGTTTGATAACATGGGGTTATGAATATTAATGAGGGGAGTTGGGCAATTAATAAGATCTTTAACGATCAAAAATAAGCACCATTTGGTGTCTGGCTGCTGCCTCGTGCGAATCTCACAATGCCACTTGTGAAATACATAAAAGATGGAGTGAGATGATCTTAATGTTAACATGGGCCTCAGTGTACTTGTCACCAAGTTCTGCCACACATCTTGCCATAGCCCACATTAGTCTGATCCCTATAAGATTCAATCTTTTGTTTCTCTCGCCATACATACTGCTGGGTGTTTCCAGAACTGTTTGTTCTTATTTGTGTGTAAAACCCAATCTGTTTTAACCCCACAAGATAAAAATCATTGTTCTATGACAGATGGATGATCTTTGTTTTCATTGTAAAGGATGCTCACTGATGACAAAAGTAGGACTCCAACAGAGCTATATGATCCATTGAGGTTCTATATTTGCTTCTTTCTTTACTTCAGTTAGAAAAAGTTCTGGTCAGACTCTAGTTGGAGTACCACACTTCAAGTAGGAGGCATTAGCTTTGGAGAGGTGCAGATTGTCCAGAAAGCTGCTGATGTTATGAGGGCTCATTCACAAAGGCAAACTGCATTGACTGGGGTTGTATTCTCTCCAGTATGGAATATCAAGATTTGATCTAATTTGATGTTCAAAGGAGGAGGTAAAATAGATAGAATCAAATATTTTATATATATGTTAAATGTTTTTCTCTAGTCTAGGGAGTCAACAACATCTAATGAAATTAATAAAGCAGTATAACATCAAAATTAGAGCTAGGATGTTTAGGATTGATCTCCCAACTAATCACAAGAAATGTGCATATCTTACCCAAAAACCTATTGAGACCAGTTCAATGTTTTAAGATTGGCAGATCTTTGTTATGGTTATGAAATCAACTCAGGTGAACAAAAGTGAAACACAGAATTGCCATAATGAAAATCAATAATGGAACACGCTTCATTCTTACTCCGAGATATTTTGTAACCAATCTATACAAAGGATCATTGCATACTCTGGAACATGAGCCCAGGTCTCCTAGCTCAGAGGTGAGGAGACTACCACTGTGCCAGAAGAGCTGTTTAAATGATCAGGGTTCCTTTAATCCTATGCTTCGTTAACTGAGCTCAGTAGGCGCAGAAACATTTAATTAGTCTCAGCATGCTAGATCAGGATGAGATCAGTTTGAGTTCACGCCTGTGGCCACTGTTCTTTTCATGCTGATTGGAAATGCCACACCAGACTTCAGGATAGATATTTTTTAAAACATGTTACAACACATAGCTGGTACCTGAATCTGCATCTCCTCACAAGGCTCTAGGGATGTTAGCACTGCAGCACAGAGACCCCAGGCTTAAAAGCAAGCTGTAAAGTTCCCTAGAGTTGATCTGTCCATTAATATTCATTTTTCAGCATGCTGATGAATGATCATTGGCTATTACACAAGATCCAAGGAACAGGATGAGTTGGTGCCTTCAGGAGGAAAGAAGAATGCTTGGAAGATAAACTGTAAGAGTTAATATGTAACCTAACTGGAGACTACCTCAAAATTCTGAGTGATAGAGAAAAGAAAAGTCAGAAAATAGCTATAAAAGTTTAAGTAAATTGTCATAAACAAAATTTGTGACAGAACCACAGCTGGGCACCAACAACAGAACAAAACATCCTGGGCTCAGAAGTTTCTTTTTAAACTTCATTCACAGAATGTGAGCATCGGTAGCACGGCCAGCATTTACTGCTCCTCCTTCATTGCCCTTCAGAGCATTGTGAACCATCTGCAGGTCATGTGGTGTCAATACACACATATTGCTTACAGGTACACAGTTTTAGGATTCTGACCCAAAAATAATGAAGGAATGGCAGTATAGTTCCATATCAGGATGGTGTGTTGTTTAGAATGGAGTTTGTGAGTGATGCTTTTCCCATATGGTTGGTGGCCTTGATTTTCTAGGCGGCAGAGGTTACAAGTTTGAAAGATGCTATTGAAGAAGCTTTGGTGAATTTTTACAATGCATCTGATGTATGATACACACAGTTACATCTGGGCATCATTGGTTGAGGTAATATTTGATGATGTTGATGCTTTGTTGTGAAATGTGTAAGATTTGTTATCAGTTGTTTGAACTGTACTTGTCCAGTCAGGTTGAGAGTATTCCAACATAAGCCTGACTCGTGCTGTAGATAATAGAAAGCTAGGCAACAGAACAGGGCCCCAATGATATGCAAATCATTTTCGTCTTTCCAGATGTAGGGAAAAAACAAATTGACTGAAGGTCCAATTTCCGAATATTCAATGACAATGGCTAGGAATCGGTGAAAATTGGGAAAAAGAGAACAAGAGAAAGCTTTTCACATTATCCTCACAAAGTACCCATTGAACCCTATACCAGTAGAAGTTGCAAAGATTGAGAATGGACCACGGAGTCTGTAGAACATGTGGAAATGTTCCAAATAAGAAAAATTAACACTAACCTGATAAGGCTAAAACATTTGCCTGTTCCCCTCCCCAACCTGAGCTACAATGAAAACTTGAAACAGATCAAACTGTAAGGAATCAACAAAAAAATCTAATGGCAAGGTTGCCTTGAAATATAATCAGCAGTACTAGGATCCATTTTACATCCCATTTACACGATGAAACATAGAAAGTAGGAACTGTTTCCCCTGGGAAGAGGTCCAGTAACCATAGGATGCAGGATTAAAATATTTGGCAAAAGAATGTGAGAGGAGATGAGAATATTTTCCACATGGCAATTTGTAACGATCTGGAATGTTCGACTTGAAAGCAGTAGAAGCAGAGTCAATCAAACCTTAAAGAAGGAAACAAATAAAAACCTGAAAGATAAAATTTAAAGGACATTGAGGAAATAAAAGGGGGAAGTAGAACTAATGAGATAGTTGTTTTCAGGTTCATGTACTGGTGTCATTGGCCACATGGTGTGGTTCTATGGTGTAGGATTTCACAATTTAAGAAAATGGTTAAAGATGTGTGGAAATGTGTTCACAACATTCACTGCTTTGCTGTGATTCCTCTGAATGTGGCAACATCGTGATGACAGTTCCTACACATTTAAAACAAAACACATACTTAATTTGCTTAACACAGTGGGTCCCAGAGGCAGTGCCGTTCGATGTCATCACTCCGTTTCCGATCATTATGAGGTCAGTCGATATTGTATTCCTTAGAAATTCATTCTCAGTTATGTGGGCATGATTTTAAAAAGAAAATGTATTGCTCATCCTTGTTGCCTGAGAGAAACTGGTAGATCTTCCTTTCAAACAGTTGCAGTTGATTTGGTCAGAGCCTGTAAAATTGTGGTCAAAGGAATTCAATTTGACACATTAAGCATTTGTGCAATTGTATTCACTCAATTCAAATGTTAAAAGTAAAATCACTGGTTTTGGGAGGCGTGAATAATTTCAATTATCTTCGCACCTTGCTTCTCACATGAATAGTGTAAACATAACTACATCTCTCTTTCAAAATTAAATAACACACATGGGATAAATGGCTACTTGGTTCTTCTCAGTTGTTCTGTGGGGCACTGTTTCATCTGTAACTGTTGTTTGAAGTGAAGGGTGTCATCTGAGTTCCTAGTCTCCAGATATAACTCTCTGTCTTGTTTCTGGACTACCGACTGATGTCCTGCTGTTCACCTTTGAAGGTATTAGTTTAAGAATTCTATTAACCTATGCAGCCAGATGAAAACATATGATCCCAAACCTCACAACCACTGAATAGTGAGAGACGTAGAGCATGATCCTTTGTGGGGGGTGAGTGGAGTGATAAGGGTGAAGTGGGTATAAGGTAGCAGACAGAAGATGGTGACAATTACTCTGGTAGAATGCAAAACATTTTTCTTCACTGCTCAGCATTCCTCCAGTTGGCTGGGATCATAATGACAACCCAGGACCAGGCTGACAGGGGATATTGGTGTGGCTTTCTCTGTTAGTCCTTGGAAAAGAGGACTTCAACCCTCTGCACCCTCTTTTCCACCAGGATCTCTGGGTACCTATCTGCAAAACAAAGCACAAATTGTTCTTTATCTGCCATGTCTGGGGCAGACATCATGAACCATGTAGGGCAACTCTGGATTGACACTGCTTGTCAATGTTCACTGTGGCCTTTTAAAGGTAGCTTTGGGCCAGAGATGGTCAATTCCAGGATATACAGTAGTAATGACCATTTCCACCTACGTCAAATGGTAAAATGGAGTTAATTGGTTTCTTGTCAGCTGTGAAGGGCAACATAGGGGCAGGGTAGATATTTAATGAGGTGAGTTTGAGAAAACAACAAGAAAACTCACCAGACCTCATAAACCTTCCCCATAAAACTTGAAACTTAGCCTGAAAGCTTCAAGCCAGAATGTCTGAGGTACAGTAATGTAGGGCAGCTATTTCTTAAGTGTACTATAGTCATAGAGTCATAGAATCATATAGCACAGAAAAAGACCCTTCAGTCCAACTCGTCCACACTGATCAGACATCCCAATCTGACCTAGTCCCATTTTCATGCATTTGGCCCATATCCCTCTGAACCCTTCCTAATCATGTACACATTTAACAGCCCTGTTAATAATGGAGAAGCATAGCCTGGATGTATGTACATCAGGGTGGAGTGTAAAAGGTTAGGATTTGGAGGAGGCAATGGAAATTGTGGATTTATATAGTATTGTAGCTTATCTCTTGAATACTCAGGGTACTTGCCATACAGTCAGTTACCTGGCACAAACAGCAAAAACATGAAATGACATGTTACTGCACTCATAGCATTGCTTGCAGGAAAAAAAACATTAGCCTAGACACCAAGAGAACACCCTGCTCTTCAAATAATATCCCAAAGTCTATAGGGTCACATCTCTAGAGTGGCAATTCATTGCAGCAATAAGTTGTCAGTCTACATTATGTGCTCACGTCTGGAAATGGAGCCTTAATGCAGAATTAGAGGCAATAAAAACACCATTGAACAAGTTAAAGGGAACATACAACCAGGCTAGGTATAAGTAAGGATACAAAAACTTAAATCCACCACTTTTTATTGCTAATAATTTAAAAGTACATTGAGATTGACTGGGAGAGAGAAGTTGAAGGACACTTAGTGAGGGCATGTTAGTGGCATGGTTGACAATGTGTATTATACATTATTTGGTGTTATATTACGATTAGCACTGTTTTCACATTACAACATGTTGTTTGTATCTCTGTGTAAACCTGAATGTAATTGTTCCAGCATTAAGCTCGACTTCATGGCTACACAGGATGTACCATAGATCGATATCTGAATCACAGAATCTATGATGACAGCCTGCGGCAAAACCTGGAAGCAAGAGGAACAAGGCATATAGAGGGCAATGGGTGTTGCTGACACCCTCATCCCACAACATCTCTATTCTTTCCCATCCTTTGTATTGATGTGAATGAGTATTGGTGTAAATGAGTTGATCATCAATGTCTGGGCAGGGAGGTGCACAGTAAACAAGGGGGCAATGCATTATCACGGTCAAGGATTAGGGACTTTGCTGGTCTGCACCAATGCAATGCATGACCTCTGTATAATCTCCTTTTCCTTTAAAACCTCTAACAGTGATGGATTCTACAGCCTCCTCCCTGACAGTTCACAACAGTTACCCAACACTCTGAGTATATTGTCGCAGTCATTTTATTACCATTTGCACACTTTGGATTTCCAGCACAAAGGAAGAGGTGAAAGAGGGAAATGAACTTAAAATAATCACATCACCAGAGAAAAGGAGCATTAAAAAAAATTACTGGACCTAAACACTAGGTTTGCTTCGTGTGCAACTTTCTCCACAGCACTGCCAAGATGTCCTCCTTTTTTTCTCCTTTCTTGAAAATAAGCGTTACATGACAGATTAGTTCTGTATCCTTGAGATTTAAAAGAATGAGTGATAATCTTATTGAAATATGTTTGATCTTGAAGGAACTGGACAGAGTCGATACTTGGAGAATGTAGGGGAGATTGAGACATAGTTGAAGAGTAAGAAGTGTCCCTTTAAGACAGAGATAAGAAGACATATTCTTCTCTCAGGGCATTGCATGTGGAATTCTCCTCCATCTTTAAATCTATTTTTGATGTGTAACAGAATTGAAGGTTATGGTGTATAGAAGTGGAGATGAGACCCAACCCAATTAGCTCTGACCTTATTGAATTGAATGGTGAAGCAGGCATGAAGGGTCAAATGGCCCATTTCTGCTTCTAAGTCCCATGCTCCTGCATCAAGCACCATGTGGACAAAAAAAGACAGTTAATGTTTCAGGTCAATGAGCTTTCATCAAATCAAAAGAAAGATAAAAAATTAAGAGCTTTTAAACTAATGAAAGGTGGGAGGAGGCATGGGAAGGTCTGTAATAGATTGTAGGTTAAGAGAGATAAAAAAAAAGAAATCTGATGTAAAAGCCAAAGAGAGCAGGAATGGCTAAAGTAAAGAAACAAAGGTTGCGCCCAACTGAGGTTTGACTGATTGCATAAAAGATACCTGAATATAAAATGAAGGGATAAAGAAAGAAATTGGACAAGACTGATACAGTAAAGCAAGAAAAGTGAAAAAAGACACAAAGAATAAGATGAAGGCTGAAGTAACTATCAATGTTGAATCTAGAAGCCTACAGAGAACCAAGTGAAACTTAAGTTATTGCTGCTCAAGATTGCATAGAGTTTCACTGGAACACTGTTGTAGGCTGTGGTCAGAAAAGTCAATATGGGAACAAACTGGAGAATACAATAAACTATAATTGGATGTTCAGGGTCAGGCTTAAGTATTGAATGGTTACCCAGCCTGCATTTGGTGTCACCAATGTAGAGATTATTTCATGAGCAGTGAAAAAAAAGACTAATTTTAAAGAAATACATGTTAATCCCTGTTTCCCTTGGAAGGTACTTGGAGCTTTGGAGTAGGGAGGAGTTGAAAGGTCAGGTGTTGCATGTTGTATAGTTGCATAAGGTGCCCAAGGAATGAGAGGGTGTATTAGGGGGTTTGCTGAATTGGCTAGGGATAGGCTGGATCTGGTAGGGGGAATGGTCCCTACAGAATGCTGAAAGAAGAGGACAAGAGAATGAGTGTTGTAGCTGCATTGTGTTGGAGCAGGCAGAAATGGTGGATGATGGTCCATTGAATATGGAACCTGATGGGTGGAATGTATCAGAGGTGGTTCAGTGGAGAGCAATCACTTTTCAGAATGATGTAATGCAGAATATTCAAATGTTTGGTAAAGATAAATATACTGATATCGGCTTTCTTTTGGACCCTGGATAGCTCAGTCAGTACAACAACAGACTTGTAATCTAAGAGGCTCTGAGTTCAAGTCTACATGTGGGTGCTGTTTAGATTTCAGGTTGTTCTATCCACTTACAATAACAGTTAAATAGAAATACTGGAATATATTGTTAAGGAGATTATTCTGGGGTACTTTAAAAATCTCAGTGGCAACAAGCAGCAAACAGAGTGGATAAAGGGGCACTTTGTAGTTAGATTTTCAGAAGGCACTTGGTAGATCAAATGTTATAGCATAACATAAGTTGTAGTGATTAAAATATAAGCATGGATAAACTAATGTGTGTGAGTTATATGTACTGAAATCATTCCTTGTAGAGTTTGTACATTTAACCAGAAGCATGGTGTTTTGGTCAGTATGCCTCAGGGAGTTCGATACATAAATTGTTGATATTTCTGGAGCCATGATTTTAAACACATATAGGTCAGAGAGAAGAGGTTTAGGGCTCTCCTTGAGTGATAATGGAAATGTGTTTGTGTTGTGAGAGTTTTACAGTCAAAGACAGCAAATCTTGCAAAGCATTTGTTTGCTTTTGGTTTGGAAGAATCTTTTTTTTTGCTGAGGGAAAACCCATAGATTGGAAAAGACCTCGCAGGGTTTCAACATAAGGACAGAACAGAACTAACAGAGAAAATTAAAACAAAGGGATCTCTCATTTTGTTCGGGTTGAGGAGAGTTTTCTTGTCTCTCAGATAGCCATGAATCTGTGGAAATCTCTTTCCTGGTGGAGGCAAGGTCATTGAATATTTTTAAGGCAGATATACATAGATTCCTGAATAACAAAAGAGTGAAAGGTATTGGGTGAAGGCAGAAAAGTAACGTTGAAGACATAATTACCTCACTCGTGAAATTATCAAATGGCAGAGCAGGCCCAAATGGTCAAATGGGTTAGTCCTGCTCCATATTTGTATGTTTGTATGTTAGAACAAGGGGAACCATGTTATGATTTGGGGAGGGAGAGGGAGAGCAGATAAGTATAACACATTGGAGGGACCCTATCAAGCACAATGCTAAAGAAACCACAGTTAAGGAAGAAAGAAGACATTTTGGAAGTGCTGTTGTTGGAAGGTTGCATGATTTCTGTCTTTCTTCAGTTCTGGCAAAAGGTCATCAATTTGAAATATTAACTCAATTTCTCTCCACTTGTGCTGCCTGACCTACTGAGATTTTCCAAGATTTGTGCTCTTATTTCAGACTAGC
The DNA here is from genome assembly GCF_037043375.1 of Chiloscyllium plagiosum. Classification (NCBI taxonomy): domain Eukaryota; kingdom Metazoa; phylum Chordata; class Chondrichthyes; order Orectolobiformes; family Hemiscylliidae; genus Chiloscyllium; species Chiloscyllium plagiosum. Next base: position 26,258,720 of record NW_028270158.1, on the reverse strand, counting down.
ACCAAGAACTTTTGAATAAGTATGTGATCTTCAAATTAATTTTTGACACCTGTTTCTGTGTTTCACGTTGAGGCAAGTTAACAAAATGGTTTGCGCACTACTGGAAGTCTAGGCTCTACATTTTCTTCGATGAAGCTGGTCAATCACCCAGGTGGAAGAACAGTAAATTTGTATTCCTTTCAAGGATCAACATTTAGAAGAGTCAAAAATTAATTTTAAACTTCACTACTGGGGACTGGGTAAAATGAACAACAGAAGACAAATTAAAACAAAAATGAACAACATTGAAAAATGTTATCGATCCAACAAGGTCAAGCACAAAATGAAAGATCAAAATGAATTTGGCAATGACTTAAGGCAAGGACTTGGCAACATTCCATTACAAGTAAAAGGAAAAGACAAAGGCCAATAGAACCACAAAAATATCAGGAGAAATAAAATTACTACTGAAGGAAAATTATTAAGCCAGCTCTCGCACATAGAAATAAAGAAAGTGTTGGAAACGTTAATTGCTTGGAGTTTAAAGATTGAAGAGAGAACAAGTAGAAATTTGAGGATGTGCTCCTGGTGAAGAACTAGCTGTGGGATAAGAAACCCATTCCCATTTAGGTATTGATGGGGAACATGCCACCAGTGACGAATTGGCTGTGTGTTAAAGATCATACAACCAGTGAAGAGATGGCTGTTGTTATGATTTCAGTTGATGCTATTACAGATAAGTCAGATCTCAGAATGAAATCTAGCTTGAAAATCTTTTAAAAAGTTTTAGTTAATGTGGTTGTCAGTCCCTGAAACATAGTCATACAAAGTTGCAAAGTCTAATGAGCAGTAGAAGTTTGTTACACAAAAGATGAAAATGAAACACAAACAGACCTAGTTACATAAATATAGAAGGCAGTTTAGAAAAATCTTAATACATATTGCAAAACAAAGTTTTCAACCTAATTCTCAATACTATCAGTTTACACAGTTTTAAGTCCAGAGAAAGGACTCCTCTGCATCAAATTATTGAGGTCTACCAAACTGATTCTCTTCAGCTTCTGTTTTGTGAATTATAGAGTGTACATAGATCAATACTTACAGAACTGAGAGATTAAATTTTCTCAGCTTCTAATATCTGCAGATTTCTACACAAACCATCCTGGTTTTGGAAGCTATACTAACAAAACATTCTTATTGAGTTGATGATGTTTTCATTGAACTACCCTAAACTCCTTCATGGAGAGAAATTAAACTTGCTTCTAACTTCAAACAGGTCTTGTCCGAACTGCCCTCAAAAAACTTTCAATCTTCTAGATCAAGATGAATTGTTGATTATTCTGAACTGAAAATAAGCTAATGGCCTTCAATATTTATCCAACATCCATAAACCACCATGACAAACTATTTTCCATTATCACTGCACATTATCTACAGCCACTTGCTTTCTGAGCAATGTTGAAATGAAGTCACTGTTTCACAAGTTCTCTGACATTAACTATATTTTAAATAAAATTTCCATGGAAATTACCACAGGCCTCTGTCTATATGGTAAAATTCACCTTCCAAAAATTTTTATTAATATTTACAAATTATAAATGTTTCATCGCACTGTATCAATGGGAGCAAATATACAGTATGATGGGACACATACTCCCACTAAGGAGTTTACTCATTAATGTGAAACTGGCAGCCAACGGGGAAAAGGTTTTGTGATGGAGCATGCACAACTAGTGAACAGCAGACGATGGGAGAGGAGACACACAATCAGTGAGGAACTGGCTAGATTATGGGCGATATACATCCAGGGATGAAATAGCTGTGGAATGGAAGTATGCTTTTAGTGAGGCACTGGTTATATGACAGGATCATATTCTAAATAAGGAACTGGTCCAATGAAGAAGAAAACTGAAAAGTAGAACAAAAGGTGGAGTTGCAGTTAATAGAAGTGAAAGAGAAACAGTGGAAACCCAAAAGAGTTCAGATCACACACCAGTCACTCCTACACTAGCCTACAGACATGTACTGCAAATAGTGGGATCTCCTTCTTAACCTCTCCACTCACCTGTGGCATAGTTAAGCTCACCACCAATCATCTCTCTGTAATGAGAGAGTGGGACCATAGTATATTTACCTCCAGCTCTGGCCTCTTGTACAACCCCTGTTATCACTCTGCTGTTGGAACCAGGCCTTCAGCTGTCTAAGATTCAGGCTTTGGAATTCACTCCCTAAAACTCTGTGCCCATTATATTTTTTGTCTTCTTTATTAACCTCCTTAAAACCTACCTTTTTTTTAACTGAGCATCTGATGTATTATCTCCATATGTGACTCTGTATCAAATCTTGTTTGATAATGTGCCTTTGAAGTGCTTTGGAATGTTTTACTACTTTAAAATCGGTGGACAAGTGAAAGTTGCTATTTTTGATTTCAAGAGTATGCATGATTGTGATATTGTCCAATTATCATGTATGGAAGCAAGGCTACACCAACTGCAGTTCCAACATTTTGGACCTACGCCTTGCTTTACACCAATTATGAGTCCAAGAGAATTCAGTGATGACTCCCTTTACATTCTAGGGCCAAACCTGCTTCAGGGTACAGAGCCTGAGGCTGTTAGTTATGTGTTGGAGAGCTCAGGCAGCCATGCTGGTTGCTAAGAAACAGAAAAGGCAGAGATGTTTTATTTTGCAGAATGATAATTTTCCTTACTGGCAAAAAAAGGCTTGATGAGAACAAATTTAAATTTTCTAAAACAGTTGATTAAAAAGGTTAAATTTATTTAAACAAAATCTTCCATCAATTATGTCTCTTCAGGAATTCCTAAATTCCACAGTTACTAATTAGAACCCCAAAATGGAGGATGTAAAGAACATATACCAGTACTGAGCACTCATTTTAAACAAGTAGGAAGAGTGGCAGCTCTAATGCACATTTTACAGCCACTAGGCATCAAAAAGTGCTTTACAGCTAATAAAATACTATTGAAGTGCAGTCACTGTTACATAGTAGTGTGGCAGCCAATTTGTGCACAGGAAGCTCTCACAAATAGCAATTTGATAATTACCATACAATCTGTCTTTCTGATATTGATTGAATAATAGATATTGACAAGATATTCTGATCAACTTCCCCAATCTTATTTTGAACAATGCAATTGGAATATTTACATCCACCTGAAAGAGCAAAGTCTCAATTTAGCATCTCATTGGAAAGATAACACCCCTTATAATGGAGCTTTCCCTCTGTATGGCGCTATCTGCCTATGCACTGGGACTTGAACCCACACATTCCTGATTTAGAGAAGACAGCCCTATCAAATAAACAGGTAGCTGACACCCTATATCGGCTTCTCTCACCTGATCTGCCCAGCCCATGGCTGTTCATTTCAGGATCAGTATCCTGAGGACACAATTTCAGAAAAATTGGTGAAAGAAGCAGAGGAAGAATGGGGGATAAAATAGCTATTTGTTATGATCTGGAATGTTCTGCCTGTTTAATAATGTTTAATGATCAGTTTGCAGTTGTTTCACAATGGCCATTTTCCATAGCTGATACTAACTATTATAAAAGCAGTGAACTCTGATAACGGAGATTTCTAGATGGTAATGAAAGGTGACATTAGCTTTCATGTCTTCCTCCTGGACCAGCAGTGGAGGCCAAGAAACTTTCTCCTCGAAGACATCAGATCATGCCAGCCTGGACAAGGGTTGCCACCTTGATCAGAGCAGTCTCAGCTGTCTGGGGGAATGCATATCACTGTCTCCATTCTCCAGTGTAATTGCAACCAACTGCTTGTCAATACCTTACACACTCTATCTGCACCCTTCTCCAACCAGGGCTCATGTTCTACCACTTTCACCATTGACTGCAACACCGTCCCTCAATCTGTCACCAACCTCAACCACTAAACCTGCATGGTCTCATAGCTGCCTAATTACTCAAACAGGTCACCTTCCCACCTGCACCAAAAGTATCAATTAAACCATTTAATACCTACTCATTCTTATTCCAGGAGGAAAGCAGCAAGGACAAAAAGAGTCACGATGGGTATTGACATTTGGCTGCATATTACTTATGTGGAGAGGGTCCTGTGACTACTCTCTAAGCAGCTGACTGATTGTATCCAAGCCGTTGGATTTGTACCAGACAGTGACCTTAACTTAATGTTGGGATCCCCTGACTAAACGCAATTTTCCTTGCCTTGATTGAGGTGGGGCTGCTGACATTCATGACAAGCTTTCTGACTTTGTGCATAGTAATACAACAGTACTGGGTGTCTGGTACTCTGGCTGGGAGGCAAGGTGCAAAGAGGCAAGACAGTAATGCTGTGAGCATCCACTTAGGCTCAAAGTCACTAAGAGAGCAAGAAAATGGTCTGTAAGAGAGGTCTGGTCAAGTCAATAAATTTGATACATATCCCGCAGTGCAAAGTGTCTTTGCAGCAGCATTACATTGGAAATTTCTATTGTGCTCCAAGGTGCCGGATTGAAGCACAGAAGCCTCCGGTAAGTGGATCAAAAATGTTCCATGAGGGTTCTTGGAGGCTGGCATGTCTGATGCTAACATCCGTGAATGTGGGTTGCATGTGGCTGATGCCCATGAAATATGTCTTCAGATGTTGGTGCCTTATGCCCAGAACTTAGTTAAAAGTTGCAGTGAGTTATTCTTGATGTCAAGATGGACCTCACTGTATATCACATGCAATTTTGCCACACTTCCTGCCATAGCTGTCATTGTTCAAACACATATAAGACTCTGGCTCTCTTCTCAATAATGATAAGCACGAAACCCTCATTAATTGTTGCAAATGGCCATCTGATTCATTAATGTCCTTTAAGGATAGAAATCTGCATTCAAAAACAAACCCAGAATAGTCTACATGTGACTACAGCCCCACAGTAATGTGATTGACATGGCCCTGACTACACTCACGGTGCCAAGACAGCTCATGTTATTGAAATAGCCTAGTGGCATTAATGCTAGACTATTATCCAGAGGCGTCAGTAATGTTCTGAAGACCTAGGTTTAAAACCTGCTTTGGGAGATGATGGGATTTTAGTTAAATAAAATGTCTGCAATTAAGGGTCTAATGATAACCATAAACAATTGTCAATTGTTGGGATGAATCCATCTGAATCACTAATGTCCATCAGCGAAGTAAACTCATGCTTACCTGATCCGGCCTACATGCAACTCCAAGCTTATATCAATGTGGTTTAGTTTAAACTTTACTCTGGGCAATTAGGGGTAGGCAATAAATGTTAGCTTGGTCACTGATGCACATATCCTGATCATGCCTTGCTGAAATCTCCTCCAGACTATTCCACTCTGCACAAGAGGAGTTTGCTTCCCAGGCTGCAGCACATTCTCCACTTACTCACTCTTGTCAGTCATCTAGCTATTCTGATAACTTCCATCCTGCCATTTGAAGGTGTTAGAGAACCCAACAAAGGGGTGTCTACTTGGGAGTCCTCCCGTTTCTCATCAGGAATGTGGCATGGAGAATGTTGCACGCAGCAGTCCTATGTAATAGGTAGTTGAAGGCTCATGGGCTCCCAGGCTACCTGCATTCCTTTTGGCCTTAGTGAGTAGGAGCACCTCATCACGGATCTACTGCTGAGCGTGGCTGAGGTTGGCTATTAACACGTTCAGACAGCGGTCTGTGGAGCCTATTGGGTCTAACTTCCTTCATCTCTTCAGCAGTGACACCTGTGCCTGGATGTCCCTGAGAAGAAGCATGTCCACTTGTCAACTGCCTGACTCCTTCAGTAACTGCTACACGGACTGCAGTGCATAATGTCTGCTTAAAATTACAAGTTGATTTATTTTAATACGTTTAGGTTGAAATTTGATTTGTATTCCAGTATCCATTTAATGAGATGTCACTAGTTAATTTAATTAATTTGGCTCATAGTTCTTCATAAATTCTCAACAGAGTAGAAAGACGGTTATGTGTGCATCTGTGAATGGTCTGGTTTATATAAGAAATAGGAGTGGGGTAGCCATTCAACCCCTCAAACTTACCCCAATATTCAATAAAGATTATAACTGATCTGCCCCAAGCCTCAACTTCCAGTATTTTAAATATTTATCTGCCTCCTCTTTAAACACTTTCAGTGATCTAGCATCTACAGTTGTCTAGGATAGAGAATTACAGGCATTCATTAACCTCTGGAAGAAAACATTCTTTCATGTCTCAGTTTTAAAACAGTGTCCCTTACTCTGTAACTATGTCTGCTGGTTTGAGATTCCCCTACTAATGAAAAGATTTTCTCAACATTTACCCTTTCAAGCACCCTCAAAATCTTCAATATTTCAATAAGATCACCTCTGATTTTTCTAAAATCCAATGAATAAAGGCCTCACCTATTTAGCCATTCTTGATAAGTCAATCCCTTCAACCCAGGAATCAGCCTTTCTGAAATATGAGGACCAAATCTGTACACAGTATACCAGCTGCAGCCTCACCAACTCCTTGTGCAGTTGCAACAAGATGTTCCTATCTCAAGCAATAAAGACCAAAATTATATTTGCCTTCTTAATTATTTACAATCATAGAGATTTACAGCACAGAAAAGGCCCATTGGTCCATCACATCATCACCAATCAAAAACATCCACCTAACTGTTCTAATTCTATTTTCCTGTATTTAGCCCATAGCTTTGTCTGCCTTGGCATCACAAGTGCACATCTAAACACTTCTTACATGTATAAGGGTTTCTGTCTCCACCACCCTCAAGGCAGAGAGTTCCAGATATCCATCCTCTGGTTTTTCCTTACATCTTCTCTAAACATCTTGCCCCTTACTTTGATTCTGCATCTGCAATCTAATGTTTTGTATTTCATGGACAAGAACACCCATGTCATATTTTTGGACAAACTCTCTAATTAAATAAATAATTTCATTCTAATTTCCAATGTGCCTGACTTCACACCTTCCTACATTAGACACTATCTGCCAAATTTTTCCCCATTCACTCAATCTACCTATATCTCCCTGTGTATTCCTTATGCCCTCAATACAACCCATCCTCCCACCTATTTTTATATTATCAACAAGTTTTGACACAGTACACTCTGCCCTACTTCAAAGTCTTCAAAATTGATAAAAACAATTGAACCCTTAGGACTATACTTCAGGCACTCCACTTGTTGCCTCTTTCCAAACTAAAAGAAACCTATTAATCCTTTATCTTTTATTTGTTAATCAATATTTAATTCATGTTAATACAACACTTCCAATACTGTGAACTCTTATCTTGTGCAATAACTTTTTTTGAGGAACCTTATTGAATGCCTTCTGGAAATCCAAATGCACCACCATTTCCCCTTTATCAATACTCTTTTATATCCTCTAAGAAATCCAGCACATCTGTCAAAGAAGATTTGCCTTTCACAAAACTATGTTGATTCTGTTTGATTGCATCAAGCTTTATTAAATGTCTTGCTTTTTCTTCTTTAATAATCAACTTCTTTAATAATCAACCTCTGGGAGGTTGCTGGTCCTCTTTTATTATTTGAGTCTGCTTGTCAAGTTCTGTTTGTACTCCAGTCCCGTGCATCTGATATTTGGTCAACCTCTGTGGAGAGAAACTGGCAGATTGGAAGTCCTCCTTGCTGGCTTGAGCATAAGCAAGGTTGGCCATAAGGAGGATCAAGCAGTGATGTTTCAAGAGTTTCTCTTCGCTCAACTGCTGGCTGTCTTTCATGGTTATGTCTGATATCCCCTTTGAAGGAGCATATAGCAGCCACCTGAGTCCTTTGATAATTGGCAGGGTAACAGGGAAGAGAATGCAAAATCTCTATCCAAAACTACATTTTAATTTAATTTAATTTAATTGCTTTCCATTTTTGTTGCAGTGTCCTTTTCAGGAATAGTCCATTAGTTAACTTCATCTGTTTATGTCATTTTCTCAGAAGAATTTGAGTGACGTGGTGGCTCAGTGGTTAGTACTGCTGCCTCCCAGTGCCAGGGACCCAGTTTCAATTCCAGCCTTGGGTGACTGTCTGGGTAGAATTTGTGAATTCTCCATGTACCTGTGTGGGTTTCCTCCCACAGTCCAAAGATGTGCAAGTTAAGTGGATTGGCCATGCTAAATTGCCCGTTGTATCCAAAGATGTCCATGTGAGGTGGATTAGTCATGGGAATTGTAGGGTTACATGGATAGGATAGGGGTGGGCCTGGATGGATGCTCTTTAGACGGTTGGTGTGGGTTCAATGGCATGCTTTCATACTGTAGGGATTCTAGGAATATAAAGAGAGACTTCAGAGACATGGGCGTTAGGTTGAAGGTGTGCCTTTTTTTAATGTTGCATTCTGAAAATTAATCCAGAATTAAATAAAACATTTGTAAAGGGCTTCTGACTTCATCACCAACTTCAGAATGAATTAGCATGGTGCCAGGGAATGGTTGCCTAAAGATGAAGACTGAAATGAGAACTTATTTTCAGACATAGTTGTCTGAAAGGCAACAGGATTGGAGTAATAATAATAGACAAAATGACACTAGGAATACCTGAGGAATAGTTAATAGGTGCTTCAGAAATAACTTAAGATATCATCATGAGATGAACTGCCCAAAGTGGAGGAGTAGCGTTTTCAAAGTGATGCATTACACAGAAAACTCAAAAGTTTAAGATGATGATAACGAACAATTTGATGGAATTGTACTCATCACGAAAAGCTTCAGATAGGTAATGAGCATTGTGAGAAAGACTGTGTTTTCAGGACACCAGCGCAAGTGCAGGGAGTGGAATTGATGTGACTCCAGTTGCCAGTGTCTCCACAGCATGTTACCATGGAAACGAGGGGTGACTGACAGAAGTGCACAGAGCAGCATGGAGAGAGGGCGCACATGCTTGGTTTGTGGCATCTTGACAACTGCAGAGATTATGCTGTGGTCTAAAACAATGACAACGGTGTGCAATGCAAAAGTGAACAAACATTGGGTTAGTAAGTACAGAGTTGATGAGCCCAAGGGCCTCTTCTGTTCTGTATAACTCTATGATTCTGTGGAGCTGAAGAGGTGGCAGTTGAAATGCTGTCCCTAGTTCCAATGTGAAGCTGGAGTTCACAGAGCTGGAAAGGAGTTGAAGGAATGGGAGTTGAGATATTGTTGTTAACTCTGTGTTCAGGTGGGACTCAGAGAAGCCCAAAGGGATGTGATGAGGTTGTAGAAGGTTGCTAGCTCCATGTAGTTGGAATGCAGAGAAGATAGTGGGGCACTGGGGCTCAGAGAAGCCGAGTAGTAGCTGATAGCTGTACTGTTTGAGTGTCATGACTCAAGTCCAGTAGCAGTGTTTGCTTGTTGCAGCTGGGAGTCAGGGCTTGAGAAAATCAGAAATAGCTTAGAGCAACTAGGGAGCTGGAATCAAGCTGATGAGTAGATGCTGTGATGCTGACATCCCCTCTCAAGGCGTTGATTCACTAAGCCGCACCTCCACCCCCCACCCTCAAGGGGCCGGCTCACAATCTGATCCCTTTCAAGGTGCAGACTCACATTGGCTCATTCCACCTCAGCATGTTGCCTCGTCCCTTCCGCTTCTAAATGCTGGCTTAGCAAGCCACTCCCCCCTTAAAGTGATGCCTCAAATCTCTTCTCCCAGTCAAGATGCCGATTCATTTTGCCGTCTTTCCTTCAAAGTGCTGACTCATCCTGTCATCAACCACTCAGGGTGACAATAGACAATAGGTGCAGGAGTAGGTCATTCTGCCCTTCGAGTGCACCACCATTCATTATGATCATGGCTGATCATCCTCAATCAGTATCCTGTTCCTGCCTTATCTCCATAACCCTTGATTCCACTATCCTTGAGAGCTCTATCCAACTCTTTCTTAGACAAATCCAGAAACTGGGCCGCCACTGCCTTCTGGGGCAGAGCATTCCACATACCCACCACTCTCTGGGTGAAGAAGTTTCTCCTCATCTCTGTCCTAAATGGCCTACCCCTTATTTTTAAGCTGTGTCTCTGGTTCGGGACTCACCCATCAGCGGAAACATGTTTCCTGCCTCCAGAGTGCCCAATTCTTTAATAATCTTATACGTCTCAATCAGATCCCCTCTCAGTCTTTTAAACTCACACTCTGTCTCCTCCTCATTAGGGTATTGTTTCACCACTTCCCCCTCAAAGTGCTGGTTGAATTCACCCTCCCCCTCCATCCCCTCCTTCACACCACCTTCAAGATACTGACAGACTTCATACACTCAAGGTGCTGAAAGCGACTTCAAGATGCTGACTCACAAACCCCTCTACTTACAACCTTTCCCCTCAAGGTACTGACTCTCACCGCATTTGTAAAAAATCATGAATCATACATCCTTCATTCCCCAAGGCGCTGACCCATCATCTTCCTTCTCTAAAGTGCTGACTCACCACCCAATTTTCCAAGGATGCTGACTCACCTTGAATCTTTCCTGCTAGTTGCTGACTCAGTTTGCCCCTCTCCCTCAAGATGCTGACTCACTCTTGCCTTCTCCCTCAAGGTATTGACTCACACTGCTCCTTCTTTTCAAGATGATGACTCATTCTCATTGCCACCATCAAAGCCCTGACTCAAATACACCATGGAGCTGACAACTTCACAAGGTTGCTGGCTCACCTTTTCCCCTCTTCCCTTAAGATGCTAGTTTATCCTTCTTCCCCCTCAAGGTGCTTGTTTCTATCCATTCTTCGAGGAGAAAGTGAGGTCTGCAGATGCTGGAACTCTATCCATTCTTCCTCAAGGTATTGACTCATCAGATGCTCCCTACCTCTCAAGGTACTGACTCATTCCCAGCTCCTTTAAGGTGCCGGCTCTCACCCTTCCCCCTCAAGATGTTAACTCATTTCCTCTCAAGGTACTGACTGCACGAACTCCTCTCAATGTGCTGACTCATCCCTTTTCCTTCTCAATGTACTGACTCACACTCCACTTTTCCTCAAGGTGATGACTGATATCTTACCTCTCAACATGCTGACACATCCTATGCCCTCTGTCTTAAGGTAATGACTCACCTTTCCCTCATGGGACTGACTGTTACTCAAAGTACTGATTCACTTCACCCTCCACCTTAAAGTGCTGACTCATCGTGCCTCAGACACGACATACTGAGCCACTTTCCCCTTAAGTTGCTGACTCACACTCCCCTCTCCCTTGAGGTGATGACATAATTCACTCCTTCTCAAGGTACTGAATCACATTCCTCTCCCCGCTCAAGGTACTGATCACTATCTCGATGAGGTGCTGCCTCACCCTGTCCCCTATTACCTCCTCAAGGTGCTGAGTCACTTTTCCTCCATGCCTCAAAGAGCTGACTCACACTGCCCAGTGGTTCCACTAGTACTAATTGCCTCCAGAAGCTAATCAATTGTTTATTTTTAATAAGATAAAGCATTACCAATGAACCCGGCAGCTTTCATGCTGAAAGGAGCATCACAACCCACTCACACTCCCACTCTCATTCTCACTCACAGACGAATATTCCCAGGCAAGTCATGTAGAATAACTGTAAATGGTATAAAATAAAAATGAAGATAATTGTACACCCAGCTCTGGTTTGCACATATCACCAACAGAATATAACACAACTCAGGGCAATTTCAATGCTACATTTCAATTGCAGCATTGAAAGAGTAGAAGATCAATTGGAAGGATTTAGAATTAAAATCGCACTTCACTCCCTAATTTATGGTTTATCCTCCAGATAGCAATCAACACAGGATCATATCCAATATCCGAATAAGTTTTGATGAACGGTCACTGTACTTGAAATGTTAACTCTGTTCTCTCTTGACAGATGCTGCTTTGATAGTGAGTTTCTCCAGCACATGCTGTTTATATTTCAGATTTCTACCATTTCCAGCTTTTTGTTTTTATTTTACCATATCCATTGGTCTTGTTTCATGACATAGATGAATGTATTTTAGAGGCATTTTTGGGCCATTAAGGTATTAGGTCTTTGATAGAAAGAAAGTCAATTCAGCAACTGAATAGCAGTCATCAGCACAATGTCAATTATATTAACTTGACAATTATCCAAGGGCATTTCATTAATTTATCCATAACTTAGACAGGCTGAGAAGAAAAGGGAAGATTTCAACTGGAATGATAGTTACATTCTAAATTATATAAAATTATGTCGAATATTTAGCAAAAACACTAGGCCAAATAGTCCCCTACCAGTGTTTACATTTCAAACAATTGGCTGGATTAAATTTGTCCTGTTTCTTATAGATTGGATAAACTTCGGCAGTGTTGTAGCTGTACTGGAGTAGATTGGCTAGGGGCTAGTTCTACAGCATGGGTCTTCATGATTACGGCTGAAATATTGTTAAGACTCATTACCTTTACAATATTTAATGTCTTTAACATTTTCTTAATTATAGGTGGAGTGAATTGAATTGGCATGTATAATGCATGGGACCTCAAGAAGAGGTCAGGATGGATCAGTCAATCTGCATTATTGGTCAAAGATGTTGCAGACACTTCAACCTTTATTCAGAGAGATTTCTAGTCCAGTTTGTTTTTACTTGTGCCCCACAATTCAGGGTTAAATGTGGCAGGACTGCATAACTTTGATATAAGCGCATTGGTTGTGGATTGACTTAGATCTATTAGATGCATATAAAATATGCATATTGCTATGTGCTGTACTTCACCAAGCGCAGTCTCATTTTAGATATGTTCAGTACCTCTCTTAACTTGCTCTCCTGTGCTTATCACTGAATAAGATAAGTGCTTTGTTTGATAATAAAGGCAGTGAGAGAAATACTAATCAAGAGGTTACAAGTTCTGGTTGAATACAACTCTGGTATTGTCGATGGCCAATAGTAACTCATAGATGTCCTGTTTTGAGCTGCTAGATTTCATCTGACATTATTCCTTTTCACTGTGGTGATGCCACAGAACACAATGGAAAGCATCTTCAGTGTGGCAATTAGGACTTTCTCTCCGTAAGGATTGTATGATGGTTTATACTTTGGACTAGAGCATTAGATTATTTTATTTTCCTTATACACCAATCACTAGGTTCAAATCCTACCAAAGGACATCTGTAGATACTAACCTAAAATATGTTGTGTTACCCAAAATGAAGTGAAATTAAATTAAATGAACTGTGAAGGACAACACATGAGAAGCTTAATAATTAGAAAGGTCACTGGTTGGAAGTGTTTCTGCATGTTGTTGAAGGAATGTGCATGTTAATATTATTACTCAGCTATAATGAATGGAACTGTCACAGAAATTCTAGAAAAGTTGCAGCTTTGTTTAATACAAAGACAGTGAATCAGATGTGATAATGTAGACTATTTATTAGCTGAATTTGTGATTGTCATGGAATTATTCTGTGTAAATATCATATTGTGGATTGAATGACAGAAAGAACAAACTAAAGCCAAGATCTAAGTTCATTAAAAGCAAGGTATAAGCTCTTTTAGATCTTTTTGGAAATCCAAGTACACCATAACTGCACTGAAAACAACAATTGCTGACGATCACAGCGGGTCAGACAGTATCATGGAGAAACAGCAAGTTAACATTTCGAGTCTAGATGAATTATTGTTTTCAGTACAGATTCCAGCATCTGCAGTAATTTGCTCCAACACCATAACTACAGGTTCCTCTTTATCCAGATTGTTCATTACTCCCTCAAACTCTCTTAACAAATTAGTTGAAAACAACTTCCCTTTCAAAATTCCTGTTGGCTTTGCCTGATCTCATTGTGATTTTCTGCTGTTACCTTCATAATGATAATTTATAATAATGTTCCATCGACAACTGTAAGGCTAACTGGCCTAAAAGTCCCCTGATGTTCTGAATCTCACCTTTTTTGAATAAAATTTTATATTAACAACTTTTATTGTCATTATGAAACCGTGGATAAATTTCAAAAGCGCTAATTATTCCAGTGTGGGCATTCTAACTTCACAGTTTGATTGATAGCTTAAAAAGACCACAGATTTCAAAGTTTGAATGGGTTTCATGAATGGACATATTTTTCACCATCAAATATGTTGAGCGAGAGTTCTCTAAGGCTTTTACAAGTTTATTTTGGGTTTTTTTTGACAAGATCCTTAAGGTCTATCCATAGTGGAAACTGGGTGAGTCTGCATGGCATAATGAGGAACCATGGAGAGTCAGTGAGAGATATTTAGTTAACATGGATGATACTCGAGTCCATTTATATTTCAGTAAGATCACATTTCATGTGTTGAGTTGGTTCAGGGAGGCAATCATATGGCATCTTAGTGGCCTAGAGGCAGAAAGGGAATAAATGACTACCAGGTGGTCCAAGAGAAGTAGGCAGGTAGTGCAAGAGTCCCCTAGCATCCTGCTCATATGTCAATTTTCCATTTTGGAAGCTGACAAGGATGCTGATTTCTCAAGGGAGTGCAGTCAGAGCCACATTTGTAGCATTACAAGCAACTCAGCCATACTGGAAGGAAGGAAAGAGAAAGAAAGAGCAATAGAGATAGGGGATTCATTAATTAGGGGTTGTAGGTGTGATCCAGGATAGCATGTTGCCTATCTGGTGTCAGTGTGAAGGATGTCACAGGGTGGCTACAGGATCTTCTTCTTGGGGAGCATGAACAGCCTGATGTCATTGTCCATGTTGGTACCATGACTTAGGCAGGAAGAGGATGGGATTCTGCAATCAGAAGTTAAGGAGGTAGGTAGAAAATCAACAAGCACAACCTCATAAAAGGATGAGTGGAAGTGATAAGGGACCAAAAAGAAGATTTACATATGGAGGCTGATGGCAATGTTGAACTATTAAATCAAACTTTGCATCTGTCTTTACGAAACAGGCAGAGATGCTACCCGGCCACGGTGATGGAAGAGGAAACTCTGTCAGTAAAAAGATGCAAAAATGATAAGGAAGAAGTATTGGATATATTGTTGGTACTGAAAGTTGACAAAGCACCAGGACTGGATGAAATGCATCCAAGGATGTTAAAGGAAGTGAGAGTGAAGATTGCAGGCATCCTGACCATAATCTTTCAGTCTTCCTTAGACATGGGGGTTGTGTCAAACAACTGAGCAATTGCAAACATCACACCCTTATTCAAAAAAAGTGTGTGAGAATAGATTCAGCATTTATAGACCAGTTCTGTGCTGGGAAACATTTCAGAAGTAATTATGTGGGATTAAGTTCATGTTAACATGGAAAAGGTGGGTTAATTAGGTAGAGCCTGCATGGATTTCTAATGGGAAAATTGTGTTTCTCAAACTTTAAGAAGTTGTTTGATGAGATAATAGAAAGGCTCAATGAAGGTAATGCTGTTGAAGTAGTGTATATAGACTTTCAAAAGTATTTCAATATTGTACCACCCAACAGACTTGAGAGAATTTACAACTCATGGAATAAAAGGGACTATAGCAACATGGATATGAAATTAGCTAAATCATAGGAACTAAAGAATAATAGTCATTGGATACTTTTCAGGCTGGAGAAAGGTTTATAGTGAAGTTCCTCAGGGGTCAGTATTGAGAACCTTACTTTTTCAGCCAAATAATGATAATCTAAATTTGGTGTGCAGGAGACAATTTCAAAGTTTGTAGATGATACAAAACTTGGAAGCATGTAAACCTTTGAAGAGGACATTTTAGAATTTGAAAGGGCATAGACAAGTTGGTGGAGTGGGCAGGTTAGTGGCAGATGAAATTCCATGCAGAGAAGTGCAAGGTTATATATTTTGGTAGAAGAATATGGACAGACAATATAAAAAGTGGGTACAATTCCAAAGGGGGTGTAGGAGCAGAAGGACTGGGTGGATATGCACACAGATCATTGAAAGTGGCAGGACAGGTGGAGAGAGCAGTTAATAAAGCTTACAGTGTCCTCATCTTTATTAATAGTTGTGTAGCACATAAGAGTTAGGAAGTGATGCAGTACTTTTATAATTAGACACTTGTTAGATCTCAACTAGAATATTGTGTCCAGTTGTGGACATCACATGAGAGAAAGGATGTGAATGTATGAAAAGAATGCAAAAGAGATTTACAAGCATGATTCCAGGGAAGAGAAATTTTAGTTCTGAGGATAGATTGGAGAGGTTGAGACTGTTCTCTTTGGAGAAAACAAAAGTAAGAGGGAGATCTGATAGACATTTTCAAAAACATGAGGAAAGTGATAAGGACATAGAGAAAAACTGTTCCCATTCATAAAGCTGTCAAGAATGAGAGGATATGGATTTAACATGAATGGCAAAAGAAGCAAATGCGAGAGAAAAACATTTTCATATGATGAATGGTTTGGAATTGGATTGCAATGCCTGAAAATGTGCTGGAGCCAGGTTCCATTGAGGCATTTAAGAAAGTATTGAATGATTATTTAAATAGGACCAATATGTAACAGTATAGGAAAAAGATAGAAGAATGGCACTAAGTCATTCTGCTTATTTGGTGCAGATTTGATGGTCCAAGTAGTCTTCTTCTGTGCCATAACATTTCTGAGATTCTGTGAAGTCCTTACCTGTGCAGAATTATATCCAAATAGTTAAAAATCACACAACGCCAGGTTATAGTTCAACAGGTTTTTTTGGAAGCACTAGCTTTCGGAGTGCTGCTCCTTCATCAAGTGGTTGTGGAGAATAAGATTGTAAGACACAGAATTTATAGCAAAAGTTTACAGTGTAATGTAACTGAAGTAACCTGTTGGACTATAACCTGGTGTTGTGTGATTTGTAACTTTGTACACCCCAGTCCAACACAGTCATCTCCAAATCATACCCAAATAGGACAGATATGTGGAGCACAATTGCAAATATTTACAATTTGATATATTGCTCAAGTTGTTAATTTATAATGGGCGCATATGCCAGGTTTGTACACACTTATAATGGGTAAATATGTCAGCATCTTATCTATTTGTAATGAATATGTGTTTAATATTATGTCTATGTACAGTGTAGTTATTTTCTTATGTTACATCTTGATTGCAAAAATGGAGGGAATGGTATTAGCTATAGGTTCTAAAAATAAAATGGTAGCAAGGGAGTCAGACTATTAGAATGGCCAGTGCAACCAGAATTCTGATGAATCAATTCCTTTAATGCACATAGCTGTAAGAGAGTATAACTTAACATCAAGAATTTGCATGAATTTACTGAGAAACACAACTGGTAAACTGCATATAGCATACTTCTAATGCTGTTAGATATTCGGATAAATTGAGAAAAGAACAGTACAGAGGGCAAGCCCTTCAGCACACCAAGACTGCACCAATACATGACGTCTTTCAAAACCAAAACCTTTTGCCTCCATGTGTCCATGTCCCTCTATTCCCTGCCAGCTCATATATCTGTCAAGATGCCTCTTATATCCACTTCCACCACCTCTCTGGCAATGCATTCCAGGCACTTACTACCCTCGGTGCAAAAAACTCACATCTCCTTTTACCTCAAATTTATGTCGCCTAGTAATTGAGTTTTCTACCCAGGGAGAAAGATTCTACTATCTGTTCTATCCATCCATGTTTCTCATAATTCTGTAAACTTTACTTTGTAAACAGCATTGCCTGGAAACCAATCTTACTTAGTGGCTCTGTTGGTCACAGTTTGGATGTGTCTCACATAAACACAGTGCAAATCATTAATTAATTTTAGAAGCATGAATATTCACCACTGCATTTAAGAAATGTGTTTGATATTATTGATATGTATCATTGAGTTTACTTAGAAATCACTGTATTTTGGAGTTAACATGGATGCTGATCCTGATGCCGAGGGATTTGAAAGCAGGACTTTGAAACACACCTTCCAAAAAATGGATATCTTATCACAGCAAGAAGATTGATTCTATTTGCTTAGGTGACCAACTTTCACAAAATGTTTGGGAATCAACAGAATGTGGCCACCAAGAAACCAGATGTTGATGCATCAATTTAGAGAGATCCTTCTGCCCTACCTAAAGTCATGCTTATGAGTGACAGTTGACCTATTATGAGCCTTAAGCCACAATACATCTCCATTACACACCTGTTCTGATTTTGTATTCTGGTCTCTGATGCTGTTCCAATGAAACACAATGTCAGTTTTAGAAGCAATGCTGCATCTTTTAATCCAGCACATAACAGCTTTTCAACTTCAATATTGACTTTAGCATCTTTAGATCATACTTCTGCTTTCTCTGACAGCAGATATTGATAATGATTCTTATTTTGCATGCTCTAGACATTTCTCACACTCGTTGTTAGTCTGTTTGTCTATAAATAATTGCCACATTTTCCAGTTTCCCCTTTAGAAGTCCTGCGACAGTGACTACATGGTAATTATCTGGGAAGTTTAAACTTCCTATGTGCAATTAGCCGATGTCTGGAACCCTCTGAAAAGTTCTACAATACTGAGTAAAGTAGATGACCAGCCATGATCTAACTGAGTGACAGAGCAGACAGGTTGAATGGCTTACTCCTGTTTCCATATTCCTACTTGTGTGTTCCAAAGCATTGGAGATTTCCTCAGGGTCTGAATTATTTATCTGAATAGTTATGCAAAAGAAAAGAGGGATTAAAATCAGTTATAATTCAAGGTTACAATAAAACTGATACCAACATTCAGACTGATGCAATCCTTAAGGTGTAGGGATAGCTACATGTATTAGGAAAAGAATTTTAAAATCTATGAAATTTAACTTGCTCTAGTTCTGATGAAATGTTATCAACTCGGATACTGAACAGCTTCCAGCATTTTATATTTTTATTTCAGATTTCCAGGATCCACAGTATTTTACTTTTAATCTTTAAGAACTCATTGTACTTCAGATTAATAGTTATTCATAAAATAGCTAGATTTGTTCCATTAATCTTTAAATCCCTAATGCAAGTCAGGATATGTGCCATTTTACCAGAGTGTTTGGTAACACTCTGCAAATCAATATTAAATACAGGGATCACTGAACTTGGAAAATGGGTAGTCCTTACAAACGCTGCTGTGAGAACAGTGTCAAAAATATTTAGTTTCCAATACTTTAGGAAGAAATTCTGGTTATCAGAAACATCATTGGACGATGAGAGGTACTGTGCTGAAGTTTATCGGCATGAAATCTATTTGCATAATACCACTGTTTCTCAGGGAAATCTGTGTCATCATCTGCAGTTTATGTGGCCTGCACATCATCCTCTGAAGATATGGGCACCCCTTGCATGTGCTAGAATGCATTAGTTTTACACATGCCTAACATCACACAACCCAACCAGCTAATATGGTAGCTGGATCCCAAATAGCAGGAACAAATAACAGAACTGCAGAATTCTTACAATGCAGAAGCAGGCTTTTTGCCCAACTGCCTGCCCAAGTTCTATTCCTGATGAATGGCTTTTTGCCCGAAATATCGACTCTCCTACTACTCACGTGCTGCCTAACCCGTTGCGCTTTTCCTGTGCCACACTCTTGACTCTGCCCCAATTTTATTACCTACTGCCAATCTCCTGCCTTTTCCATGTATCCCTTACAAACATTTCTATCCAAATAATCATGCAACGCCCTCTTCAATGCCTCAATTGAACCTGCCTTCACCATATTTCCATGCAGTTCATTCCACACCATAAAAACTTTCTGTTCTGGAAGATATTTTTCACATTACCCTTACTTTAGTTGCACATCACTTAAAATCTATGCCCCCTGATTTTTTTTCACAAGTGGGAACAGCCTCTCCCTATCTACTTTATTTAGCCCACTGAAGATTTTGAAAACCTCTGTCAAGTCTCTCCTTTTCTCCTAGGAGAACAGTGCCAATTATTTCACTCTAGCCTTATATCTGAAATTTATCATTCCTGGAACCATTCTTATTAGTCGCTTCTGCATTCTCTCCAAAGCATTCACATTTTTCCTATATGCACCTACAACTATACACAATACTTCTGCTAAGGTCTAACAAGTGTCTTGTACATCCCATTACAAGTTAACTTTTACAAGTTAAACAGCACTTCCCTGTTCTTGTACACTTATGCCCCTATTAATAAAGTTGAGAACGCTGTATGTTTTATTAAGTGTTGTCTCTACCTGTCTGCCATCTTCATTGATCTATCACATATACACCAAAGTCCCTCTGCTTTTGCACCCATTTAGAACTGTACCCATTATTTTATAATGTCTTTCAATGTTCTTCTGAACATTACCAAACACTGCAATTTTCCCTCCAGGCCACTCACTTTTCTGAATTGTAAATATTGCACTGTTCCTTCACTATCACTGGGTCAAAATCCTGAAATTCCTTCACTAACGTACTTGTGGATCAACCAACACCAGGTGGACTGCAGCAATTCAAGAAGGCAGTTCAAGGCAACGAGGGACTGGCAATAAATGCTGGTCAATCCCACAAATGAATAAAACAAACCTTTTCCCCTCTTACTTGATGGGAAGGGAGGTGGTCCAGTGATACTTTTGCATAGTAATTTGAAGTGTTGCTTGGTTAGTATAGAGTGTGGAATCTTTAAATTATGTATCTCCTCAGTCGTACTCCATTTCTACGCAGCACATTTCCAGCTCAAAACCCAACTGTCTCACATCGGTCGGCTTTATGGGAGAAGAGTCCTGGGCTTATACTGGTTAACCCCTAGTCACATGCTTAAGCTGCAGAACCATCTTTCAGCCAAACCAGAATTAAATAGAAATGGAGGTGATATGTGGAACATGTTCTTTAATGAATTGTGTGGAATTTATAGCTTTCAATATGCATCTTTTTACTTAAGCTAGTACATAATTTGCAGATTTTCATCTTTTACAGGTCAGCAAATATTGATTTTCAGTTAGTCACCTCAGATCTCTAATATTTAACCATGACATCACATAGAAACAGGAGAGAGCAATTCAGTCCCTTGAGTCTGTTCTGTGAATCAGTTAATTTTTGTTGATCTAAACCTTAACATCTTTTGTCTGTCATTGCACCACAGTTCTTAATACTATCCAAACAAACAAAGTTTATTGATTTAAATCTTGAAAATTTCAGTTGATTGCCAGCATACATAACAGTTTTTAGGTGGAAGAGTTCCAGGTTTCTACTCTCTTTGTGCAAGTCCATTTTTCGTAATTGTCTGTAACTTTTTAAACACTGATTTTTTACCAAAATATTCTGGACTTTGTCCTTTTGCAAAGTTTCTTCATAACTTTCATTGCTTCCTGTCTTTCAGTGCCTAACTTAGAAAGAAACTAATTTTCTAGTGCAGGATATTGCTAACAAAGCCTTCCATTTCATATGAAATACAAACACTTACTAAAGAGAAAGCAATGCTCAAAAGAGAATTTGCACTCTAGCCCTATCGAAGTTGCAGAGAATTTTCTGGATTGCAATGGAGCAGAAACAGCCATTTCAAAAAAAGTATGGATAGGTCCAGCAACTAAAGACCAGCCAATTTAACAATAGCAATAGGAGAAGCTCAGAGAAACATGAATTCAGGACAAAATTAACAGTCAGTTGGCCAGCACGGATTTGTTGAAAACAAATTGTGTTTAACTAACTTCCTTTAGCTTTTTGATGAGGCGCTAGAGAGAGTAATGCAGTGCATGGATTTCCAAAAGGCAGTTGATAAATTGTGTTACAATAGATGTTTTAGCAGTTGGAGCTGGTGGAATAAAAGATACAGTACCTGCACAGATACAAAGGAAGTAGACAATAGTGGAAAATAGTTGTTTTTCGGTGTGGAGGAAGATGTATAGTGGATTTTCTGGACATGGTATTCAAGGCCCTGTTCTTTCTGATTTATATTAATGACGTATGCCTTTCTGTTCAAGACTCAAATTTAAAATGTAGGAATGACAAAAAAAAAACTTGAGAGTATTGTGAACTGTAAGGAAGTTAGTGTTAAACTTCAAGAAGACTTAAACGGGGGCAAATGGAATAGCTTGACAAGTGGTAAATAAAATTTAAGGCAGAGAAGCATGAAGTCATTCATTCAATAGGAAAAGTAATGAGAGTTGATGTAAATCAACAAAGGGTACAATTTTAATGGGAGTGCAGGAGCAGAGGCCTGGATATGTATGTGCACAATTCATTGAAGGTGGTAGGTGGGTTGAGAAAACATGCAAGATTCTGGGTTTTATAAATAGGGCCACAGAGTATAAAGATAAGGAAGCTATGATAAAGCTGTTATAAGTATTGTGTCTAGTTCTAGGCACCACACTTTCGGAAAGATGTAGTGAGAGAGAGTGAAGAAAAAATTTATAAAACTGGTTCAAGGAATGAGGAATTTTAGTTACCTTGGTGTCTTGGTGGAGAACTGATTACAAAGATATTTGATGGAACTGTGAGAAATCATGAGGATGCTGGACAGAGTAGATATGGAGAAAGCAATGCTAAATGATTGGCAAAAGAAGCTACAGCATTCAGATTTTGAATACACTGACTGAAAATGTGGTGATGACAGAATCACTCCCATGATTTTCAAAAGAAAATTAGATAATTATCTAAGGGGAAAACTTCTCTGGATTATGGGGAAAAGGCAAGGAAGTGAGACTAGGTAAGTTGCTCTTGTAGCGTTGGCTTGGACAGGGATAAACTGAAAGACCAACTTCTGAGTTGTAACCACTTTATTATATTGATTTTATTCATTTGGCAGTGAAACAGTTACCTGGAAATAAGTTTGATTTGGAAACTGTGGTGGCAATGCTTATTTCTTACTGCCAAATCTTCACTAATTAAATGTTAAGAAGATGATTCTCATCTTAGTCAGAAACGCAGCAATGAATAAAAAACTGTATGACTGATATCAGTAGAGCCTGATTCAAATCAAACCAAGTAAACGTTACTCTAGAAACTGATCTGGTTTTAATCAATAATCTATTTAATAAGATAAATTCTCCGTTCTAGCATCCCAACACCTCTCTTTCTCAGTTTGTTCTGGTGCTGAGTGGCCTGTGAGCAGATGAAGCAAGAGCCATGCCTCTTTCTCTAACTCGATTTTCCTGGAACATGGCATCAGCCTGTCACTGGAGGGACATCACACCACATCAAGCATGGATGGTCAAGAGGCTTCCCTGCTCTTTCTGTAGGCATACATTGTGAATATACTCTCTGTGGCCATCAAGTCTTGAAAAGGGACATGAACTTGGTGCTTCTAGCTCAGAGGCAGGAATGCCGATCACTGCATCACATGATTTTGCCTCTAATACAATGGGTTAGAAATTCATCCTGGTGACTGTATAATAAGCAGTATAAAATCAGCCATCTGTTATATGCTTGTCTGATAATTAGTTCTATTGAGTTCAATAGAACACAAGAACATTTATGTATCTGCAGCTGTACTGGCCATAAGTAAATGTTTGAAGCACCAAACTTTCACCAAGAATATCAACAATATCAGAGATAGAATCCCTATACAGTGTAGAAACAGGCCCTTTGGCCCAACAAGTCCACATTGATCCTCTGAAGAGTAACCCGCCCAGATCCATTTCCCTACTATACTATATTTTCCCTTGACAAATGCACCTAACCTACACATCCCTGAATATTATGGGCAATTTAGCATGGCCAATTCACCTAAGCTGCACATCTTTGGATTGTGGAAGGAAACTAGATCATCTTGTGGAAACCCACAAAGACACAGGAAGAACATGCACTATTCCACACAGACAGTCACTGAGGCTGGAATCAAACCCAGGTCCCAGGCACTGTGAGGTAGCAGTGCTAATCACAGAGCCACTGTGCTGCCCCAGATACAGTATACAGAACTGGAGAGAGATAAGGAAAGATGAGGAGGGATTGCTTACCTTTTGTCACAGACACGCAGGGTACTTCTAACCTTGATAGGAGCTATAACAGTTCTGTAGTTAGAAGCATGGGTAACTCAAGAAAAGTCATTCAAACAAAGCAATTTATGTCACAAATGGGACTAGCCCGAGAACTTCTCAGGCAGAGATGAGTTCTAATCAACACAAGAAAAGAATGTCTTGTATCCCAAAATATTTTCATAATCAATATGTCAGTCATTAATGAGTAATTAGGTCAAGAATGAGGTAATGTTAATTGGCTAAAATTGTGGAGAATTGGTTTAATGATTCACTGTATTCCATTGTGGGACAAATTCAAATGGTCAGACACAGTTTGATTGCTGTTTTGTCCATTTTTGAATGTGAGGCATTCAAAATGCTTAGGGCAATTTCAACCAATAGGATGTTGCATAATTCCCATGGAACTGAAACACACAAAAGCTAGATTTCACTTTAACTCAATCCCAGGCAAGCCTGTACAATCCAAGGTGATTAATGTTGCCCCACATGAGCCCATTTAACACTGGACCCAGAATTTTGCAGAGACTGTAGAAGTCCTGCCACCATAGCTGCAATCAGGGGCAAATCCTGCTTTAGTGAGCAGCATTTTGCCAAATAAATGGCTGCTTCTGAGTCCTGCATCCATATTAATGGTGTCAATGCACTCCCAAGAACTGGTGGCTCCAAGAAACTGGGATGTGAGGATGTCAGGGGCAGGTTAGACCCTGCCAACAGGGATGACATTTTCTCAAGGCAAGTGGACCTGTTGCTGCCGAAGGGGTGGTCATTGCCATCAATCAGGTGGATGGGATGGAGTTGGGGGTCTCTATTTTGGTCAAAGAATGGCAATAAAGGACGATCCATCAAAAGCATGCTCATGTTCATATTCTGTCTCCATGTGCGGCACCCAGCTGTCCTCATGTTTGTAAAGTGTCTGTGGATGAAGCCCTTTATTGTACTCCTAATTGGAACAGTTAGGCTCTCAGCAATCAGTTAGTCTGCTACCTTTTCCGATGCTGGTAAAATGGTATGGGCAGAAAAACATTGAACATACCACTTGATGCCTTCTTGTGCTACTTTCTACCTCCCAGCCTATCACTGAACGGCAGGTAAAATCCAACCCCACATTCTTATCTTTCTCTAGCCCACATACATTGGAAGAATTATGCAGCAGCTCACTGTTAAACTTTGCAAGTATGTTTCCTTGCATAAGTCTAGATACTCTCAGTTAAACATGAATTTTAGCTTGTAGGACACACACTGTCGCCCTCATTATATTCATGTCTTAGAAATCTCTGTGACTTCAGGTTAGACTGTACCATCTTTTCCAGGATGTTTTTGCTGGCTGTTCCATCCTGGGACAACAGGGTCAGATTCAGTCCTGTCATAATTCAATGCTCAAACAAGGCTTTTTAAGCACTGGACAGGCAGATAGTTTCTTCCCCAAAGTCTAAGAATGCTATGACTAATGGATGTACTCTAATAGCACTAACAGGAGATCAAATTTGGGTTATTCCTAGTCTGTGTGGTTCAATGCCATAGGAGAGAATGCACTTACAAACATATAAAATTGAAGCACAGAAAAGAACCAGTTGATCTATTGTATCCATCATGGTCAATCATTGCCATTATTACAGTTGATGTCAAAATGCAGTAACAAATGTCACCAGTAATCTTTTTTCAGATTAATTTTGGTCCAATTTCTAAATCTAATACCTAAATTCAAACACCCAATGAATGTGAAGAAGGGGACAGAGAGTGAACCTAGTGTAGAACACAGAAATGACTTTGCATTGTTTCAGAAATTGACTCCACTCATTAGGTAAGTAGTATAATCAAAAGATAAAGTTGCTTAATGTGTATTTAATATTTAATATTAGCTGCCAGTTAAAAGTAAGCAAAACACCAGCTCTTAATAAGCACCTTTTTTTGTTTCCTCAACATCTGTGCTGTTACAGCAGTATGATGGAGTTGGCTACTGTCAAACATGATTATGAAACATTCATAAAAGGAAGAGAAAAATGTTATTAAATGTTCAGCAGACTGTAAATTAAATTTAGAACATAAAGATTAAAATAAGACTCTTGGCTGTGTGCCCAAGAAACCTGTAGTGGCTGGTCTAACCTCAAATAGTCCGCCAAAACTCGTTACCACTGACTTAGTGGCTAATGTCTCACATTCAGCAACTTGGAGGCTATGATTAGCCCATTGAATGACAATGTAAAGCACACAATGTACTGAACAATCATTTCACCTCATGACTCTGACTCCAATCTTCCAATTACATCTTTCCTTTCTTTCACTTTCAATACTACCATGGCCATTGTTCCACACCTCCGTATTGTTTTTTCCTTCTAAATTTCAGTTGCAACATCCTATGTATTTGTTCTCCTCCCTGCATAAAATAAGACTCAAAAAAATTATCTTCCACTTGAAATTATACTTCACTGGAAGCTCAAAACTGGAATTCTATACTATCCTTTGATCTTTCAATTTTTTCCTGTAACAATGCTATGAACAGATAAATCAAATAAAAATTTCATGCCTCCTACATTGTTCAAACTTGCTGGAATTCTACACCAAAACTTTAATCTCACCTCCGCCCCACTTAGTTTCACAATTTAAACAAGTTCTCAATGCTTTGGTATTTGAACATAAATATAGCAAGCTCATTCCAAGATTTTTTAGCTAATAGATGCAATATTCAAGTGAAAATTGCAAATAACATGCATGTTTGGAGAAACCTTTTTCAAATTGGAATTCCAATAATCTAGCACTCCTTCCAGTAGAGAAGGTAAGTAAGTGAGGCAGGAAGGGGCTAAACAGGAAGGGGTGAG
Source organism: Chiloscyllium plagiosum (assembly GCF_037043375.1). Taxonomy (NCBI): domain Eukaryota; kingdom Metazoa; phylum Chordata; class Chondrichthyes; order Orectolobiformes; family Hemiscylliidae; genus Chiloscyllium; species Chiloscyllium plagiosum. Next base: position 26,232,218 of record NW_028270158.1, on the reverse strand, counting down.
GGTAGAGAAAAAGGAGAGAAAGAAGTGGGAAGAGAATGAGTGAGATGGAGGGGAAATACAGAGTGAGAAAGAGTGTAAAAGGTGGGACAAATAGGGAGAAAGAAAAGGCATAAAAGTAGAAAGTTCAAAAAAAAGGGAAAGGAATAAATATAGGAGGGAGAGAGAGAACAGCGAGAAAGAGAAAGGAAAAATGAAGGCAAGATCAATGGATATATTCAGATCAACAGTAAATGCAGAGTCAGCATTGTTTCATGAAAGGGAAATTGTGTCTGACTAATTTATTAGACTTTTACAAGGAACTAGAAGAAAATGAGGACTGCAGATGCTGGAGATCAGAGTCGAAGAGTGTGGTGCTAGAAAAGCACAGCCAGTCAGGCAGCATCTGAGGATCAGGAGAATCGACGTTTTGACGTTTCATTCCTGATGAAGGGCTTATGCTCGAAATGTCAATTCTCCTATTCCTTGGATGCAGCACCACACTCTTCGACTTTTCCAAGGAACTCTAAATGAAATAGACGAGTTGTATTTGGACTTCCAGAAGGCGTTCAACAAGGTACCTCACAAGGGTTTAAGTCATATGATAACAGCCCATAGTGTTGGAGGCAGGATATTAGCATGGATAGAGAATTGATTCATGGGTAGGAAACAACAAGTGGGGATAAGCAGTCCTTTTTAGTATGGTGACCTATGACCAGTGGAGTTGCATGGGGGTCAGTATTGGGCCCACAATTGTTTACAATATATATTAATAACTCTGAGGAAGGAAGCAAATGTACTATAGTCAAGTTTGTCGACTAAACTAAAATAGTTGGAAAGGCAGATTGCAAGAGGAATACAAACAGCTCACAGAGAGATATTGATAGGTTAAGTAAGTGCATTAAAAGTTGGCAAATGGAATGTAATGTGGGAAAATATGAAGTTGTTCATTTTGGATGGGAGAACAGAAGAACAAAGTATTATTTAAATGGAAAAAAACTGCAGAGATCTGCAACACTAAAAGACTTGGAGCTATTTGTGCATAAACCACAGAGAGCCAGCACACAAGCCCAGCAGGTAATCAGGAAGCCTAATAGAATGTTGGCCCTTATTTCAAGGGGGTTGGAATATAAGAATAGGGAAGTCTGATTGCAACTATACAAGGTGCTCGGGAGACTACATTTGGAATACTGTGAGCAGTTCTGGTCCCCTTATTTAAGAAATTATTTCATTGGAGGCTATTCAGAGAAGATTCACTAGGATGAACACCTGTATGGAGGTATTGTCTTAAGATTAAACAGGTTTGGACTCTACTCATTGGAGTTGGAAGGAATGAGAGGGAATCACATTGAAACTTAAAGGATTCTTAACGGCCTTAACAGGGTAAATGCTGAGAGGATGTTTCCCCTCATGAAAGAGTATAGGATTAGAGGGCATAAAATCTCACGATAAAGGGGTGCCAATTTAAGGCTGAGGTAAGAAGAAATTTGTTCTCTTCGAGGGCTGTGAGTCATTGGAACTCCTTGCCACAGAGAGCTGTGGGGCAGTCCTTGTGTATATTTAAGGTTGAGATAGATAGATTCTTGAACATCAGGAAATCAAGGGTAATAGGGAAAGGGTAGGAAAGTGGAAGTTGGGAATGTTGGAACACCAATGATCCTAATGAATGGTGGAGCAGGTTCAAGGCCTACTCCTGTTCCTATTTCTTATGCTCTTCTTATAGTCTAAATGAGTTTTCCTCCTTCAAAACTATTCTTCCAGTGGTTCACAGACCAACCATGACTCTGGTGGTCTGTGATCTTACCCATGTGTCATGTTCCTCAAGACAGTCAATTAAAAGTCCATTCCCAGGAACTCTGCCTACTTAGAGAAAGCAGCCAGGTTCTTGAGGTGGGAAGGACATTAGACTGCCCACAGCTTTGGGCAGATTGAATTGAATTGAATTTATTGTCACGTGTACTGAGGCCCAGTGAAAAGCTTTGTCTTGGGAGTAATACGGACAGATCACAAAGTTAAGTAGCATAGATAAGCAAACAGTAGGTAAACAGCGTCAAAAACAAAAACACAGGTACAGGCGAATGCTAAGAGTCTTTGAGTCCATTTAGTATTCTAACAACAATAGGGTTGAAACTGTTTCGAAACCAGCTGGTGCGTGTGTTCAGGCTTCTGTACCTTCTCCTTGATGGTACAGGTTGTTGAAAAACATTGTCAGGGTGGGATGGATCTTTGAGAATGCTGGCCGCCTTTCCTTGAAAGCGGGCCTGGTAGATGGATTCTATAGATGGGAGTTGGCCTTTATGATTGTCCAGGCCGAGATCACCACTCTGTGTAACCGTCTCCGATCTTGAATGGGACAGTTGCCATACTAGGTAGTGATACATCCAGACAGAATGCTCTTGATGGCGCACCTATAAAAGTTGGTAAGGGTATTCACCATCATGTCAAATTTTCTCAGCTGCCTGAGAAAGAAGAGGTGTTGCTTGGCCTTTGTAACCAGTGCGTCCACATGATGAGTCCAAGAAAGCTTGTTATGGATGACCACTGCCAGGAGCTTGACACTCTCCACTCATTCCACCTCTGTGCTGTTAATGTGTAGGGGGGGCAGGAGTAACATCCCACCAAAAGTCAATAATGAGTTCCTTGGTTTTGCCAGCATTGAGAGCTAGGTTGTACCATTTTTCCAGGTCTTCCACCTCCCGTCTGTAGTATGTTTCATCACCATCTGAGATTCGACCGACTATGGTGGTGTCATCAGCATACTTGCAAATGGCATTAGTCTGGTGACGCAGTCATGGGTATATTGTCAATCCATTAAGAAAGATTGGTGCTTTCACTGTAGGAGGGAGACTGCACATGCACCTTAAAATGCAAGTGCTAACTGCAGATGTTAATGGAAAGATAAGTGTGGCCATGGTTGCCAGATTTTAATTGTCGAGGAGAATCCATGACCCAGGAGAAAGGGAGATAACAGAAGTTTTGATGAACCCCAGCCTGTTGCTGGAAAGCCCCCCCCCCCTGCTGTATGCTGACATTTGGTCCCTTTGGGTGGAGTCCTTTGCTCCTGATGGTGATGAACACAGAGAAGGGAAGAGCACTTAATTAGGTGTGGGTGGTGGCATACCCAAACTCCACTGCCTTCTCACTTCTGCCAGAGTTCGGCTCTAGACAGGAAGTTCTAGACACTCCCATCCTACTTCCAATGGAGGCTCTTAAGTCATCAAATAAGGACTTAAGGGCAATCACATTAGAGAATCAGAGTTCATACAGCATAGAAACATGTCTATGCTGAACAGCCTTCCATGTGAGATCTTGTCAAAGGCCTTAAACTACATCGAATGCACTATCAATATATTTAGTCACCTTTTCAGAAGACACAAATTAATCAGATTGGATTTTCCTCAAACAAATCTTTGTTGTCTATCCCAGTTCAAACCCTGTCTTTCAAGCATTGATTAGTCCTGACCTTCAGAATTTTTTCCAATAATTTCCCTCCTACTGACATAAGACTAACTGGTCTTTAGTTACCTGAACTATCCCCGTTGCCCTTCTTGAATAAATGAACATATTAACTATACTCTAGTCATTTGGCAATCTGCCTGTGGCCAATGAAGTGTTAAATATATTTGTGAGGGCTCCAGCAATCTCCTCCCTTGCTTCCCACAGCAGCCAGAGACACATCTCAAAAGGCCGTGGGGGGTTATGCACCTATATACCCACTAAAACATCTCATACCTCCTTCTTATTAATGTTAACGTATTTTGGAACCTCACCATCCCAACTAAGAGTCCTGGTTACAATTTCTTTCTCCTCTGTGAAATCAAATGAGAAGTGTTCATTTCAGACCTCACCCACATCCAGTGGGTCTATGTACAGGTTGCCCCTTGGTCTCTAATGTCTGTCACTCTTTCCCTGGCAATCCTCTTACTCTTAATACACTCATAAAAAGACTTGAGTATTTTCCTTGATCTCATCTGCCAGAGGTATTTCATATCCCTCTTTGCCCTCCTAATTGCCTTTTTAAGCAACCTCCTGCACTCTCTATGCTTTAGAAAGGCCTCCTCTGGTTTTAATACACTGTACCTAACACATGCTTCCTTCCTTCTCATTGCTAAACTCTCATTTATTATCCAGGGTTCCCTGGTCTTGCTACCCTTGCCCTTCACTTTAGCAGAAAGCACTGGCCCTGAATTCTCACTATCCTACTTTTAAAAGACTCAACTTACCAGATGTGGACTTACCTGCAAGTAGCTGCTCCCAGTCTACATTTGCCAGTTTCTGTCTCATGAGAGCAGCCTTCCCCAACTGAGACACAATTTCTGCACCATCTTTATTCCTTTCTTTAGTGACTCTGAAACTTACAGAGTTAAGATCACTATCCCCAAAATACTTACCACTGATACTTCAATTACTTGACTAGCTTAATTCCCTAGGATTAGGTCTAGCACTGTCCTATCTCTAGTAGGACCTTCTATGTAATGGTGTAAAAGCTCTCTTGGATGGACTTTAAAAATTATACCCCACTTGATTCTTTCACACCAAGAATATCCCAGTTAATATCAGCAAAGTTGAAGTTCCCTACAACTATAAATCTGTTTCTCTCACATCTTTCTGTGATTTGCTTACATATCTGCTCCTTTATCTCCCTCTGACTGCTGAGAAGCTTGTAGTATAATCCCAGCAGGATAATTACCCCTTTTGTATTTCTAAGCTCTACACAGATGGCCACATTTGAAAACCCTTCTAGGATATCCTCACTTATTACTGTAGTGATGGTTTATCAATAATCTAATGCCCCACCTCTCTTACTTCTCCCATTATCATGCCTGAAACTTCTATACCCTGGAATGGTGAACTGTCAGTCCTGTCTTTTCTTCAACCATGTCTCAGTGATTCTAACAGTATCATATTCCCACCTCCTGATCAATGCTCTAAGTTACTCAGCCTTATCAGTCAAGCTCCTTTCATTAAAATAGATGATTTAGCTTTCTAGACCTCTCATATGCCTTATCCTGCCATTAGACTGTCTGAGCATTCCTTCTATCCCTGATTGGACCCTGCTCCCAAATTTACATCTGCACTTTGACCCATCCCCTGTCAAATCAGTTTAAATCTCCCTACAGCATTATCAAACCTCCTAACAAGGATATTGGATCCAATCCAGTTCAGGTGGAGGTCAGGTAAGAAACTACAGAAAGTTGTGTGCGCAGTCAAGACCATCACAAATGCCAACCTCCAATCCACGACTCCATTTATATTTCTTGTTACTGCAGAAAGGCTGTCAACATCATCAACGACCCCTCCCACTGTGGTAATGCTCTCTTCCATTTCCATCAGGCAGAAGATACGGAAGTTGGAATACACACATGAATAGGTTCAAGAACAGCTTCTTCCCTGTTGTTATTAGACTGATGAATGGGCCTCTCTAACTTCAAGTTGGTCTTTCTAATGTTGATCTTGCTTTGAGCACCTCCTATACAGATGTAACCTTGTATGCCTCACTCTGTCTCAGCACCCTATGATCTGAATGTCCTTTATTTTCTCACTACAGATAAACAACAAATTCAGGAATTAAAAACAGCAAAGCCAATATGATAAATTTTCTTTTCATAATGCAAAATGCTTCTTAACAAGGACATTTATATCTTAGTTATGGTATTTTTGTTGGCTTTCAAAATTTTCATTGGAACCTTATTAGACAGAATAGACAAGAGAGAAAGAGCAGGAGTTCTGATTCTTTCCCAGTTACAGCAGCTATGACTAATGCTTGGCAAAGGTTACATAGTTGTTCTCAGGGATTGTTTACAGCTCTGTAAAGATTTTAAGACCAAGTCAAAAATGTTGTGATGGATAAATAACTAATTGTGTTGCGCCATGCCTTAGACAGTCAGATGAAGTGGATATGCATCTTTTTCCACAGCACAGTTGCCAATTTTCTCTACTGGGAAGCTGGTTAAAGAGTCATACATGAAAGGCAGAAGATCCTCCCAATATGTTAGGAAATGTTATAATCTCCTGGCTCTCTGAGAGAGCCCTAATACACCAAGCATAAACTATCAGCAGCTTCTCATTCCCCTTCTCAGCTATCCTCTTTTTAAAGAATTAGATATGTAATGATGAGTTTGTCATTTATATATATTAATACCATTTTTGGAATTTGGATAAAATCACTTGTGCCCATCCTTCACAGCTGTACACTCAAACAAAGTAGAAAAAATTAGCTGTTAGGCTGCCCTGTTCAGGATAAAGCTATGAGTGAAATCTGTTTAGAATCACAAAGAAAGAAAGGAGCACAGCAGATTATCAGGAATACTAAAACAGCGTTTAGATTAGAGATGTCCAGCAGCATTTATCCTACTTCATGCAAACTTTTAACATCCTTAATCAAAGCACCCTTATACAAGATATGGAAGTATACTCTTAAATAATATCATCCTTTAGACATGAACTCTAGGCTTGATTAGATTTTATAATGTATGAAACTTAATACGTACATCTAATTATTATCTTACAGAAAAAAATACCTTGGCACAGTAAGGGATTGATACTTTTTATTCATATATGTGAAGTGGGCATCACTGATTGGGCCAGCATTTGTTGCCCATCCCTAAGTGCCCTTGAGAAGATGGTGATGAGGTGCCTTCTCGAACTACTTATGCAGATTCACAACGCCATTTGTTGGTGGAATTCTAGGATTTTGCTTTAGCAATACTGAAAGAACTTCATACTCGCAGTGGTGTTTTACCCAGAAACCAGCTGGTTATGTCAGCTGGTTGATACTAAGAGGTGGTAACAGCTGCGGCAGTTGTGAAGACATTTCCTAACCATCACTAATCATTTGTGTGAGTTCAGAGTTGAAGTTTACAACCAATCCTCCAGAACAATAATCACCTAATCTGTTCAGAAGTGCAGCAATCTTATTTTCAGCACCAATATTTATAAGTACTTATCTTTGTTAAAGAAGAGATGTTCCCAGATTCTCTGGTGGTCCAGTGCTTTGTATGTGGTCTTGCCAGCAGGTTTGCAATTTGACTCCTCACTGAGCTAACTTCAGACAATACAGCGTGGCTCCACTCCATCAATGTTCAATGAGCACAAGCAGAGTTCTAGGGGAAACTACTCAACACACTTTGTGGGTCCTTTCTCTGTCCCAACTTTGGTCAATTTTGCTATCTTGTCTTGCAAAAGACAACTCAAAAGCCACAAAAGAAGCATTTAAGAAAGGAGATACAGATTTAATTTCATGTCATATGGAAACAGCCAGATGAAACAATTGATAAATTCACTGGCAGGTTTTTACACAAAAGGATTGAACGTGATTTCACTAAAGCAGACTTAGCTGAGATACTTATAGAACAGGTCATTGTCTCTACACACATTAAACCCTTCAGAAAAGCACTTCCAGACAAATCTAAAGGATAGACCACCAATGTCCTGTTGAATGACAGACACAAACTCAAAGGCATTGTTGCAGACCAGCAGCTTCTTCAGGTGCTTGACTTTACAATAACTACTCCAACCGTCAATATTGTCAATAAAACGTTCAAATTTTGAAAGAAACATGGCTTGTCTCATTCATCACAACAGTGTCCAACATTTTGTAACATATGCCAGCCATGTTCTACAAGAAGACATTGGACTAAAATGTGCAAGAGATTCAAGTGCTTGGAGAGAAACCTAAAGTGCACTGCAATTCTCAGAGCAGCAAGTGAAAAACAGCCAATAGAGGAACAATATCAAGATATTTCTAAAATTCCATCATTGACATTCAACATGTCAGTGAAGTCTAAGATACATCTGCAATAACAGAAGTGTACCATGCTATCCAATTCCAGTTTGTACTTGTCTTGAATAAGAATACTGCACTGAAATACTGAATCAGGAAATCCCTGGCTAACTAATATAACCAGGACATTAGAACCCCACAGATCAGATGACTAATGCCCCTGTGCACAAGTAAATAAAGGGTGACTTGGTGATGGGATACCAGCCTCTGTGCAGTTACTTCAGTGGCAACGGGGGAAAACAGGATCCCCTGAAGAACATTCGCTTGCAACAGTCATCTTGGAGTTGGGGTAAGCGTTTCTAGCATCATGCCTTTCTTTGAGAAGCTAGACTCATTTGATCCTGCTATCGAAGACTAGGCCTAGCATATGGAAAGAATGTGATATTTTTTCCAGGCAAATGACATTGGGGCAGATGAAAAGCAACGAGTAATCCTTCTGACTGCTTGCAGACCCTATCAGTTATAAGGGCCTTAACGTTCCCAGAGGAAACATTCACTGAAACCTTGCAAGACTTGACAGAGTTGGTTAAGGAATATTATGACCCCAAGCCTCCTCTAATTCTGAGATGCTATTGGTTTTATTCGGCTGTTAGAGAACTAGGGGAATCTGTATCGGGATTTTTGACGAGGCTGAGATGACTGTCAGTGTCATGTGATTTTGGGTTAACACTGAATGAAATCCTGAGAGACCAATTGGTATGTAGGATTAATGACGTAACCTTGCAGAAGCACCTACTAGCTGAAGCCTAACTGGACTTCAAACAGGCACTACAACTGGCATTGACATTAGAAAAAGTGGAAAGTGGAGCATGGCAGCTACAGTGCAACCAATGAAAGTGGACACCCTCACCTGTCTGACTGAACTTGGGGAACACCACTTGAGTGTAGGTAATAGCAGAGCCTCAGGCAGGGCATATCCTGAGCAGAGGGACCCTAGGCTAGCCCACAGCAGAACCCCACAACAAAGCTGAGCCTTGGCCATGTGGCTAAAACATTCTTCAGGATCTGGGTCAGCAAGCCATTGTAGTTGCTGCCAGTAAGTGGAATCGAAGCAGCAAAGGAGTCCTACAAGGCTTAACTTGAGTAAGAAAACTCGTAGGCTGGTACTCAGGAGACTGCATACCTTAGAAAGTCCCCCTACATGTGGGTTGGGACAACTAAATTGCATAATGACATCCAAATAAGAACCAATTAAAATGAATGTTTGGTTAGCTGGTCACCCAGTTCCTATGGAGGTCGATACCAATACAGCTGTATCTGTGGTTGCAGAATCTGTCTTTGACAAGATACGCCTGGGTCTCCAACCCTTAAGTTTGCACAAGATCTCAGCATGACTGAAAACATACACTGGGGAACCATTGCAGATTAAGGGTACGACATATGAGAAGCAGTTAGTGCAGTTACCACTGATGGTAGTAAAAGGTTTGGGCCCAAGCCTATGGGGGTGAAATTGGTTAAGAAAGATTCACATGAATTGGCTCAATAGTTTTCGATTAGAAAATGGCTGCCTTAGTGAAGCCCTAATGAAATAACTGGGAGTATTTCAGGAAGAGTTTGGGACTATCAAAGGGGCTAAAGCCACTTTGCATGTTCACCAGGAAGCAATTCCAAGATTTTGCAAGGTCTGCTTGCTGTTATTTGCCCTGTGGGCAAAAGTAGAGGCAGGAATCAGGAGACTGGAGAGCAAAGGAATCATCAAACCAGTGCAGTTTGCAGAATAGGCAGCACCGATTGTACCGATTGTGAAGCCTGACAGCTCTGTTCACCTCTGTGGTGATTTTAAGCAGTTAGATAAATACCTGATCCATCGCATAGAGGATTTGCACACAAAGTTGGCGGGGGGGCTAATCCTTTACAAAGCTGGACATAAGCCACGCCTACCTGCAATTGCAGGTAGGAGTCCCAGAAGTAAGCTACAATTAATACCCATAAGGGTTTATTAAATATATAAGACTGCCATTTGGGGTATCATCAGCCTACATCTTAGTCCAGTGGACCATGGAGAACATTTTATACAGGCTATCCCAGGTTGCCATTTATCTGGATCACGTACAAGAACAGGCAAGACCAATAAAGAGCACTTGGAGAACTTGGACATAGTGCTTAAACATTTCTTCCAGGCAGGCATACACCTTAGCAGGGAAAAATGTGTGGTCCAGGCATCCCAATTGACCCGGCAAAACCAGGTTACACTTTTTGGAAGAGAAAGTGAGGGCAATCAAAGGAGCCCCAGCTCCCATTTCTGTACCGGAGCTTAGGTCTTCCCTTGGTCAGTGAACTATTACAAAAACTTCACACATAACCTGGCCCCTATTTGGCACCCTTACACCTGCTGTTGAAAAGGCTCAGCCTTGGAAATGGTCGCATAGCCAAGAAGTAAACTTGAAGGAAGTAAAAAAGCAGCCATCGTCATCTAAAGTGTTGGTCCACTACAATTCAAAGTGGGAGGTAGTGCTGACATGCAATGCCTCCCCATATGGTATTGGGGTAGTGTTGGCTCACTGGTGGCTCATTGGAGAGGAATGCCTGATAGCATATGTTTCCCAAACTTTGGCCGATGCTGAATGCAAATGTGCCCAGATAGAGAAAGAAGGTTTAGCAGTCATCTTTGGTGCATAAGGAATGTCCACCAGTACCTTTCCAGACAGGAATTTGTCATAATAATAGATCACAAACTCTTGCTAGGGCTACTGAAGGAAGACAAGGTGTGCCGCCCATAGCTTCTGTTGAATTCAGCATTGGGTCCTTATTCTCAGCGCATATATGTACAAGTTAGAACACTGTCCAGGAGCCAAGTAGCTAAGGCGAATGCCTTGAGCTGCCTCCCACTGGCAGATACTCTATTGGTGGTGCCTCCACTAGAAGGTTCCATTCTGGTTTTGAACTTTTTGGATGCCTGTCCAGTCACTGCAACCAATATCTGACTGAGGACACAAAATGATCCTGTCCTAGCAAAACTAAAACAGCTGGTGGTAATGGGGGAAACACAAGGCCAATTGCAACCCAGATTGAAAACTTTCTGGACCCAGCAAGACTAAATCACTGTAGAGGATGGCATATTACTATAGGGAACAAGGGTGATTGTCCTGAGTAAAGGTCCCCACCAGACACTGGCTGAACTCCACCGAGATCACCCAGGGTTTCCAAGATGAAGATGCTAACAGGAAAGTATGTCTGCTGGCTGGGCATGGATGCTGACATAGCTGCATGGTGGAGCAGTGCCCAGAGTACCAACAAGGACAAAAATGGCCACCAGCAGTATCCCCATATTCGTGAGAATGACTGGAAAAACCCTGGATTCAGTTGCATGAAGACTATGCTGGTGTTTTTATGGGCTCAATGTTCCAGGTCGTTGTGGACACCCATTCAAAGTAATTGGACATGCATATGTTTGTTCGGCAAACTTAGGCATTATGATTGAGAAGCTGCAAACATTGTTTGTGATACAATGACTCCTGGAATTATTGGTCACAGACAATGAGACATCACTTACCAGTAGGTATTTTGAATATTTTCTAATGTCAAATGGCATTTGGCACATCCATCGTCCAATGATCTAGCGGATAGAGCAATCCAACATTGAAGGCAGACTTAAAGAAGCAGCCTATAGCATCAATTGATACCAAACTGTCCCAGTTCCTGGTCAAACATAGGAAAATCCAAAACACAACAACATGGATAGCTCCAGCAGAGTTACTGATGAGGAGAAGACTCCGTACCAGGTTGAACCTGATATCCTCAGACCTGGGGTGGGGGGTTGAAACAGCAGCAGGAACACCAACGTTGGCCACATGCTCCTCTGAGCGAGACAGAAAATTTATTTCAGGGGACCAAGTTTGGTGCTGGAACCATGGAAATGACTCTGTGTGACTACAAATCAAGGTTGATGTGAGGTCAGGTCCTGTCACTTACAAAGTTTGGGTCATACATTCCTGAACAAACATATAGATCACCTGAAAGCTTTTACCCCACAAACAGGGCAGGAGCAAAACAGACCTGGCCCCTCGGAATAGCCAGAAGGTCTATCTAAGGGTTCGCCCTCTCCATCCAACGTCGAGCAAATCTCAGAGTCCAACAGAATTGTGTGCAATTCTGGTCGCCTTCTTATCAGAAAGACGTTGTGAAACCTGAAAGGGTTCAGAAAAGATTTACAAGGATGTTGCCAGGGTTGGAGGATTTGAGCTTTCAGGAGAGGTTGAATAGGCTAGGGCTGTTTTCCCTGGAGCGTCGGAAACTGAGGGGTAACCTGATAGAGGTTTATAAAATCATGAGGGGCATGGATAGGATAAATAGACAAAGTCTCTCCCCTGGGGTGGGGGAGTCCAGAACTAGAGGGCATAGGTTTAGAGTGAGATGGGAAAGATTTAAAAGAGACTTAAGGGGCAACTTTTTCACATAGAGGGTGCTACGTGTATGGAATGAGCAACCAGAGGAAGTGGTGGAGGTTAGTACAATTGTCAAATTTAAAAGGCACCTGGATGGGTATACGAATAGGAGGGGTTTGGAGGGAAATGGGTCGGGTGCTAACAGGTGTGACTAGATTGGGTTGGGATATCTGGTTGGCGTGGATGAGTTGGACAGAAGGGTCTGATCCTGTGCTGTACATCTCTATGACTTTATGACTCTAAGATAGATGCAGCGTCGATACCATTCTAATCTAATCTAATCATTACCGCTGGAAGAAGAGGAGGAAACCTTCTTGAAATGAACTGGACACAAGAGGCAGGCTACAGTCCAGTACATGTTGCCCGTGTCAGAGTACAAATCAGAGGAACTGGAATTGGAGCCACAGGAAAAGCTACAAGCTGAAGACCAGGAGAAAGTGAGGACTGCAGATGCTGGAGATCAAAGTCGAGAGTGTGGTGCTGGAAAAGCACAGCCGGTCAGGCAGCATCTGAGGAGCAGGAAAATCGATGCTTCGAGCATAAGCCAAAGATGAGGCATACATCCTGGGAATTAGAGGGGGTGGGATGTTGTGATTGGAACCAGGTTGACCTCGTTGACTATGAGGTTGTTGATTAGGGTTGGTAATCTGGGCCAATCTGCTCTAGTAAATCAAGGTTGACTTGGTGATAGGAAAAAAAACAGGAAATTAGAATCTCCTCAGTTCAGACAACTGACTCCGAGTTGGCTGGCCACAGCCAGTGTACTGTGCACATGTAAATGAAGGGTGACTTAGTGATGGGATACTGGTCTCTGCAGTTACTTCAAAAGGTGTCTTGGTTTCTTTAATGTTTTATCCCTAAATATTCCAAACAGCATGACCAAAGTCTTTCCTCTTCAATATCTTTTTCACAAGGATACTAATTTTATTTGTGGTTAGCGTTTAACTAAAATCTACAAATCAAATTCGGAAGTTTCAGCCCTAAGCAAGTTTGAACAAGGCCACTACTGGAAGAGCAGTTGGTCTTAATTAACTGGATAAGGGGCTCAAACTGGTTCTTTGTAATTGGATCAAACAGGATTTTCATAATAAAAACGTATAAATGAGTTAACACTGGGCCCTTGTAGTGCTATAGTAGTGTCCCTACCTCTAAGTCAGGAAGACTTGGGTTCAAGTCCCACGTAGAGTCACATAGCATTGAAATAGACCTTTCGATCCAACCAGACCATGCCGAACATAATCACAAATTAAACTACTCCCACCTGCCTGCTCCTGGCCCATATCCCTCCAAACCTTTCCTAGTCATATACCTACCCAAATGTCTTTTAAATATTGTAATTGTATCCACATTCGCCACTTTCTCAGGAAGTTCATACCACATGTGAATCATCCTCAATGTAAAATCTTTGCCTCTTATGTCTTTTCTAAATCTCCCTCCTCTCACCTGAGATAATGTGCCCCCTGATCTTGAAACCCCGCCCCCCACCATCCTAGAGCAAAAACAACTACCATTAACTCTGGATATAGCTTTCATTATTTTATAAACATCTTTCAGATCACCTCTCAACCTCCTACGCTCCGGTGTGCACTAGAAGTGTTTAACAAATCTCTGATTAGAAAACATTTATAAATGAATTAACTCAGCCCAACTTACTACTAGAGTGTGATTTACAATAGATTGAACACAAGCAAATAGATAATTAAATAAAATAATTAAGTAGTTAATTAGAACACATTAAGGATGGCAGAATGGGTGATGTGTCACAAATGCAGCACATGGGAGCTCCAGGATGCCAGTTTGGTCCAGGTCAAACACATTTGCAGTAAGTGTTTGAAGTTACATCAGCTTCACCTCAGAATTTGAGCTGAAGGCTGAACGACAGACAGTGTTACGTCAAGAAGGAAGAAACTGACAGAACTTTTTATATCAAAAGGCAGCCACAGTCTTAGGGTCAGTGCTCAGAGGCAGGGAGGTCTGGCTTCAAGTGAGATAGATAAGGAAACCCAGGGAGAAGTGTCAGATTTAGAAATACAGATCTTCCCATGGCTCAAACAGATCACTCCAGAGGTGATGCCCACAGGTTTTTCGCATCTGAGCCAGGAGGCCTGGATTGAGGTCGCACCTTCTCCAGAGGTGTCATAACATCTCAGAACAGATTGATTTAATAAAAAGAACTGAGTTCTGACCACTCCAAATCCATTTTAATTTTGTTCCCTCCCTCTTTCCCTACTTGTTGTTGTTATTGCATTGTCCCTGCTGTGTAGTGCTTGTTAATTTATCTTCTAATCAATAATGCAAATGATTTGGTAATTGTAAAAAATAGTCCAGAGATGTGTAATAGCATCTCTGAACAGAAGAAAAGAATGGAGTTCTACCCTAATAGATAACGCATGTAATTCATTAATTTAAATTGAGAAATGGGTGATGTGGTGGATTTACAAAAAAAGAGCTGAGTTTCTGCATCACACTGCCCTGGCGGGTAGTGTTCATTATTTGTTAATTTGATGCTTGTCAATTTGGTGGTCGGTTTCTTATAAGAGTTGTTTTCTTCTCCAGTTGGAGTTGGCTTCCAGACAGGGAAAAGGTCCAGAAGGAAAAGTTGAAACTGATTTGATAGAGTCACAGTAAAATCTTTACAAATCTGCTTTTCTTTTGCTGCCTAATTCAATGTATGGATATTGGTATATGAAACAGGAAGGAGCTCAGGAACCTCAGCCTTTGCAATTATCCAACAAGTTTAAGATTTCAGCTTGTCTAGATGAGAACAAGAGGTACAGAATAGATGAGGAAACTAACCATTGCACCATGGCACAGGAAGCCATTCCAATGGCAGAAGTAAAGAAAATGTAATGGTAGAAGGAGACAGCAGAGTCAGAGGGACTGACACTGTTCTCTGCAACAAAGTGCAAGAGTCGAGACAGCTATCTTCCCCAACTGATGTCAAGGTTTGTTATACATGCTCAGGTTCATCTGAGGAACTTGGAATAGGAGGGAGAATCCAGTCATCCTGATCCATGTAACTATCAACATGGCATGGTGGATCAGTGGTTAGCACTGCTGCCTCACAGTGCCACAAACGCAGGTTAATTCACCCTTGGACAACTGTCTGTGTGGAGTTTGCACAATCCCCCCATGTCTGCATGGGTTTCCTCTGGGTACTCTGGTTCTTCCCACAATGTGCAGGTTATGAGGATTAGCCATACTAAATTGCCCATAATGTTCAGGATGTGCAGGCTAGGTGGGTTAGCCATGGGAAATGCTAGAGAGGGGGTGGGTCTGGGTGGGACGCTCTTCAGAATCTTTGGTGGTAACAGTCTTTGTTCTTCCTTTGAACTTACGTTTTTTTCCCAAGAAAACGATGGCTCATTCACCTGCATACTTCTTCACTAATTCACTTCGCACTGACCCATATTAATTTACCTTAGTTTTGGAATTGGCAATCTATGTTGTGTCAATCGCCTTTCTGACTCACTTCAGCCAATGATCACAGGCAGCTACTCGTGATGCCACAGGATTACCTTTGTCCCCTTGCCTACCTTCATCTTAAGGTTAGAGTATCATTTCCACTAAGACCAAATATTTCATATGTTCCCAAAGAGTAAAGGTTATATATGGCACCAGATAAATCAATGATGTCAGTTTAATGGAGGATCATGACGTTGTGATCCTGCTGATTCCTGTTTCCTTTTGTTTTCCTATCCCAGGAATTTGGAAAGGTAGTTACATAGTAGGGTGGAGCAAAAGCAAGAAAAATAAAAACAGAAATAAAAGCAGGAATAGGGTAGAGAGTCTGGGTGGGATGCTCTTCAGAATCTTTGGTGGTAACAGAATTTGTTCTTCCCTTGAACTTCTGGGTTTTTTTCCAAGAAAGATATGGCTCATTCTCCTGCATAATACAAGTTTCTGTAAATATTTTAAAAAAGGGAGTTAAAAAAGTGAGCGTAAGTCCTGTAGAAAATAAATTTAGAGAATTAGCATGGAAAAATAAATAGATGGAAGATGAACTGAATGGGTATTTTGCATTGGTTTTCTTTATAGTGTACAAGGATTAGATTAGATTACTTACAGTGTGGAAACAGGCCCTTCGGCCCAACAAGTCCACACCGACCCACCGAAGCGCAACCCACCCAGACCCATTTCCCTTCACCTAACACTACAGGTAATTTAGCATGGCCAATTCACCTAACCTGCACATTTTTGAACTGTGGGAGGAAACCGGATCACCCGGAGGAAACTCAAGCAGACACGGGGATAATGTGTAAACTCCACACAGTCAGTCGTCTGAGGTGGGAATTGAACCTTGGCCTTTTTCGCTGTGAGGCAGCAGTGCTAACCACCGTGCCTCACACAAGTATCATCTTGGAAATAGCTATGATCAGGAAATGGGAAGGAAGGAGCAACACAAGAAAATTAAAATCACTGGTTATAACTGGGGGCAACTCAGGTCAGTTAAAGGTAATCAGGCAACATCAACATGGTTTTATGAAAGGGAAATCCTGTTTAACCAATTTGTTGATCAAGCTTGCAAAGATATTATGGTCTTAATAAATATTTGGACATCAGAATTCTTTGAAGAATTAGGTTTTAAAGGCTTTGAAGATACCAACAGCATCCTCTTTAGGCATAGCACACAGGGGCCAGCACATTTGACAAGTCAGAGGTACAGAAGTGGGCTATATAACACAACAAAAATCAAGATTGGAAATTTCAATTTTAACAAACACTGAACTAAGGCTGCAGTCTCTATTCCAACTTTAGTACAACTTTTGCAAGTTAAAAACAACATGAGGCCTGAGTGAGATATTCAACAACCAAATAGCCCACTGATACTTGTGATTAAGCACCATACTGCAGCAACTAACGGAGGACTATTCACAGGACTATCCCAATAAAGGCAATGCAGTATAGACTAAGGAGAGGAAGAGACAGCCATGGTTGATAAGGGAAGTCAGGGACAGTGAAAAAGTATACAATGTGTTGCAGATCAGTAGGAAGCCAGAAGATTAGGAAGCCTTTAAAAACCAACAGAGGATATTTAAAAAAAACAATGAGAGTAAACTAGCTAGCAATATAAAATAAAATTGCAAGAGTTATTATAGATATGCAAATGTAAGAGAGAGGCAAGAATGGACATTGGACCACTGGAAAATGAGGCTGAAGAAGTGAAGAAATGGGAACATAGAAATGGCAGAGGAACTGAATAGGTACTTTGCATCACTACTTGGAAGTTCATGGTAAATAGGGCTGGGTCAGCACAGCTTCATCAAAGGGAGGTCATACCTGACATATCTTTGAGGAGGTGATGAGCAAGTTAGACAACAGTCAGTGAATGTGACCAATTTGGATTTCCAGAAGGTCTTTGACAAAATATCGCAGAGGAGGCTGCTAAATATATTCAGAGCTTTTGATGTTATGGGCAGGTTCTGGCATGGATTGGCTGACTGACAGAAAGCAGAGAGTATGGATAAAGGGATCTTTTTTCAGGATGGCAGCTGGTGACTAATGGAGTTCCACAGTAGTCCATGTTAGGACCACACTTATTTATATCATACATGAACGATCTTGATGAAGGAACTGGGGGCATTGTTGCTGGGTTTCCATATGACACAAAGATAGATATAGGAGCAGGTAGAGCTGAGAAAGCCGAGAGGCCACAGAAGGAATTCAGACAGCCTAGACAACTGGGCAAAGAAGTGGCAGATGGAATAAAATGTGGGGAAGTGTGAGGTTATGAACTTTGTTGGGAAGAGATGTAGACATAGAGATGTAGACTGTTTTCTAAAAGATGGAAAGGCTTCCTATATCTGACGCACAAAGAGTCTTGAAAGTCCTCGTTCAGGATTCTCTTAAGGTTAAAATGTTGGTTTAGTCAGCAATCATTTCAAGAGGGCTATAATACAAGAGCAGGAGTGTACTGCTGAGGCTGTAAAAATGCTCTGGTCAGACCACATTTGCAATATTGTGAATAGTTTTGTGCCCCGTATCTAAGGAAGGATATGCTGAGTTAGAGAGTGGTCCCGAGGAGGTTTACAAGAATGATCCCAGGGATGAAGGATCTGTCATACAAGATACAGTTGAGGACTCTGGGTCTATACTCAATGAATTTAGAAGGACAAGCGAGGATCTGAATGAAACTTAAAGAACATTGAGAGGCCTGGATAAAGTGGATGTGGAGAAGATATTCCCCTGAGTAGGAGAAACTGGAACCCAGGGGCACAGCCTCAGAGTGAAAATACACCCCTTAATACCTGAGATAGGGAAGAGTTTCTTCAGCCAGAGGGTGGTCAATCTGTGGAACTCATTACTACAGAGAACTGTGGAATGCAAGTCACTACTTTACTCCCACCCCTCCCTTCCTCATCTCCACTTTCTTCTTTTCTCATCTTTCCCCTCTCCAATTTTGAATTTAATTAGATTGTAACCCAATGTAAAGTGAAGGGATAAATGAAAAGAAGGAAAAAATATTCTTGGCTAATTCTTTGCTTGAATGTTCAGCATCTACTGCTGCAGAATTAGTTGCTTAAATTTTGCGCAGAACTGTCAGTCTCAGTTATCAAAAGCTTACAGATAAAAGCGGTTCATCACTTGCACAGTTAATCTCAGAGGTTCAGGCTCCTATGGACCTTCCAGGCAGTACGAGGAAGAATCTTGCTATATTAATAGGAGATTTGTAATAACCATTACATCAATGTTTGACTGCACATGATACAGTGTGAAGCAAAAGTGCTGATTCAGAAACTATGCATCAACACTTTAGGGTAGGGATTTTATATGAACACCAATATCACTGGAATCAAAAACGTTTCCTCATTAGTTCAGAATTTGCTGTCCACATTCTTCACTTTATAAATATTGTGCTGTACACTGTCATTCAACTTCCACTATTTCCTGGGTACCCTTCCAGATGCACTTTCTCCCCCCGGTTCCTGTTGGAAGATTTTGCATTGTATTAATTAACTTGGCACATTTCCAAAAATGGAACATTTCCCGAAAAGCCCTAACTACTAATTACTGTTAGCAAAGTTCATGAGAAGTATTTGATGATTAGTGTCTTTCTTACTTTGTCTCACTTTCTTTTGTGGTCCCATAATACAATTTTCATTCTTTTGTTGATGAGCGGTAAGCAATCTGTTGACTGGCTTATGCTTCTTTTGTTTAATGAGCCTTAATCATCTATTATACTTCAATAGTGACAACTTGTAAACATTGATAGCTGCATTTCAAATTACATCAAAACATCGTAATTACACATCATCCACATATCTTTTCAATTAATTGTATTGTTCCACTGAAGTCTCTTTATTGGAATGTGACGTATGTTGCAAGAACAGAATGAATTCTCAGTGGAATAGGACAGTGGTTTAACAAAGTAGTAACTGCATTCTCAGCACCAGCTTTTCTATTAGCATTTTATAAATGGCCTTGCCATTTTCAATGCATCAGTCTGTGTAATTCTATTAGGTGTATATGGGTGGAGTATAACTGAATATAGGATGATGTTATGAGAACTTATTTCTCTAGGGTCCCTCTACTCCCTGCATTTGGGTGTCAGCTGTGGGAAGAAGCAAATTTGATTTTGCATATATTAGCTTTCTGTGCTTCTCAGCATTCAACGCCCAGGACTCTATCTTTGCTTAGTGAGAGAAAGTGAGAGAAAGCCCCTTATAATCTGGCAGACAACATCTGGAGACATAAAAGCTAAAAATGTCATGAAATAAAAACTGAATGTTTTGATTTGTAATGGTGATTAAAAGACATCCAGATCATTTTTGTATGGAATTTGAACATTCAACAAGCTAATTCAAAGTGAAACAAGAATAAGAAAATACTAAAATAAAATATATTTATTTCTTAACCATTCTGAGGAAGGTTCACTGGACACAACATGTTAATTTTGATTTCTCTGCACAGATGCTGCCAAACCGGCTGAGCTTTTCCAGCAATTTCTGTTTTAGTTCTTAACCATTGTTTGATTAGATTAGATTGCCTACAGTATGAAAACGCCCTTCCGCCCAACAAGTCCACACCGACCGTCTGAAGAGTAACCCACCCAGACCCATTTCCCTCTGACTAATGCACCTGACACTATGGGCAATTTAGCATGGCCAATTCACCTGCACATCTTCGGACTGTGGGAGGAAACCGGAACACCTGGAGGAAACCCATGCAGACACGGGGAGAATGTGCAAACTCCACACAGACAGTCGCCCAAGGAATCAAACCTGAGTCCCTGGCGCTGTGAGGCAGCAGTGCTAACCACAGAGCCACCATGCTGCCCCATTTTGTTTAACAATACGGTCTGGTCATGAGGGACAGCTGTGAGAAAGCTAAAGAAAGTGGAGGACGTGTGGGCTCATTCTTAAAGCGAGGATTACCAAATGTTACAGGGCTAATGGAATACTCATGACCTTCAGATCCTATTCAACCTATTCCTCTAAGCTACAGGAACTTTCTTCACTACCAAATTCCCCATATTTTGCTCCTCATCTGCTTTTTCAGTTTTGCTATTTACACCTCCCCTGGAACCATCATTTGTTTCTTTACTTCTTCTGCTTATTACTTTGCACCATGATCACCTTCATTATTAAATCCCTCCTGCCATCAACTTATCATAAACACTTCATTTTGTTCTTTGATCCCTCTTTTCCATTTGTTTCTATTTATTAATAAACTCTTAAATTTCAAACTTCTAGAAACGATGGTTCATTACCTGTTCAGCACTTTTTAGTTTTCACTGTAGATATCTAACATCAACAAATGCTTTTATTTTAATAAAATATATTTGAAACAGTCATTTAGCATTACAGAAATTGAATATTGATGGGAGACATTTTTGTGGCCTTTTAATATTGCACTCATCAGGATAATTCACAAGAAATGCCACAAAAGGTAAAATAACTTTTATTCTCCATAAGAAGAGTACTGATTAGTTGGGCAAGTGATCTTTAATTGATAGAGGCGTAGGTATGAGAATGCACAAGTTAGATAATAACTGGCAATTAACTGGACCAATGTTTATTTAAATTTAAACCAACCAGTGACTCTGGTCAAAGAATTGTCCTCAGAAATTAATCAGTGCTCGGGCATTATCTATTTTGTTGAGCTGAAACAGATTCAGTTTATGTACATGTTCTTCCTGCCTGCAAGGAAAAAGGCCCTGTGTATTAATGTATGAAGCTTCCAGTATGCACAAATGCACCACACTGTGAGCCCAACTGACAGTCTTAAATTGGTGTCAGGGTAATTCTTCAACAAAACATGTCTTCTTTCAGCAATATCTGGAAGAAGACAAATTGTCTAACATATGGTAATTCCAAATAAAACAGGTTTAAAATGGTTGGCAGTGATACAACAGATCTAAATATCAGAAGGATAATTACGTATTTATGGGGCAGCATAGGAAGCATTAATCTGTCACCAGACACTGCCCTTTGACCTACCAACATCTAAAAGTAAATGATGTGGTTCTTTTTGCTTTGCTATTTGTGAGACTTTGTCATGTACAAAATGTCTCTCATGTTACCCATATTATAATAGTGGTTACACTTCCAAAGTTCTTAATCAGCTGTAACATATTTAGGGACATTCTGGCATTGTTGGAAACCCAACTAAATGCAAGTTCTGACTTATATTGCATTCAATACAATTTAAATTACCTTGTAATTTTTGTAGGTCAATGTACATACCTCGCTGGGCCTTGGAGTAAATCTTTTACAGTATGCCCACAGTAAGAGGCTAAATATTTCTCTGCAACATTTGTTAAGGAATAATAAGTTTGTGTAGGGTGTAAAATAGCTGCCAATTCAGTATTGTTTTATACCTGCTCATGCTCACGTGTAAAAATGTTGCTGATTCAATAGCAAGTGTTGTATCCTATTGCCCAAATCTGATTTTATCCCCTGTCAGATATCTATTCTCTTGCTGTATCTGTTTGATAGGGACTAGAGGAAATAAACTCATTTTAAGTTTCTAAATGGATCCATTCCACTTGTACCATGTTAGGGAATTGACCAGACTTTGAAGAACTTGTGCTTTTATATTAGGTTTGGCTACATAGAACTTTTCAATATTCTACAACTGTGTGGGCAGTATCTAACAATTTCCCTGAGGTGAATTTGGAGTGGGAAGCATTTAATCAGGTAGAGGGGTGGTGGATGGAGGTGCTGCCACTTTTCTATCAATTAAGGATTGAGTGGGCATGTGACGGTCTTGACTCACCTCCACCACTATTCAACCAGAGGAGTATGGTATACACCATGCAAGAAGCAAGAAACAAACCCTGATTGGTTGTTTGTAGATCCGGGATTGGGTCTCTTTCAAAAGCACTCAGTGATTGATCAGGCAACTTTCCACAGGATACAGCAGACTCAGCAGCTCTCCAGCCAACTAGAGAACTATTGGTCATCTCTCATTGCCCTGAGGATAAGAGTCAATGGGGGCCAAGGGGAATTTTCTAGTTGGCTGAAGAGCTGCTGACGGCCCATATCATCTCCTTTTGTCAATGCCTGCCAAACCATGAGTTTCAGGCACTCAGGTGCTGGCTGCAAGCCTTCCACAGGATCGAACACTGCAGAGGTGTAACTCCTCCCTTCCTGAGTGCTGCTGACTAAACAGAACCAAGCAGGTGGCATAGCAGGCCTTGCAGCATCACGAGTAATTGGTGGCACTGATGGCAAGGCACACAAGATGCCTAGGATAAGCAACAGATCCATGACGTGTGAGTGAGGACAGAGGTGGAAGTAGCGGAGGAGTAAAGTGTAGTTATCAGTGGCAGGAGTATGCCTCTCAGTGAGCCTGCTGTACCCTGTGGCAAGTTACCTGATCAATCACTGTGTGCTTTTGAATGTGATCTAATCCCGGATGTGCAAACAAGTAATGGTGTATACCATACCCCTCTGGTTGAGTAATGGTGGAGGTGAGTCAAGACCCTCACATGCCTGTCTGCTCAATCCTTAATTGATAGAAAAGTGGCAGGGTCCCGATTCACCACCCTTCTATTTGTTTAAATGTTTCCCACTCTAAATTCATCTTTAGGAGAGAGTATTAAATTCTGCCCACACTGTTGTAGAATGGCCTACATTAAGTACCATCCTATTTGGGCAGGAGAGATGCAGAACATTTCCTGATTTTAGTGCTGCATGAGACTAGGGGCCTGCTTCTGATCTCCACACACATTGTTTTTTAAATTCTATAATGATTCAATCAGCCCATGGTTTCAGCAGCTTCTGATGAACACGCACATAATTACCAAGATTCCCTTCAAATCCTTTGGAACTACAATCCGTCATCTCAATATGATTGCAGAAAACAAATATAATAGAAGATTTTTAATCTCCTGATGCCTTTTCAGTTCAATTGAAAATGCAAAACCTTATTTTAATATGTTTAATTTTAAAACTAAAGACAGTTACATGCAACTTGACTCATTCTTTTGCATTGAGAACTAACTATTAATAATTCTGACAACTGTAGGCCAGGCAGTGTCACATGTATTCTGGAGAAAGTACATGTAATTGCACACCAATACATGTATTTAGGCTTTGGTACATGTAATTGAACAGCGCTATCTGTAATCAGGCCTGTATGTACAATATGTAACTAGGTCCTGTTAAATGTAATCAGGCACCAGTATCAGTAATTGTGCTCTGAAAGTATGATCAAACATTGAAGTGTGAAATTGGATCTATTATCGAGAATAAACTTCTAAAATATGCAATTAGGCACTGGCATGGGAAACGAGGCGGTGATACATATAACCTGGCACTTATTTGTGGAGTCAGGCACCAATATCTGACAGACGACAATAGCCTGTGCTGGTGCCTGCAACCTGCTAACAGCATTTATAATCAGGCCAATACTTGTGAAGAGTTGCCCGTAAATGCAAAATTAATAAAGGCGGTGGAGGGAAATAACTTTCACTGACACTGTTAGGAAATCATATATTTCAAACAAAATGCCATTGCTTTTGAGAAAAGTAATTAAATTGAGGAGCTCCCCACCCCATAATTGGTATTAATTTGGAACAGGTCATGCTATTTTAATGACTGATTATATCCATTTGAAGCTTTGCTCACCGATTGTCCACTGCAGGTTGTACATAATCATTTGCAAATAGGCTTCTCTAAATATATGCTTTCTTGAGTGAAGTGTAAGCATTTCGATGAGTTACCTGGTTACTCACACATCAAGACTGGCACAGAAAAGTCCTGTCATAAGTTAATTGCTTACATTAACTTTTACTAAAAAGCAGAGGACACATGTCACAGATCTGCTGTGTACAGTATTTACCTATTACCAATTAGCAGAAGCAAAAAATTCAACCTGTCTTTATTGTAGGGTGTGTGAGAAGTGAGACAGATTTAGTACATTTTTTAAAAATTGTCAGCCAGCATAAATGGAATATGCTGCCGCTTTAGCTGTTGACATCAGGTATGTGCCATCATGCAAATGTTTCCAATAGGATTCCATCTTAATATCTGAGCTCAAGAAAGAATGGTGCTGTCGATCAGCAATATTCTATTTGTGTTTGGAAAACTGCAAATCAGTCTCTTTGATTCAACACTAAGCTCTCAATAACACAATTTATGATATTAATCAATACTTGCAATTATTGTTTATTGCCACAATGTCCAAGATCTCCAACTGTGTCAATGTGACATTTTCTTTTCAATGTATGATGACATGCTTTGATATACTTAACAAGCACTCAATGCATTCTGATAAACTTAACAACCACTCAATGCAATCACTGAATTAATAAACAGTTTTCTGTTTCCTTGTGGTTTTGTTTGAGGTAAGCATGTTGGGTATGACACCAGGAGAAATGTCCATGCTCTCTTTCAACCAGTGTCACAGGGCAGAATCTTATAGGGATCTGAGAACTTGGGCTGAGGTGAGATCCGTGGCAAAATCAGACAAAATGTCCTGTGACGCCAATTTGATGTCAGAATTGTCTCACTGTGCCTTTCAAGTCTTTGCCGAGCAGCAAAGTGAGTTTCTTGCTAGGCAGTGGTGAATCACCAATTAAGAGGATTATAGATTATCAAATGCCTTATCAAACACTACTACTTGTATAATTAATATTTAAGTTCTGATCTTTCCAAATGTGCCAAGCAAACTGGACATTGAGAATTCTCAACATGGAAATTAGTACAGGTACCCAGTAACTTCAGTTCTTTGCTTGCTCCAAATGACCTAAACATGTTAGACATCAGGCAGCAACACCTCAGGGCATGCTCCATGGGCACCAGCTGCATTCAATCAATGTTCATAGACAATGGCATCCAACATGTACCACACTGTAAGAGCCCTCAGGTCACAACTCCAATCCATTAGAGTATGCTTCTGCATTTCAACGCCACTCCTAGGGGTGCAATAGCAAATATCACTGCAATGCTGCAACAAGGACACTGGAAGCTCAGGGCAACACATTCAGCTCATGGACTGAACTAGACTGCATTTACAGGTTCTTTGTTTACTGCCCTAGCAACTCACCCTGAGCAGAGAGGATGAAAATGATTTATCAGAGAAAACATGACATACAGCTGTTCATTGATCTTCTTCCTACAATACTACGCACTCGCCACACAGTTGAGACTGCACTTACTCAGGACCTGGGATTTGGCTGACATGGTCTGGTATTTTGTCTCCACTGCTGATCCTGGGGTAGGGAAATCCCACACCTGCACCACCTCATCCTGATCCCTACCAGCAAAGCAAGTCATTGATTTTCCACTTGTCTGCCATGCCGGAACAAATACCAAAGACCCTGCAGGATTATCAATGCTTATCTCGGGCATAACACACTTGTAAAAATTGCATGAGTGCAAAGGATGCTGGTCTTTTAGTGGATATCCGGTGAATAGCAAGAAGCTTGTGAATAATTCATGGTAAGATGGGGATAGAATCAGATATGAGGGATGCCATAGAGGTGGTATATGTAGTTAATGAGTTGCATTTGGTAAGGTATGGCATGAAATCTCATGTACCACACGGCGAGAATCCCTCCAGATAATTTGACACAAATTTTAATCTTTTAATGAGCAGATGGGAGGTCATTCCAAATCACATCTCCTGACAATGTAGACCTCCCCCAGAATTACACTTGGGTAGGACAGCTATTTAGAAAGTCATCTTGCCATTTTGTGGTTTCCACAATAAGTTATTAAATATGATTAACTGCACTGTCTCCACAAACCATTGATCCAACTGAAGTATGTTTTACCTCACTATTAAATCATTCCTGAATCTCCGGCACTATGCCTTATTCTAATACATCCAGTTCTTCGGACTCTGGAAGTGGAAAGTGAGTTAAAGAGATGTGGAATTTCAAGGAGAAAATTTTAGAGTGCAAAGTCACGGTGTAAGAAGGCACAGGCATCTCCAAAGTCCAGAAATGGATGGACACAGATATCTCAGTTGTTGTGGATCTGCAGGAGTTGTAGAAATCATAAGGGGTAAGGCTATGAGATTTGGAAGCAAACATTCAAATTTTAACATGATTATATTGCTTGACCAGGAACCATGATAGGGCAGTAGACTTTGAAGGAGGATGGTGTCATAGTTAATCTTGAAATGCATTTCGGACGACATGTGTGCCATCATTAACATTTCTCATATCCACCTCTATAATATGGTCAGACTGCAGCCCTAGCCAAGCTTATCTGTTTCCGAAACTCTTTTTCAAGCCAGTTTAAGTCTGGACAAACTGTCTCTGGATGGATTTCCTCAGCCACAGGAAGTAAACAAGTCAGGAGAACTTGTGTCAGTATTTTCCCTGATACAAGCAACAGGGAAATACCTCAACCACGTAATTCTTCTTGAAGATAGTTGCAACTGTCACATTTCTTCAAACCAAATCTGCAGGATGTGAGCAAAAGCCCAACAGCTTTAGGCATTTTAGCTGAAATATGATCCAGTCTACAGGTTTTACTGTTTTTTATGCTTTTACTTGCTTGTTGCAACTATCCCATCAATAGGAGTGAACCCATGGATTCTACTAGTGTACTGGAAAGTAGCATACAGATTTTCAGCTGCCACTGCGTATTCACATTGAGAAGGGGTTGAAAATGTTCTTTCCAGCATTGATGACGATATTAACAATCGTAAAATAAGATACACAATCCTGTGCAAAGGGAATGTTATTAATTTGATTTTTTAAATGTTTATTCATGGGATGTTGACGTTGTTGGCTAGGCCAGCATTTATTGCTGCCTGTAGCTACGCAGACGGCAGAGTCAACCACATTGCTCTTGGTTCAAAGTCACATACAAGTTGGCTAGATACAGATGAGAGATTACCTTTTCTGAAGGATATTAGCGAACCAATTGAGTTTTTATGTCAATCAACAGAGATTTCATGATTGCCATTAGGTCAGATTTATACTAAAGATTTTTTTATTCCCTTTGTTGAATTCAAATTTCACTATTTGCTATGGTGGGACTCAACCCCATAACTTCAGACATTAGTTTCTGTATTACTAATCCAATGGCATTACCAGGAAGGCTTTGTATATCATGATAGTTAGTATACCATTGGATTTCTTGGGCATTTTCTTCCCATTACTTACTTTTTATATTCGTATTTGCCTTTGAGCATCAGCCTTGACTTGTGACCTATCACTCCTGGGCTTATTGGACTACTCTGGTTCTTGGTTAAGCATAGTCCTGATTTTAAAATTCTTACCCTGCAGATACATCAAAAAGGATGAGGAAAGATCAATTGCCATTGTCTGTTGCATCCATTATCGGTTGTAAGTTTGATAATAATCATTATGCTCCTGTGGTAGGAGCCACGATTGCTCTGCGTAAAGAATTGTCTTCTGGAATTTCTATTAGTTTCTCTGTGTTTCTTCGAGTTTGATTGTCCTCTTCTACTTTGGAATTCTTTTCCAAAGTTCCCTCTCCCTCTCTTTTCAAAAGCCTGCTAAAACTCACCTATTTGTATTGCAATGCTCCCTTCCTGAATTCCTTCCTCTAGTCAGTAAGATGCTAAGATGTTCTTTTATATGAAAACCATCAAGTAAAGGCGAATCGGTGATCCCACAGTGAAGAGAAAAGGAAAAGAAGGAACTTGCATTTCTATAAAGTCTTTCACGGCCAAACATCTCAAAGTGCTTTACAGCGAATGAAGTACTTTTTCAAGTGTAGTTACTGACATAGTGTTGGAAGTGGGGTCAGCATTTTGTGGGCAGCAAATTCTCATAAACACAATTTTGTAATGACCAATTGATTTGATTTTCTAAGGGCAAAATCATCACCAAGACATTAGGAATTACTCACCTGTTCTTCTTTGAATATTGCCATAATGCTATTCACATCCATTGGTTCAATGTCTTATTTGAAAAAAAAACACCTCTGTTAATGAAATGTTCCATTTGTAGTGAAATAGGAGTGTCTGCCTAAGTTTATGGAAGCAGGACTTGAACCCACAACCTTCTGATCCAGAGGCAAACAATGCTATTGCTGAACCAACATGGTTTACTAGCACTAGTTTATTATTAATGCAGTGTGCATTGCAGGGGTTGGGGAGGGCTTTGTGGAATTGGGAATAAAATCACATAATACCCAACTGAAGGGGGAACAGGTTCAGGGGATAGAAATTGATAGGAGACCTTCACTCATGTTCCTGTTCAACACTTCATAATGCTCCAAAGTCAACCCAGAGTAGATCTCTGCCACTGTTGAACAAAGATCACTGACCTTCAGCAGCTGCCCTTCCTGAGAATAGTAGAGATTGCAAACTGAGTGGAAGATGATTTGAATTGATATCCATTTCAAGCTAGTGTCCAAAGTCCTTTACTACTGTTGCAGCTCATCACTAGATTGGTAATGGACAGTTCAGAACAGCAAACCAGTAGAAACATTTCATTAATATCAATTATACTCCAAGGACTACAGCTAAGCTGAAGCACAACAGCATGAACTGCCCACTGGTGAGATGATCTCAAATGCCAGCTTGGGCTGACTGTACAACAGACCAGCTATGAAGTAAGATACCAACTTTAAATCACAAACAAAACACTATCAGTACAAATTTAAGGAGTTAAAATTCAGTTTAACTTGAATAATTCATCTTTCAGTTTGTTGGATTTTTTTTGGTGGAAGGTGTTGGTGGTGGCTGTGATAATGTAGGATATTGATAGCTAAATTCTTTAAGTTCCCTCAGGTTAATGACTATCTCTGCTGCTATTAGTGAGAGGGAGTAGAACAGGTGAAATAGTCATTAACTCAGGGTTGATGATGCCAAATTTATTTAATTGTCATTCTCAACAACTCAATAATGAAGCACTCTCCATATTCCAAAAGTCAACATAAGTACACAGGGCCAACTTATACATTAACCATTCCTTTTGGCTTTTCTTTTAATAAAAAGGGAGACTTGGAAATATAAATTTGCAGTTATATGTGCCTTGTCCATGCTAAAACATTCCAGACACATCTTCAAGAAAAGAAATTGCGGAAGAGGAAGGAAAGAATGGGTATGGAACAAATGTTCAGAGAGAAGATCAAAGTTTTAAGAAAATAGAGAGCTTTTTAAGGTTGATTTTGAACTTCAGTGAGCAGAAAATGAGGTAAGGAGAGTTTTCCCAAGTACAGGATAAGTTAACTAAGGTCTGTATCATTTGTAGTGGAATGGGCCATTAGAGATTAAGATGGAGGCAGAGGTGGAAAAACAGTTCAAACTCCAAACCAAGGACATGAGTTAAAAGGTAGGAGTGGAGGAGTTTGTACGAGTAGTCATTTGGGAGCTACCAAATGAGGGCAAGCATTTTATAAGTAATTAATAGGAGAATAACCAACAAAAAAAACAGAAAACAAGAAAACAAATTATTTGGATTTAAGCAACCTTCTTTTTAAATTTCTGCCTAACTCTTTGTAACCTCCCTTCAGAATCTCAACCTTTTCCCTTCCTATGTCATTGACTCCAATGTGGACAATGACATCTTGCTGGCCCCTCTCCCTTGTGAGAACATTCTGCACCCTCTGAGACATCCTTGATCCTGGCACTAGGAAAACAACACTCCGTCCTGCTTTTTCTCTGCTGGCCACAGAAACGTCTGTCTGTACCTCAGACTACAGAATTCCCTAACACAACTGATCTCTTGGAAACCGACATACCCCTCGTTGCATTAGAGCTAGTCTCAATACCAGAAACTTGGCTGTTCGTGCTATGTTCCCCTGAGAATCCATCACCCCCTACATTTCCAAAACAGCATATCTGTTTGAAATGGGTATATCCACAAAAGACTCCTGCACTAGCTGCCTACTTCTCTTACCCTTCCTGGAGTTAACCCATCTATGTGACTCAATCTGAGACTTTCCCCCCTTCCTATAACTGCCATCCATTACACACTGTTGCTGTTGCAACTTCCTCATCGCTTCTATCTGTCTCTCCAACCGATCCACTCGATCTGATAAGATTCACATCCAACAGCATTTATGGCAGATATAATCTGTAGTAACCCTTAAACTCTCTTAAAACTCCCACATCTGACAAGAAGTACATATCACTGCAAAGGCCATTTTTGCTTCTTCACAATCTACAGACCCAGAAAATAACACCGTCTTATTCCTCTACAAACACTGCCCCAGGTTAAATTAATAGCTATGGCTTATATTTTAAGTTTAATCAAGAGACTTATCTCCAAAAACATATAATCAAGAAAGAACCCACTGTACTCACTAATACAGCCTTTCTGTTGGACAGACTTAAAACAACAATTAACTTATCTGATTCTGTGCTGTGAACTTCGCCCAACAGTTCCTCCAAGATTAGTTGAGAATTTCAATGTTTGTTAATTTTCCCAGATGCACTCCGATGTCTACCGATACATGAATTCAAACAGCAAAGGCGGTAACTGTGCAGGTTCTCCTCTCTCTCCGGCACTGTCCTCACCATGTGCTTCCTTTGTCAGCTCTTCTCTCTTTTTAAACTGCTGTTGTTTTGACTTTTTTTTCCCAAAGTTCCAAAACAATGCAACAGCATATAAAACAGTAATTGCTGCTGTTGTGGTTCTGTTCGCCGAGCTGGGAATTTGTGTTGCAGACGTTTCGTCCCCTGTCTACGTGACATCCTCAGTGCTTGGGAGCCTCCTGTGAAGCGCTTCTGTGATGTTTCCACCGGCATTTATAGTGGTTTGTCTCTGCCACTTCCGGTTGTCAGTTCCAGCTGTCCGCTGCAGTGGCCAATACATTGGGTCCAGGTCGACGTGTTTGTTGATAGAATCTGTGGATGAGTGCCATGCCTCTAGGAATTCCCTGGCTGTTCTCTGTTTGGCTTGTCCTATAATAGTAGCGTTGTCCCAGTCAAACTCATGTTGCTTGTCATCCGCGTGTGTGGCTACTAAGGATAGCTGGTCGTAATTGCTGCTCCTGGAATTTGAGGAGATCATCTCCAACACCTAAAATACCTCAAAAAAAAGGAGCAGCTCTTACAACCAGAAATTTTCTCATCCTCCATCTTGGATTACCCAGAATCCTAGTAATATCTGGATTACTCCCAGTGCTACGAGCTAGTGAGGGCAGGAATAGGAGGATACAGCAGATGAATGCATGGCTGAGGAGCTATGTATGGGAGAAGGATTCACATTTTTAGATCATTGGAATCTCTTTTGGGGTAGAAGTGACCTGTACAAGAAGGACAGATGCACCTAAATTGGAAGGGAACTAATATACTGGAAGGGAAATTTGCTAGAACTGCTTGGGAGGATTTAAACTAGTAAGATGGGGAGGTGGGACCCAGGGAGATAGTGAGGAAAGAGATCGATCTGAGACGGGTACAGCTGAGAACAGAAGTGAGTCAAACAGTCAGGGAAGGCAGGGACAAGGGAGGACTAATAAATTAAACTGCATTTATTTCAATGCAAGGGGCCTAACAGGGAAGGCAGATGAACTCAGGGCATGGTTAGGAACATGGGACTGGGATATCATAGCAATTACAGAGACATGGCTCAGAGATGGGCAGGACTGACAGTTTAATGTTCCAGGATACAAATGCTACAGGAAAGATAGAAAGGGAGGCAAAAGAGGAGGGGGAGTGGCATTTTTGATAAGGGATAGCATTACAGCTGTGCTGAGGGAGGATATTCCCGGAAATACATCCAGATAAGTTATTTGGGTGGAACTGAGAAATAAGAAAGGGATGATCATCTTATTGGGATTGTATTATAGACCCCCCAATAGTCAGAGGGAAATTGAGAAACAAACTTGTAAGGAGAACTCAGCGACCTGTAAGAATAACAGGGTAGTTATGGTAGGGGATTTTAACTTTGCAAACATCGACTGGGACTGCCATAGTGTTAAGTGTTTAGATGGAGAGGAATTTCTTAAGTGTGTACAAGACAATTTTCTGATTCAGTATGTGGATGTACCTACTAGAGAAGATGCAAAACTTAACCTACTCTTGGGAAATAAGGCAGGGCAGGTGACTGAGGTGTCAATGGGGAAGCACTTTGGGGTCAGTGACCATAATTCTATTCGTTTTTAAATAGTGATGGAAAAGGATAGACCAGATCTAAAAGTTGAAGTTCTAAATTGGAGAAAGGCCAATTTTGACGGTATTAGGCAAAAACTTTCGAAAGCTGATTGGAGACAGATGTTCGCAGGTAAAGGAATGGCTGGAAAATGGGAAGCCTTCAAAAATGAGATAACAAGAATCCAGAGAAAGTATATTCCTGTCAGGGTGAAAGGAGAGGCTGGTAGGTATAGGGAATGCTGGATGACTAAAGAAATTGAGGGTTTGGTTAAGAAAAAGAAGGAAGCATATGTCAGGTATCGACAGGATAGATTGAGTGAATCCTTAGAAGAATATAAAGGAAGTAAGAGTATACTTAAGAGGGAAAACAGGAGGGCAAAACGGGGACATGAGATAGCTTTGGCAAATAGAATTAAGGAGAATCTAAAGGGTTTTTACAAATATATTAAGGACAAAAGGCTAACTAGGGAGAGAATAGGGCCCCTCAGAGATCAGCAAGGTGGCCTATGTGTGGAGCCACAGAAAATGGGGGAGATACTAAATGAATATTTTGCATCAGTATTTACTGTGGAAAAGGATATGGAAGATATAGACTGTAGGGAAATAGATGGTGACATCTTGCAAAATGTCCAGATTACAGAGGAGGAAGTGCTGAATGTCTTAAAATGGTTAATGGACCTGATCAGGCATACCCAAGAATTCTGTGCGAAGCTAGAGAAGTGATTGCTGGGCCTCTTGCTGAGATATTTGTATCATCGATAGTCGCAGGTGAGGTGCCGGAAGACTGGAGGTTGGCAAACGTGGTGCCACTGTTTAAGAAGGGCGGTAAAGACAAGCCAGGAAACTATAGACCAGTGAGCCTGACCTCGGTGGTGGGCAAGTTGTTGGAGGGAATCCTGAGGGACAGGATGTACATGTATTTGGAAAGGCAAGGACTGATTAGGGATAGTCAACATGATTTTGTGCGTGGGAAATCAAGTCTCACAAACTTGATTGAGTTTTTTGAAGAAGTAACAAAGAAGATTGATGAGGGCAGAGCAGTAGATGTGATCTATATGGACTTCAGTAAAGTGTTCGACAAGGTTCCCCATGGGAGACCGATTAGCAAGGTTAGATCTCATGGATTACAGGGAGAACTAGCCATTTGGATACACAACTGGCTCAAAGGTAGAAGAGAGGTTGGTGGTGAGAGTTGTTTTTCAGACTGGAGGCCTGTGACCAGTGGAGTGCCACAAGGATCGGTGCTGGAATCCTCTACTTTTGTCATTTACATAAATGATTTGGATGCGAGCATAAGAGGTACAGTTAGTAACTTTGCAGATGACACCAAAATTGGACAGCGAAGAGGGTTACCTCAGATTACAACAGGATCTGGACCAGATGGGCCAATGGGCTGAGAAGTGGCAGATGGAGTTTAATTCAGATAAATGAGAGGTGCTGCATTTTGGGAAAGCAAATCTTAGCAGGACTTATACACTTAATGGTAAGGTCCTAGGGAGTGTTGCTGAACAAAGAGACCTTGGAGTGCAGGTTCATAGCTCCTTGAAAGTGGAGTCGTAAGTAGATGGGATAGTTTGGTATGCTTTCCTTTATTGATCAGAATATTGAGTACAGGAGTCGGGAGGTCATGTTGCAGCTGTACAGGACATTGGTTAGGCCATTGTTGGAATATTGCGTGCAATTCTGGTCTCCTTCCTATCGGAAAGATGTTGTGAAACTTGAAAGGGTTCAGAAAAGATTTACAAGGATGTTGCCAGGGTTGGAGGATTTGAGCTACAGGGAGAGGCTGAACAGGCTGGAGCTGTTTTCCCCGGAGCGTCGGAGGCTAAGGGGTGACCTTATAGAAGTTTACAAACTATGAGGGGCATGGATAGGATAAATAGACAAAGTCTTTTCCCTGGGGCCTGGAAGTCCAGAACTAGAGGGCATAGGTTTAGGGTGAGAGGGGAAAGATATAAAAGAGACCTATGGGGCAATCTTTTCACGTAGAGGGTAGTACATGTATGGAATGACCTGTCAGAGGAAGTGGTGGAGGCTGGTACAATTGCAACATTTAAGAGGCATTTGGATGGATATGAATAGGAAGGGTTTGGAGGGATATGGGCCAGGTGCTGGCAGGTGGGACTAGATTGGGTTGGGATATCTGGTCGGCATGAATGGGTTGGACCGAAGGGTCTGTTTCCTTGCTGTACATCTCTATGACTCTATGACTCTATCTAAGCAAGCGTTAATAAAAATGGAAGACTAAAATGACACTAGGTTTGCATGCCATCCTTTCATCTTGAAACTTGCTGTAGTATAACAACTTATTCTCAAAATATTTGTGAAGGACTTTTGGAAATATATTGTTGCAATTCTAAACTGAATGAGAGACCAAATTCACCCAGCCATAATTTTCCACAAGTTGTCTGTCTCGGAAGGAGTCAAGTGATAGATGCTGAGGGAAAGTAGAATCATCATCATAATTTCACAATATGGATTTCTGTGTTGTGTGCAGAATTAAAGCACACCAAGGCTAGAGTGAAAGTAGTTAATTGTGCATCTGGTCTTGTTCCATCTGAACTGTTTTGTTCTTTCCAATTAACTGCCCTCATTGCAAATTGGTTCCTGCATAAGTTAGAAACGTGGATGCCTTTGTTGCACAGGAAAAGCTCTAGGAAGCTAATCATATAAAAATATCAAGCTATAAGGAACACTATACTTTGATTCATTTGGCAGACGTTAAGTTATAGCAACTCCACATCATGGCCACAGATGGTGTGAGAACAGAGTCACTTTCTCAATCAATTCACTACATCACTGCATCTGTGATGGACAAACAGAACACTTATGGTAGAACAACACATTGCTTGGTACCTGACGCAAAATATGTCCAGCTTTGTCCCTTTGCCTCCTCATTAGTTCCACCCACATTTCATCTGCAGACAATCTTTAGCAAGAAGTGATGAGGAAGGAGGCCAGGACATGATTTCCAAAATTAGTATTATGCTGAACTTTATGACTATATTTGCATCAGTTCTTTGTTGTTTAGCCTGAATTAGTGTGGGCTAGTGAGCACTTACAAATTATTTTGACATCAAAAGGAAAGGAACAGTAAATACATGGAAGATGATTCAGTCTGTAACTAGGAGAAAAACACTGTTGGCATTTCCTCTAAAGCACTTTCCCTTTGTCATCTCCTCTCTTTGAGGCAGGTGGATGTGACTCTAGTCACCTAAGCAACCTGTTCAGAGATGTTAAATTACACCTCTGGAATAAATAGGACTTGAACCCAGGCCTCCTGGCTCAGAGATAGTAACATTACAACTGCACCACAAGAGCCAGATAATATGCTTGCTTTGCAGAAGCATTCCTATATGAGCTTGACCCGATTTCATGTCCATATGTGCACTTTTTCCAGGATTTCCTCCTGCCCCTCATAACTTGAAATTATGAGGTTTGTGTCCTAACTACTGCTTTAGATAAAGTCAGTTAAGATTCTAGATTAGAGTGGTGCTGGAAAAGCACAGCAGTTCAGGCAGCATCCGAGGAGCCGGAAAATCAACATTTCGGGCAAAAGCCCTTCATCAGGAAAAGAGGCAGAGTGCCTGCAGGGTGGAGAGATAAATGAGAGGAGGGTGGGGGTGGGGAGAAAATAGCAGAGAGTACAATAGGTGAGTGGGGCTGGGGATGGAGGTGATAGGTCAGGGAGGAGGGTGGAGTGGATAGGTGGAAAGGAAGATAGGCAGGTAGGACAAGTCATGGGGACAGTGCTGAGCTGGAAGCTATTTATCTCTCAGCATCCCTCCGCCCTACAAACCTGATGAAGGGCTTATTCCTGACATATCAACTCTCCTGCTCCTTGGATGTTGTCTGACCTACTGTGCTTTTCCATCACCACACTTTTCACCTCTGATCTCCAACATCTACAGTCCTCACTTTCTCCTAAGTGGGCTAAGCTCAGGTGATTCCACCTTCAAATCTCTTCTCTTTCTGGTGCTGGTGTCACCATATGTAATGGTGCCACATTTTGCTTGATAAGACTCCACTGAAATGCCTTGTGATGTTTTTGTGTTAATGACCCAAAGAAAAACTGGAAGCATGCTTCCTTTGTATTGCTTTTCATTTAAGATTTGAACTTTTTTTTGATCACTTCCCTGTCTCTTTAGTTTATTGCTTATTGCATATGCTTGAGCTAGTCCATATAAATATGGCACTAACTTTGTATGCATGACATTTTCAAATGTGATAGATGATATTGTAAAATCTTTATAGTGATAGATGGTCTGAACTGTTGATTGTATTTAAAAGATTCATTAAAAGACTTTGCTCGAACATTATGGCCAAATAACTCTGCCACACCAAAACCTGAACAAACAGCTTAGCCCAGGCATCTGAAGGCATGGCCACAACTTTATAATACATGAAGCATAAAATGTCAGAATTGGAGGATCACAAATTAAATTTAAGGGCAAGACAAACTTCTTTATACAGATTTATGAAACTGTGACATAATTCCCAGGGCTGGTAGTTATGGCAGGAACTATGTCAACGTTCAAGACTTGACTAGAAAAATAAAGAAGAGCGGATAAAAATATGGAGGAAGAGACTGAATAAATGTGGTTCTGACTATTCGCAGGTAATTGTTGACATGGACTGGTTGGATTAAATTGCCTGCTTCTATGCTAGATCTTCTATGTGGAGCAAGCACCCAAGAGGAATCCAAGGGTTCTGATTAAACCATTGAGTCATAGTAACATTTTTCATTTTTAACCTAAAAAGAAAGGATTTCACCCCAACCAGACTGAAAGGGCAAATAGTTTCCTTACATAAGTTGAATTAATTTGTTCTGTCTGGAAAGCATTAACTGTCTATTATTGTCCTAAGTGGATGAGCAGTATGAAAGAACAGTTGTGAGAAAGAACAAAGACTTGTTTCGGTTAGGGCTTCAGTTCTCTGACTGGAAGGCAAGATGAAAAAACAGCAAGAATAGATTTTGCAAGGTTATGACTCAGACTTAACAAGAAAGAACTTTTATTTGTACAACTCCTTTAACAATTGCAGAACAGCATTAAAGACTTTATGGCCAATGAAGTACTTATGAATTGTGGCCTCTGCTCTAATGTCGAAAGCTGGAGTGGGACTTGAGCACGTGCCCATGTGATTCAGAGGTGAGTTACAGGTAGGGGAAATGCTCTATTCTTGTAACATGACCAAATTTCTTGGATTAATGTGTTCATGGAACAATTAAACTTTTAAGTAGAAAAAGAATAGATGATTTACAATGCAGGGCCACATCAAAATAGCAATGCCAAGGCTATAAAAAGCATTCAATTAAGAAGTAATGGCTGGTGCTACACCAAGCTTTAGTTTGAAAAGATTATGTATTGTGAAAAGAAACAAAGACTAAGCAAGCTTAACAGTCATGAGTTGCTGCAAAAGAATGAATTAGATCATGAAATGATGGGTCGAGCCTTAATTTCAATGCCCTAAGATTGAAAGTAGGAAAGAGAGAATGACAAGGTTTGGAGTTTAAAAGGAATGACTTAAGGAGATTTAATGACCGTGTAATATTAAGGAAAGAGAGATGTGCTGGAGTGAAAAGTGGGGCAGGAAAACAACAAGAATTCCATGAAGCATCTTAAAATGATATCCTTTTTTGAAGTAATTGCTTTGAATTAAACCTCAACCAAAATTAAAGCCCAAGCTTTTTTGGTAACTGAGTAAAAGGGTAACTGAAGATTGATAGATGTCATGCTCTCCTTTAGAGGATCAGGCGATGCAAGAAATCAATTGCCCTTTCTGAAATTTACAGAAAATAAACAAGAAAACTCCATCTGCAACAGAACCAAAGGGTATTGAAGAATAAACTGGCTATTCAATGTTATGGGCATTCTGCTTGCAACTCTGGAATCTTTGCAGTTGGATACAGCCAAACGTTTCACAGAACAGCAAAAGACATTTCTGGTTTATTAATAAACTAGCCAACTAGAAGGTGAAATTGTTCTTAAAATAATTTCTGGAAATCTTTTCCACTCATTTGAAGCAAACAATTCAGATAGTGAGTGTGGAATATATTGAAGTCTATTCTTAACATTGCTATCCAGAAATACCAGTGAAAACTAAAAAGAAATTAAATGTTCGAAAGATAGAGATATCTTGTGATGTAATGATTTTCTCCAGCACATTTTTGTTTTAAAATGTCATTCCTGCTCAGTTGAGATGTCTCACAGGTTGCTCTTCGGAGAATAAATATGGGCAATGTCCCATCAATATCAGTATTCTGTGCTGAGCAGAACCTATGTCTAGTTTTTTTTTCTGTTCAGTGTTGCTTGGCTTAGCTGCTGGCCTCTGAGCAGAAGGCTGCATTTCAGCTGCACTCTAGAACTTGAGAATATAATCCAGGCCAATATACCAATGCAGTAATGAGGCATTACTACATTGCCAAGAGGTTCCATCTGTCTGTTCAATTGGATATTCAATGTCTCAAGTCATTATTCAATGGATAAATTCAGAGGATCAAGCAGTTTGCCTAGTGTTCTCATCAATGTCCTTTCTTCAACCAACAATAAAGAGGGCGTAATTGTACATTCACCTAATTGTGTGATATTATTGGGTACAAAATGGCTGCCTCACTTGTTTTCATAGTGATCACATTTCAAAAAAATATTTTCTTAATGTGATAATGCACTACATAAAGTGGAGCAGTTATGATTTTGTTCTGGATTAGTGATGCTGGAAGAGTACAGCAGTTCAGGCAGCATCCAAGGAGCTTCGAAATCGACGTTTCGGGCAAAAGCCCTTCCTGATTGAAGGGCTTTTGCCCGAAACGTCGATTTCAAAGCTCCTGGGATGCTGCCAGAACTGCTGTGCTCTTCCAGCACCACTAATCCAGAATCTGGTTTCCAGCATCTGCAGTCATTGTTTTTACCTAGTTATGATTTTGTGTTTATGGAGAAATTCATTTTTCAATTCTAATGACTGAAGGAAGATGCATAGTCAGATGTAAAAAAACAGTTTGTGTTTCTGATAACACTCATCAATCTAGTTCTACCATCTTGCTTCCCCAAGCCCTCCGTTTCTTCCTCTTCTACCAACCCAACAAGTACCCCTCCACTGATACACTCATTCAATTGGAGGAATGGGTCCTCACCCTCAACAACTTCTCCTTCAACATCTCCCACTTCCTCAGACCAAAAGAGTAGCCATGGGCACCCGCATGGGCCTCAGCTATGCCTGCCTTTTCATTGGATATGTGAAAAAGTCCATCGTCTGCAGTTGTACTGGCATCATCCCCCACCTTTTCCTCTGCTACAGTGATGACTGTATCGGTGCCACCTCATGCTCCCACGAGGAGGTTGAACAGTTCATCAACTTCATGAACACCTTCTACCCTGACCACAAGTTCACCTGGACCATCTCAGACACATCCCTCCCCTTCCTGGACCTCTCCGTTTCCATCTCTGGCAACCACTCGACAATGACATCTACTTCAAACCACCAACTTCCACAGCTATCTGGACTACACCTCCTCCCACCACCCCTCCTGTAAAAATACTATCCCTTACTCCCAATTCCTTTGCCACCACTGTATCTGCTCCCAGGAGGAGCAATTCCAGGACATCCCAGATGGACTCCTACTTCAAGGAATGCGATTTCCCCTCTCACGTGATCAACAATGCCGTCCAGCACATCTCCTCCACTTCCCACACCTCTGCCCTTGAACCCCACCCCTCCAACTGCAACAAGGATAGAATCCCCCTGGTCCTCACCTTCCACGCCACAAATCTCCAGATACTGCACATTATCCTCTGCTATTTCTGCCACCTACAATCAGACCCTACCACCAGAGATATATTTCCCTCCCCATCCCTTTCTGCATTCCGCAGAGACCATTCCCTCTGTGACTCCTTCATTAGGTCCACATCTTAGCAACCCACCCTCCACTACTGTCACCTTGCTTTGCCGCCGCAGAGGTTTAAAATTTGTGCCTACATCTCCCCCTTCACCTCCGTCCAAGGGCCCAAAGGATCCTTTCACATCTGGCAGAAAACTTCCTGCACATCCAAACACCTCATTTACTGTGTCCGTTGTTCTCAATGTGGTCTCCTCTATACTAGGGAGACAGGATATCAACTTACAGAACGTTTCAGGGAACATGTCTGGGACACAAACAACCCCACCAATTTGTGGTTGACCACTTCAACTCCATCTCCCACTCCATCAAGAGCATGCAAGTCCTTGGCTGCCTCCACTGCCAAATCCAAGACACCCAATGACTGGAGAAAGAATGCCTCATCAACCGCCTTGGGACTCTCCAAACACATGGCATCAACGTCGACTTCACCAGTTTCCTTATCTTTCCGCACCCTATGTCATCCCAGATCCAATCCTCCAACTCAGTACCGCCCTCTTGAACTGTCCTACCTGTGTCTTCCTTCCCACCTATCCTCTTCACACTCCCCTCCGACCTATCACCAATCACCTTCCCAGCTACCTTCACCCCACCCTCACCCTCCTATTTATCTCTCAGCCTCCACCATCAAAAATTCCTGATGAAGGGCTTATTCCTGAAACATCGACTCTCCTGCTCCTCCGATGCTGCCTGACCTGCTGTGCTTTTCCAGCACCACACTCTCAACTCGCCAATCTTCTCTCACTGTGAAGTAGCATTGCCTGCTTTGGTTTTATTTGTGGGTGCTCACCTCATGACTTTTGATTTTTAGGTTTCAATTATTTTTCCCTATTGTAAATGCTTGTGTAATTAATAAACAAACGGGTTCAAATAATTAATTTTCAAAATATTTTGAATGGCCCTTTTTCTTTTCTCTCATTGACTGTTTCCAGCGTTGGCCAGAAATTAATCTCTTTTCCTAAGACTGCAGCTCAAGCCACAAGAATTCCAAATTACACCCAGGTCTGATTAACTGCCTCACACTGATCAAATACTCCTTTGGACCAAAGTTCCAAATGCTTTCAACAGATCTTCAATATTGAACTTTCTAGTAAATAATTCTTATTTCAACAAGTGAATTCTTGAGGAGATCCCATGAGTTTAATCAACAAAAATGTGTTTTTCTGGTCCTTTTCCCATGTTTGACATTTTATGAAAGAGTTATTCAGCACTGATGCACAGGCTCCCATCCTACATCTTATTATTGCTTACGTCACAGATTCTCAAGATATTATTTCTTAAGTTCACAAATATTAGCAAAGGTACCTCAAAGGTAGAAAGTGCCTGTCCTGATAAAGAGACTTCTCTCTTTCTTGAGGCTGCCTCCTTCTCCATTCCTCCAGCTCAGTGGATCACCCCAAATGGATTCCAACTGAAGTTTCATCCTTCATGCTTTGAATCCACTTAGAATCACTGGTATGTCTATGTTGTTCAACATTCCACAGACAGCTGCTCTCACCACATCCTTAGATCCACACTCAGTGCCATGTGGCATCACATGTAAACTTTCAACCTCTCTCTCCAACAGCATTGCATCATGCTGACTGAGGGCTACATCATTCTGCTGTTCCAC
Organism: Chiloscyllium plagiosum; assembly: GCF_037043375.1. Taxonomy (NCBI): domain Eukaryota; kingdom Metazoa; phylum Chordata; class Chondrichthyes; order Orectolobiformes; family Hemiscylliidae; genus Chiloscyllium; species Chiloscyllium plagiosum. Next base: position 26,190,093 of record NW_028270158.1, on the reverse strand, counting down.
TTCACCCTCCAGCTTATTCACCATGCTAACAGGAAACTTATTATTTTCCTTGCAGGCATCAAAGCCCAAAAGACTCGACAACTTAGACATACCCATGGACCCCAGGAATCTTCCTCCCCTCCCCTTTCCTCTGACCACATCCCCTCCCCCAATATCACCTCCTATTGGGTATTCACCATCCCTCCTGCCTTCTGCTGTCTGATGCTGATCATCTTGCACTCAGCAAAGGTCTCAGCTTTATCCCTCTGCTTACCTACCTTAATGAATTTCGGGCACAACAAGACATTTTCGACTCCATGCCCATTTCTTTGGACATCTCCCCTCCCCGTCCCACAGATGCCTTCGCCTAGCTCCAATACTGTCCCTCCACCTGGACCCCTTCCTCTGGCCTTTTACCTACATTCGATCTGTTCACTGAGAACTGTCGATGTAACAGTGGTCGCCTCAATTTCCTCCTCACCCAACCCAACCTATCTTCTTCCAAACTGACTGCACTCCATGCACTCAGATCCAACCCTGACTTTGTTATTAAGCTTGCCGATAAGAATGATGCAGTTGTAGCCTGGCTTACGCTACACTGCAGAGGCTGAGCATCCTGGACCATGACCCTACCACGGCACATCAGGTTATTATCTCAACTACAGTAACTGACATCATTTCATCTGGTGAGCTCCGCCTTCCCCTCCCCACCCCACAGCTCGCTTCCACTTTCTTCTAAAAACCTGCAAACAGAGCTGTCCAGGCAAATCCATTGTCTCAGCCAGCTTCTGCTCCACAGAATGCATTTCTTTTTACCTTGACTCAGTCTTTTCTCCCCGGTCATGTATATCTGTGATTCCTCTGACCTTTATGCCAGTTTCAAAATTTCCAGTTTGCAGGCTTCAACCGCCTCTTATTTATCATGAATGTGCAATCCCTTTATATGGTCATTCCCCACAGGATGAGCTCAGGGCTCTCTGTTTCTTCCTGGAGTAAAGGCCTGAACTCTCCACACCCACCATCACCATCCTCCGCTTGGCCAATCTTGTCCTCACCTCAACAACTTCTCTTTCAACTCCTCTAATTTTCTACAAGTCAGAGGGGTGGCCATGGGTACCCACATGGGCACCACTTGTGCCTGTCTATTCGTGGGACATGTGGAATATTCCTTGTTCCAGTCTTATTCTGACCCCTACCCACAACTCTTTCTCTGATATATTGATGATATCATCGGTGTTGCTTCCCTCTCTCATCCAGAATTGAAAAGTTAATCGATTTCACTTCCAATTTCTACCCTACCCTCACATTCATCTGGTCTATCTCTGGCTCCACCCTTCTCTTCCTTGACATCTCTGCGGATAGACTAACCACTAATATCCACTATATACGCACTGACTCCCACAGCTACCTGGACTTTACATCCTTGGACCTTACTTGTTGTAAAGACTCCATTCCATTCCTCCATCTCCATTGCATATATTCCAATGAGGCCAGCTTCGACAAAGGAGCCAACGAAATATCCACATTCTCCCTCAACCAAAGATTCTCCAGTACCATTGTTGACCAGGCCCTCAACCAGATCCGATCCATCTCCCGCACCTACACCCTCACTCCCTCTCTTCCTTCCCACAACAGTGATTGGGTTCCCTTTATCCTAGTAAGCATCCCACCAGCATCCACATCCAGAAGATCATCAGGTAGCATTTCCATCACCTCTAGCAAGATGTGACCAGTTGGCACACATCCCCCCCCGACTTTCTTGTCCATCTTCTGTACGGACCATTCCCTCCGGGACACCTTGGTTCACTTTTCCTTCACTCCCAACAGCACCCACAGCCCCAAGGCATCTTCGCTTGCAACCGTCAAAGGTGTAACATCTTGCCAATTACCTCCTCCTTCTCCAGTATCCAAGGGCTCCAGACACACCTTCCAGGTGAAGCTGCCCTTTCCCACAATCTAGTCTACTGCATTCACTGCTCACAATGTGATTTCCTCTACGTTGGGGAAATGAAGAGTAGACTGGGTGACCGCTTCGCAGAACATCTACATTCTCACCGCATAAAAGAGCCTGAGCTTCCTGTTGCTTGCCCTTTTCCCTGGCCAACATCTCTGTCTCAGGTTTGCTGCAGTGCTCCAGCAAAGTTCAGCGCAAGCTGGAAGAACAACACCTCATTTTCCACTTGGGGACTTTGCAGCCCTCCGGACTCAATATCGAGTCCAATAATTTTAGGGCCTGAATTCACCCATGTCCTAGTTCCCTACCCCACACCCCAGGCCTTGTTATCACACAGCCTGCCAATGCACACTACCTATTGTTAGCCACTAACAGTCTCCTTTAACAGCTAATCACCCTCCTAGCCAGATTGTTATCAACTCCTTTGTCTGTCCAGTTGTTCTTCTCTCTCATTGGGCTCTGTCCCCACTACCATTTATTCCTTACCCCTCCCCCCACCTTAACTTCTGCATTTAAACAAACATTTTCCCAGCTACTATCAGTTCTGAGGAAGGGTCATCGGACCCAAAACATTAACTCTGATATTTCTTCACAGATGCTGCCAGACCTGCTGATCTTTGTCAGCAACTTCTGTGAGCAAAATGGGAAGTATCTTGAATTTCATACCATGCCTATGCAGAGTGTCTCACTGTGACTGTGTGGAGTGTCGCACAGTAACTATCTGGAATGTCATACCATGGATAAAGGATTGGCTGGCTAACAGGAAGCAAACAGTAGGCATAAATGGGTCATTTTCAAGTTGACAAGAAGTAACACATGGTGTGCCACAGAGATTAGTGCTGGGACCTCAATGGTTTTATTGTTTATAATCTATAGGAAAGGGTAGAAAATAATGTTGCCAAATTTGCTGACAACAAAAAGATAGATCACAAAGTAAATTCTGAAGAGAGCATAAATAGGCTACAAAAGTAGATAGGTTTGAGTGGGTAATGATAATGTGAGAAATGCAAACTTCTCCATTTCAATAGGAAATGTAAAACAGTTTATTATGACCGAAATAGTGAGAGAATGCAGAGTCTGGAAGATTCTGGGTAATCCAAGATGGAGGACGGGAAAATTTTTCTGGCTGTAATAGCTGCTCCTTTTTTGAGGTATTTTAGGTGCCGGAGGTGATATCCTCAAAGTGCAGGAGCAGCAATTACTGTTTCATATGCTATTGCATTGTTTTGGAACTTTGGGAAAAAAAAGTCAAAACAACAGCAGTTTTAAAAGTGAGAAGAACAGACAAAGGAAGCACATGGTGAGGTCATTGCAGGAGAGAGAGAGAGAGAGAACACCTGCACAGTTTGAATTCGTGTATCACTGGACATCGGAGTGCATCTGGGAAAATTATGAAAGTGAAATTCACAACTAATCTTGGAGGAACTGTTGGGGGTGAAGTTCACAACACAGAATCAGATAAGTTAATTGTTGTTTTAAGTGTGGCCTACAGAGAATCTGCGTAGTGAGTAGAGTAGGTTCTTTCTTGATTATGTGTTTTTGGAGATATGTCTCTCGATTAAACTTAAAATATAAGCCATAACTATTAATTTATGGATTAATTAAGGAATAAGACAGTGTTATTTTCTGGGTCTATAGATTGTGAAGGAGCAAAAATGGTCTTTAATAGAGTGATATGTACTTCTTGTCAGATGTGGGAGTTTAAAGAGAGTTTAAGGGTTACTGCGGATTATATCTGCCATAAATGCTATTGGATGTGAATCTTATCAAATCGAATGGATCGGTTGGAGAGACAGTTAGAAGCAATGAGGAATTTGCAACAGCAACAGTATGTGATGGATGGCAGTTATAGTAAGGGTGGGAGTCACAGATACAGTCACATAGATGGGTTAACTCCAGGAATGGTAAGAAAGGTAGGCAGCTAGTGCAGGGGGTGATGGATTCTCCAAATTTCTGGTATTGAGACTAGCTGTAATGCAACGAGGGATATGTCAGGTTCCAAGAGATCAATTGTATTAGGGGATTCTCTAGTTCGAGGTACAGACAGACGTTTCTGTGGCCAGTAGAGAAAAAGCAGAATGGTGTGTTGCTTCCCTGGTGCCAGGATTAAGGATGTCTCAGCGAGGGTGCAGAATGTTCTCACGGAGGAGAGGGGCCAGCAAGAGATCATTGTCCACATTGGAGCCAATGACATAGGAAGGGAAAAGGTTGAGATTCTGAAGGGAGATTACAGAGAGTTAGGCAGAAATTTAAAAAGGAGGTTCTCGAGAGTAGTAATAGCTGGATTACTCCCGGTGCTACAAGCTAATGAGGGCAGGAAGAGAAGGATACAGCAGATGAATGCATGGCTCAGGAGCTGGTATATGGCGGAAGGATTCACATTTTTGGATCACTGGAATCTCTTTTGAGGTAGAAGTGACCTGTACAAGAAGGACGGATTGCACCTAAATTGGAAAGTGACTAATATACTGGCAGGGAGATTTGCTAGAGCTGCTCGGGAGGATTTAAACTAGTAAAGTAGGGGGGTGGGACCCAGGGAGATAGTGAGGAAAGAGATCAATCTGAGACTAGTACAATTGAGAACAGAAGTGAGTCAAACAGTCAGGGCAGGCAAGGACAAGGTAGGACTAATAAATTAAACTGCATTTATTTCAATGCAAGGGGACTAACAAGGAAGGCAGATGAACTCAGGGCATGGTTAGGAACATGGGACTGGGATATCATAGCGATTACAGAGACATGGCTCAGGGATGGGCAGGACTGGCAGCTTAATGTTCCAGGATACAGATGCTACAGGAAGGATAAAAAGGGAGGCAAGAGGGGGGGGTTGGCATTTTTGATAAGGGATAGCATTACAGCTGTGCTGAGGAAGGATATTCCTGGAAATACACCAAGGGATGTTATTTGGGTGGAACTGAGAAATAAGAAAGGGATGATAACCTTATTGGGATTGTATTATAGACCCCCCAATAGTCAGAGGGAAATTGAGAAACAAACTTGTAAGGAGATCTCAGCTATTTGTAAGAATAATAGGGTGGTTATGGTAGGGGATTTTAACTTTCCAAACGTAGACTGGGACTGCCAAAGTGTTAAGGGGTTAGATGGAGAGGAATTTGTTAAGTGTGTACAAGACAATTTTCTGATTCAGTATGTGGATGTACCTACTAGAGAAGATGAAAAACTTGACTTACTCTTGGAAAATAAGGCAGGGCAGGTGACTGGGGTGTCAGTGGGGGAGCACTTTGGGGCCAGTGACCATAATTCTATTAGATTTAAAATAATGATGGAAAAGGATAGACCAAATCTAAAAGTTCTAAATTGGAGAAAGGCCAACTTTGACGGTATTAGGCAAGAACTTTCGAAAGCTGATTAGAGGCAGACGTTCGCAGGTAGAGGGATGGCTGGAAAATGGGAAGCCTTCAGAAATGAGATAACGAGAATCCAGAGAAAGTATATTCCTGTTAGGGTGAAAGGAAAGGCTGGTAGGTATAGGGAATGCTGGATGACTAAAGAAATTGAGGGTTTAGTTAAGAAAAAGGAAGCATATGTTAGGTATAGACAGGATAGATTGAGCGAATCCTTAGAAGAGTATAAAGGCAATAGGAGTATACTTAAGAGGGAAATCAGGAGGGCAAAAAGGGGACATGAGATAGCTTTGGTAAATAGAATTAAGGAGAATCCAAAGAGTTTTTACAAATACATTAATGACAAAAGGATAACTACGGAAAGAATAGAGCTCCTCAAAGTAGAGCAAGGTGGCCTTTGTGTGGAGCTGCAGAAAATGGGGGAGATACTAAATGAGTATTTTGCATCAGTATATACTGTGGAAAAGGTTATGGAAGATATAGACTGTAGGGAAATATATGGTAACATCTTGCAAAATGTCCAGATTACAGAGGAGGAAGTGCTGGATGTCTTGAAATGCATGAAAGTGGATAAATCCCCAGGACCTGATCGGGCGTACCCTAGAACTCTGTGGAAAGCTACAGAAGTGATTGCTGGGCCTCTTGCTGAGATATTTGTATCATCAATAGTCACAGATGAGGTGCCGGAAGACTGGAGGTTGGCAAACATGGTGCCACTGTTTAAGAAGGGTGGTAAGGACAAGCCAGGGAACTATAGACTGGTGAGCCTGACGTCGGTGATGGGCAAGTTGTTGGAGGGAATCCTGAGGGACAGGATGTACGTGTACTTGGAAAGGCAAGAACTGATTAGGGATAGTCAACATGGTTTTGTGTGTAGGGAATCATGTCTCACAAACTTGGTTGAGTTTTTTGATGAAGTAACAAAGAGGATTGATGAGGGCAGAGTGGTAGATGTGATCTATATGGACTTCAGTAAGGCGTTTGACAAGGTTCCCCTTAGGAGACTGATTAGCAAGGTTAGATCTCACAGAATACAGGGAGAATTAGCCATTTGGATACAGAACTGGCTCAAAGGTAGAAGACAAGGGTGGTGGATTGCTTTTCAGACTGGAGGCCTGTGACCAGTGGAATGCCACAAGGATCGGTGCTGGGTCCACAAATTGTTTTCATTTACATAAATGATTTTCATGTGCGCATAAGGGGTACAGTTACTAAGTTTGCAGATGACACCAAAATTGGAGGTGTAGTGGGCAGCAAAGAGGTTACAACAGGATCTGGACCAGATGGGCCAATGGGCTGAGAAGTGGCAGATGGAATATAATTCAGATAAATATGAGGTGCTGCATTTTGGGAAAGCTGTACAGGACATTGGTTAGGCCACTGTTGGAATATTGCATGCAATTCTGGTCTCCTTGTTATCGGAAATATGTTGTGAAACTTGAAAGGGTTCAGAAAAGATTTACAAGGATGTTGCCAGGGTTGGAGGATTTGAGCTATAGGGAAAGGTAAACAGGCTGGGGCTGTTTCCCTGGAGCGTCGGAGGCTGAGGGGTGACCTTATAGAGGTTTACAAAATTGAGGAGCATGGATAGGGTAAATAGGCAAAATCTTTTCCTTGGAGTCAGGGAGTTCAGAACTAGAGGGCATAGGTTTAAAGTGAGAGGGGAAAGATATAAAAGAGACCTAAGGAGCAACTTTTTCACACAGAGGGTGGTACGTGTATGGAATGAGCTGCCAGAGGAAGTGGTGGCGGCTGGTACAATCGCAACATTTAAGAGGTATTTGAATGGGTATATGAATAGGAAGGGTTTGGAGGGATATGGGCCGGGTGCTGGCAGGTGAGACTAGATTGAGTTGGGATATCTTGTTAGCATGAACGGGTTGGACCGAAGGGTCTGTTTCCATGCTGTACATCTCTGTGACTCTATGACTGTTTGACACTGAGATGCAGGGGGTGGGAGGCAGGTGGTCTAGGTGATTTGCAAAACATTAGAGAAATAACTCCTCAGAGGCCAATATCCCATCACCAAGTCACCCTTTATATACATGTGGAAAGTCCTTGACACTGGTCCAGCTCTCTCAGAGCCAGCTCTCAGAATGAGAGTATTTCTGACACCCTGTTTTTATCTTCAGCCAGGGCTCCTTGATTGGACCAGAATAACAACTCCAATCAAGATATTCATATTCAATGAGGTCCACCTGGCTGACCTTGTTACAATCATTACAATTAGTATGCAGGTACAGCAAGTAGTTAGGAAGGCTTATAGAATGCTATAATTTACCACAAAATCATTGAATTCAAAAGTAGAGAGATTGTACTTCAGTTATACAAGGCATTAGTGAAAATATAACTGGAGTACTGTGTACATTGTTGGTCAGCTTATTTCAGGAAAGGTGTACATATGTTGGAGACAAATCTAATAATCCAATACCTCAAATAAAAGTGTTGCCTTATGATGAAAAGTTGGACAGTTTAGGCTTGTATTAGTTAGAGTTTAGAAGAGATGACTTGGTTGAAACATAAAGGAAACTGAGGAATGTTGACAAGATGTGTGTGGAGAGGGTATTTCTTATACTTCTTATTGTGGGAGAATCTAGACTAAGGCATCATCATTTTAAAATCCGGGGTTGTCTATTTAAAATGGTGATGAAATGAAATGTTTGGTTTTTCTCAGGTAGTCATGAGTCTTTGAAACTCTCCTCCTGAAAATATGGTAGAAGAAAAGTTCTTGAATATTTTTAAGGCAGAAGTGGATACATCCTTTTTAAGCAAAGTAAGCAGGAATGTGGATTTCAGGTTGTAATCAGATCTGCTGTGATCTCATCAAATGGTGGAGCAGGCCTGAGGAGCTGAATGGCCTACTCCTGCTCCTAATTCATATGTACATACGTTTGGATGAATATGCAGAATGCTGAATCATGACTGTGCAGAATATTACACTGTGATTGTGCAAAATGTGAAACTGAGACTGTGTAGAATATCACCCCCATAACTGTGTAGAATGTGAAAGCACGACAGTGCAGAATGTCACATGAACACTGTGCAGAACGTGAAACCATGACTGTGCAGAGCGTCACACCGCGGCTGTGCAGAATGTCACACTGCGGCTGTGCAGAATGTCACACCATGACTGTGCAGAATGTGAACATATTACCGTGCAGAATGTCATGCCATGACTGTGGGCAAATTGTGTGACTGTGTGTGATGTCACATAATGACTGCGCAGAATAGCACATCATGACAGATGTGATACATGTTGCACCATAACTATACAAAAGGTCCCACTGGGTCTGTGAGGGGTATTGCACCGTAACTGTGCAAAATGTCAAATTGTGACAGTGTAAAATGTTGTACAACCACGATTTTACAAATGTCAAATCATGACTATGTAAATGTTTGCACTGTAACTGTGCAAAATGTTTCATTGTGATTTTTCACGATCTCACACTGCAACTGGATACTGTCATTTCACCAACAAAGAACCACAAATCATTCCTGAGCTATAACATATTTTTATCTTGACTGAAGAAATGCAGTGAGACAGTCACTGCTCTGATGAGTTCTATTGATTTCCTGGAATCTTGCTTCCTTGCTTCATTTAAAGTAGTCCCAGAGTGCTCTGCATGCTTAAGTGAACATATGCATCTACGATTTTGTTTCTTCTCTTCTCCTCTCCCATGTGAATGGTTACATGTTGCCAGTTTGTCAAATACAACAGAAAGGTCTGAATTGGACATGGGTGTTTCACAAGAATTGCCTGCCTTTCAAGGAATAATACTGACTAATGTGCAGTTGATTTCGACATACAAAACAGACTTTAAATGAAGAAGGAAGGGAAGAAAGAACTCACATGTAGACACTTAAAAATCACACAACACCAGGTTATAGTCCAACAGGTTTAATCGGAGTGCTGCTCCTTCATCAGGTGGCTGTGTGATTTTTAACTTTGTACACCCCAGTCTAACACCAGCATCTCCAAATCATTACATTTAGACAACATTTTTCATTACCTCAGGATATTACAACATGCATTACACAATTAAGTATGTTTGAAGTGCAGTCACTGTTGTAATATAGAAAATGTAGTAGACTATTTGTGCACAGCAGGTCCCTAAAACAGCAATGTGACAAAGAGCAGAAAATCTTCGTTTAGCTGTTGGTTGAAAAATAAATATTGATCAGGAGATAGGTAATAGTTTTCCTGTTCATCTTCAAAGTAATGACGTGGATTAGTTTACATTCACCTAATAGAACAGATGTATCCATAAATGACCATCAATTCAAAATGCCCTCTGGCTCAGTGAATGGGACAAGACCCTCATCATCGTCTGATGAGATCAGTTGGGGTCTGTTATCCAGCTGCAGGATAACAATTCTTAACAGTTAGGAGATTGATAGAGTAATTACACTGAGAAAAGTATACTTTAATACACAGAATTTCTGAACTTAAGTGGCATTTTTTAAAAAGAAATTAACATTGCCTGAATTATCTAGCCTCCAGTGATGGTTTACTTAAATAGCAGAATAACCTCTCAGACAAGGTTTAATAAATAAATGTTAGGTTACTCCAGACAGATCCTTAATATATAATCCCTTTGAAAATATCAAGAGAAATCATGCTGAACCTAATTCAAGGAAAACAAAATTAAAGTCATCTTTTTATCAAGTTAGCTGATGTTACTCAGCCAGTCCTATGAGTTAGATGTCCTTTAGTGTGCCTGCTCCAGATGATCAGTAGCGAGTGGCGGATGAGGGAAAATCCACTCACCAACAGCTGGTGAAGTTAGATTACTGTCAACTATGATGTGTTCCACACACCTACTGGAGGAGTTAAGAAATTAAACTGAAAGGCTAAACTGGTCTACTTTATTATGGAATGCATATTAACAATGAACCTAAGATTTATTTCTAGACCCTGATCTAACTATTGATTTGTTATCTATTTGGTAATGAATGGAGCATCGAGGATGTCACTGAGCAGCTGGATGACAATTTATTCAATGTATTAGATGTGAAGTAAAAGCCCTTTTATGCATTAACAGCGTGCACTTTGTCTTAGTTTCCATACAATAAATACAGAAACCATTCAGCCCACCTTACTGGTGTAAGATCTTTGAATGAGCAATTCAATTAACCCATCTCTTGTTCTCCCTCCATAGCCCTTAAGATGCAACATGGGACTGGCTTGAATAGAATTAAGCCCTTTTCCCCCAATAAATACAGTAGACAAAACTTGTTCCCATTCTGTGATTATAATAAAGGTTCGTTCACAACTACAATCTACTCACTATCACATTTCTCGTGAATCACAGATTCATACAAACTCTTTATTTATCTTCCAATTAAGCATAGCAAATATCATTGTTACCAAGAGAGGGACTACACTGGGGATTAATACTGCACTGAATGTTAGGCACTGAATGTTATAAAGCAGTCAGCTCACAATCATAAACAATAATAAAATAAACAATGAGGTTTTCAGCTCCAACAAACATCAGAAGAATTTTATATTTTTATACATTCCACCATCACCCTCTCTCCAACCTACCTGCTATCTGAAGGTAGGGCGCATCCCACAGACTCTATCATCTCTGTCACAAATGCAGTGTCAGCTCAGTGAGAGGCTCAGTGAGTAGTACTCTTCCCTCTGTGTTAATAGTCCAGGGTTCACAGTTTGACTCCAGAGAATTAAGCACAATAACGAAACAGATATTCCAGTACAATAACAAGGGTGTGCTACATTGTCAGAAATGGCTTATTTTGGATGAGATATTAAACCAGGGCCCCATTCCATCTGTCTTCTCAGGCTGATGCAAAAGAGACCATTGCATTATTCTGAAGCAGAGGAGAGGAGTTCTTCCTAACGCTCTCACCAATATTTATGCCTCAACTAACATCTAAAGAAATTAACTGATCATTTATTTCTTGGAGGTTTTTGGGTTTTGCTGCACGTAAATTGGCAGCTGAGTTTCCTACGTTACAACATTGATAACATTTGTAAATGAGTTTTGCAACATAATGAGGTCATGGAGAACACAGGTTCTTTATTTCATTGATTTGCTTAACTACTAATTCACATGATATTTGCTCTTAATTCTGGGACTTTAGTTATTTTTATCTGTAGTGAAAATGTCAATGGAGCACAATCAGAATCTGGTATCTAGATCTGGATTATAAAATTAGCTAAATTTATAAAATCATAAAAGTTACAACACACATTCAAACTGTCTGGACAATGCTGAAAGTTATTCTTTTTTTCATATCTTTATCCCAATCAAATTCCATATCTGTGGCCTCACTCCTCCCATTTGTGCCAATGTCTTCCTGTGAGGAAATGTGAATCGATGAAAACTAATCAATCCTTGGCTTGTTTCTCAAGGTGTCCTCCATATGTGTCAGAAAGTTAATCGGCATTGAAGGAAGCAATGGTATGACCTAACATGTTCTCACCTGACCTTCATATGCATTTTTAATGCGTCACCTCAAAACTCACTCAGAATATGAAAACTACTCAGCCGACAGGCAACACCTTTTCAACTTGAAAACTATACCAATAAAAGAAAGCAATCAATGAGTCAAGTCATTTATTCAGCAGGCAAGGTTTGCTTGTTTTTTTTTTCAGATTCACAGAGTATTGATCCATACTATTGATTCATAAAACCTGCTCACTGATGTCCAGTTTGAGCTCCACCAGAGCCACTCAGCTCCTGACCTCATTACAGCCTTGGGTTCAATCATGGACAAAAAAGTGAATTACAGAGATGAGTGAAAGTGAGAGATCTTGACATCAAGGCCTCATTTGACCAAGTGTAGCATCAAGGAACCCTAGTAAAATTGAAATCAATCAGTAACGGGCGCAATACCTGGCACATAGGAAGATGGTTGTGGTTGTTGGAAGTGAGTTATTTCAGCTCAAAGGCTTCTCTGCAGGAGCTCTTCAGGGTAATGTCCTAGGCCAAATGATCTTCAGCTGCTTCATCACTGACATTTTCTCCATCATAAGGTCAAAAGTGGGGATGTTTGCCCATGATTGCACAACATTCAGCACCATTCGAGACTCCTGAGATACTGAAACAGTACATGTTGAAATGCATCAAGATCTGGACGATATCCTGGTTATGGACAAGTAATAAATGTGCAACACAAAAGCCAGGCAATGAGATCTCCAATAAGAGACAATCTAACCACTGCCCCTTGAGATTCAATGTTACCATCACTGAAGATCCCACTATCTTGGAGGTTACCATTGACCACAAACTCAATTGGACTCGCCACATAAACATATGACTACAAGAGCAGGTCAGAGGTTGGGAGTACTGTGGTAAGTAACTCTCCTTCTGACTCCCCAAGCCTGTCCACCATCTACAAGGCACAAGTCAAGAATGTGATGGAATTCTCCCCACTTGCCTAGATGGTTGCATCTCCAACAACACTCAAGAAGCTTGACACCATCCAGGACAAAGCAGCCCACTTGATTAGCACCACATCCACAAGCATCCACTCTCTCCACCACCAAAGCACAGTGGCAGCAGTACTATCTACAAGATGCAGTACAGAAATTTACCAAAGATGCTTAAACAGCACCCTCCAAACCCACAACCACTTACATCTAGAAGGACAAGGGCAGCAGTTAAATGGAACGTCACCACCTGAAAGTTCCCCTCAAATCAGTCATCATCCTGACGTGGAAATATGTCACTGTTCCTTCACTGTCGCTGGGTCAAAATCCTGGAATATCCCCCTTTCTTCGGGCATTGTGGGTCAACCTACAACACATTGACTGCAGTGATTCAAAAAGGCAGCTCAGCACCAACTTCTCAAAGACAACTAGGTTGAACAATAAATGCTGGCCAGCCAGCGAATCCCAAGTCCCACAAATTAATAAAAAAATTGCCTTACAATTTGCAAATGCCACATTTATTCTCATCAAATGCTATATTTCAGGTGATAAGAGAAGAAAATTCAAACTTCTTTTCATTTGAAGCATCCACTGTAGTTTCCAACAGAAATGAAATATCAGGCCAAGCTGTGTAAATCAAGGCGGTCCAAAAATTTCTTCAATGTCAATGAAGTTAACTGAGACAATTCAGAACAATGGGAGAACTTCTGCTCCAGCATAAGTCTCTATTGGAGTGAGGGATTAAGAAAACCCACATACCCACTCCTGATTAATATGCATATTCCTCTTGTTCATTCAGAAATTTTCACTACCTCATTTATATGTTTTGTATGTATATATACATAATACAGAATTGTACATCTTGGAAACAGGGAGAAAGTCGAGATGGCAGATTCTGGAATGTCAAAGTTGAAAAGTGTGGCACTAGAAAAGCACAGCAGATCAGGCAGTATCCAAGGAGCAGGAGAGTTGACATTTCAGGCATAAGCCCATTCATGATTGAGGACTTATGCCCAAAACGTTGACTCTTCTGCATCTTGAATACAAAGTCTAAATGGACTTTGTCAGTGTTTATCCAAAAAAAAACTCCCTTTAAAACTACTTCACCTTATGCTATCAACAAATCCTTTTATTCTTTTTTTCTCTTGCACTTATTTGGCTTCCCCTTATCTGCATTTTTAATTATATCAATGAGAAATGCAGCACACACCACAGAGGTAACAACCCGCAAGAAGCAACCTGCAATGCTGTTTACTTCAAGGGAATCAATGTAAATTTGAGGAGTGCCATTTAAAGCACTGCTACATTATAAGTTTTACTTCCCCTTGATGTTAAGTAGCTAAGTTGTTTCGAGCTTAACTTGACCTATTGTGTTGTAAACCTTTGGTTCAATGGCCTATGATTCTTGGCCAAGACAGTTTTTAAGAGCTTTCAATAGAGAAGGACAATTGGTTCATTAGTTCAGCATTTAAACTTTATGCACTCTATAAAACCTGAAGAGACGAGTAGCTAGTAAACTTCTGCTGCACAATAAGCACAGCTTCTGGCTCTACCATGTGTTGCACAATGTTACCAGAATAAGAAGACCTAATGGCTCGTGTTGGATTATTATGCCCGTCACAAATAGTGACTAAATGTAGAAGCTCTACAAGGTCCACTACTCCTTTGAAAGCTTATTTACTTTGTGATAATCCTCCTGACTAGGCCTATGATCAGTGTGGCTCAACAGTGTACTTAGTGACATTAGCAATGATCGTACAATCTTTTCCCCCTCTATTTCCCTTCATTCCACTCCTATGCATGGTGAAGGTATCATTCATTTCAACTGTTGTACACATTGACAGTATATTGTTTCAATATTTTAATGGCCCATCTGCTCTGCCTTAGTATGTTTTACATATCATTGTAATAAACACACACACACAAACACGTGTAGCAAATTTATCATTGCTGTCAATCATGTCTCAATTGGTGGTACTTTTACCACAAAGTCCAGAATGTTGTAGGAGCATTGATCTAGGCTGATGTTTCAGTTTAATAATGAGGGAATGAAAACTAAATTTACCAGTTTAGAAGGTTTACAGGATGGGTAGAGAAAATTGTAGAAGGGTGAAATAGCCTTACTGAATAGAAACAAAATCATTTAAATGGTGGGGGGAATAAGGGGAAACCATCCAATGGGCACCATGTGAGTGGAACTGAAAAACAATAAAGAACCTAAAACTCTTATAGGTGATGTGTATAGATGCCCTGGTAGTAGTGTGAAGTGCCAGATTGTATAAATACAGAAATTATGCAAGTACATAACAAAGGCAGTGTAATATTAATGGGGGAGGGAAAAGCTTCACCACAGAAAAACTGCCTTGCACAACCACAGGGATAAGGCACAGCATAAAACTAAAAGGAAGAGCTTACAAAAATGCAAAAGAAAAGCACAAATCATGTCAAATAGGAAAGATACAAAGACCAGCAAAGGGCCACACACCAGTTTATATGAGCAACTAAAAGGGATTATGCAAGGAAACTTGCAACAAGCACTAAAATCAATAAGGAATTGTATTTACATAAAGGGAAAGTGGGTGGTCAGGAGCAATGTTGGTCCACTAAAAACTGAAAGTGGGGATATTGCCAGTGACTATGGGGAAATGGCAGACATGTTGAATAATTACTTTGCTTCTGCATTCACAGCAGAAAATGAGGATAGCTTACTGGAAATCTCAAGGAAATTAACTGTGGATCCAGGACAGGAATTAAATAAAACTAACGTAAGTAAAACACCAATAAAAAGAAAATTAATAGAATTAAAGAGTGACAAACCCCGAGGACCTGACAGTTTCCTTCAACGGGTGTTGAAGAGCACATCATAGATGCCCTAAGTATAATCTTTTAGAGTTCTCTAGATTCAGGAGATATCCCTCCAGATTGGAAATGTTTTACATGTCACGCCACTTTTTTAAAATGGTAAAAGAGAAAAACCAATGAGTTACGGATCAGTTAGCCTAACTTCTGGAGTGGGGAAATTGGAGTACATAATCAAGGATAAGGTAACTATTATTTGGAAATTTTTAGTTAATCAGGAAGAGCTGAATTCATGACAAGTAAGTCATTCCTGACAAACCTCATTGAATTTTTTTGAAGACATTACTAAGACAGGGAAATGTCAATGGGTGTTGTTTATTTGGACTTCCATATAAGGCATTTGATAATATCCCACAAAACAGAGTGCTAACTAAGGTAGATGCCCACAGAATTGAGGGCAAATTCCTGACACAGCTAGGAAATTGATTGAGTGGCAGGTGATGGAAAGTAGAGATAACTGGTAGGTAGAACCAAGGTCACCTTGCATGTTGAGCAGGAAGCAATTCTATGATTCTGCAAGGCGCGCTCTGTGCCACTTACATTACGGGTGAAAGTAGAGACATAAATTAGAAGATTGGAAAGCTAAGGAATCATCAAACTAGTCCAGTTTGTGGATTGGGCAGCACCAGTCATACTGATTGTGAAGCCTGACAGGCTTTGTGGGGATTTTAAATAAACGGTAAACCAGTTTCACAGCTGTATAATTGCACAATCCCTTGGATAGAGGATTTATATGCAACAAGCTGGCAGGAGGGCTGCCCTTCACAAAGCTGAATATGAGCCAGTTATACTTGCAACTGCAGTTTGATGAGGATTCCCAGAAGTATGCTACAATTAATAAGATATGGGATTGTACCAATATAAAGGACTGACATTTGGGATATTGTCATCCTGTAAAGTGTTGGCACACTATGATTCCAAGTGGGATCTGGTATTGACATGCAAAGCCTCCTGTATGGCAACAGGGCAGTATTAGCTTATAGGTGGCCCAAAGGAGAGGAACGCCAAACAGCATATGCATCCCAGACTTTGGCCAATGTAGAGCGTAAAAATGTCCAGAGAGAGAAGGTTTGGCAGTCATATTTGAAGTCAAGAAATTTCACCAATACCTTTACAGATGTAAAGTTGTAATAATAATGGACCACAAACCCCTGCTAAGTCTACTTAAAGAGGACAAGGTAGTGCCTCCAATAGCTTCAACATACAGCAAAGGAGGACCGAGTAACTGATAAGGACAGAGATCATAGAATATGAATGCAATCTATGAATAAATATAAAAAATGGACTGTCAAAGCTTCTGCAGGTATCTAAAAAAGAAACATAGGACTGAGGTGAGTGAGAGTCCATTACAGGCAGACCCAGGAGTATTTATAATGGGAAATAAAGACATGGGCGAAGAAGCTAAATGACTACTTTGTGTCTGTTTTCACTGAGGAAGATACAAGTAATCTTCCAGAATGCAGAGATCTGAGTAGAGAGAATGAGGAATTGAAGGATATTAGAATTAAGATGAAGACTGAATTGGAGATATTAATGGGGCTGAAAGTACCTAGGAGCTGATATTGTACATTCCTAAGTAACCCTATTGCAGTCAATGCCTTTGCTACTCATCTTCCAAAATTCTATACATTCTGGAATTGTTCCTGTAGATTGAAAATTAGCAAATATCATTACATTAGCTAAGAAGCAAGCATGAGAGAAAACAGATACCTACAGACCTCTTAGTTTTACATCAGTGGTAGGAAACATGTTAGAATTTTTTTTATTTTGATTGTGAGATATTACTGGTGGGCATTACTAGTTGGGCCAGCGTTTATTGCCCTTCTCACATGGCACTTGAACTACATGCCTTGACAGGGTCAGTTCAGAGGGCAATTAAGAATCAACCCATCCTATGGGTTTGGATCACATGTCAGCAAGGCAAGGATGGAAGATTTCCTTCCCTAAATAACAAGCGTAAATCAGATGGGTTTTACAATAATTGGTAGTGGCATCCTGGTCGCTATTAGGTTACCTTTTTTAATTCTAGATTTTCATTGACTCAAATTTCGTCATCTGCTCTGGTAGAATTTGAACCCAAAGCATTAGCTTGGATCTCTGGATTAGATGTCCTATGATACCATTACTCTACTGACATTTGGATCATAATGATTTAGACTGGCATATGGCAGCATGGACTTGTAAATGAGAACTTGTTAGAGATTTTTGAGGACACCACTAATAAACTTGATAAAGGGTAGTCAATAGGTATACTTTACTTGGATTTTCAGTCAGTTTTTGATAAAATTCCACATAAGAAATTGGTTAGCAAAATTGAGCACACAGGACAGGAGGTAATGATTGGTCAACAAGCAGAAAACAAAAAATAGGAATAAATGAGTCGTTCCCACATTTCCATACTATGACTAGTGAGTGCCACAAGGATCAATACTTGAGCCCGAGCTGTTCACAATATGATTTGGAGGTGAGGACCAAATTTAATTTCTCAAATTTGCAAATCAAACAATGCTAAGCAAGAATGTGTGTTTTGAGGAAAATATAGAAACTTCAGGAAGACTTGGAGAAGCTTAGTGACTAGACATGACAGACTGAATATAACGTAGAAAAATATGAGGCTATCCACTTTGGTAGGAGGAGCAGATGTACTAATTATTTTTAGGTGGTAAGAAGTTAGAAAATGTAGATATACAAAGGGACTTATGAGTCCTTGTTAATAAGTCATTGAAGGTTAACATGCAAGTACAACAAACTATTAGGAAAGCTAATGTCATGTTAGCGTTTATTGCAAGAGAATTGAAGTAAAGGAGTTGGAAAGTATTGCTTCAATGGTACAAGAACTTGGCAAAACCACACCTGGAGTACCGTGTGCAATTCTGGGCTCCTTACCTTAGGAAAAATATTATTGCAAGAGAGTGATTGCAATGAAGTTTTACCAGATTTGTTCCCAGGATAGCATGATTGTGCATGAAGAGAAATTATAATCTGTAATTGAGGTGTAATCTCACAGAAACCTACAAAATACCTAAAGGGATAGATAAGGTAGATGTTCCCCCTGTTGGTAAGTCTAGAATCTGTGGACTTGACTTCAAAATAAGTGGATGTCACTTCGGACTGACATGGTTTTTTTTTTATTCAGAGATTTATGAATCTTTGGAATTCTCCACTCCAGAAAGCTGTGGAAGCCTACTCCTTGATGCACACGTTTAAAGCAGAGATTGGTTGATTTCTGATTGTCAATGGAGTAAGAAGTTATGGGGATAGTATGAGTAAAATGAATTGAAGCTTTTGATCAGCAATGACAAAGCATGTTCAATGGCTGAATGGCCTACTCTTGTTCCTAAAAGTATTATCTGCATATTGAAGCTCTATGATTGAAGTTAAAATTGCCTTGGTTTTCATTTGAAGGCGGCATAGATTGAACCATTTCCTATTTGATATGTAGATTATGACCACACCTGTGGCACATTTGCTGGATGTGAGGTGTAATACTGCAATGAAGAAAAAGGAGAAGAGAATTCAATGGCCTTACTTGACCACAGCTTTCACTGTGAAGGGTTGATTACTTGAGTATGAGCATTTCTGTAGCTCCAAAACATTCTTGAATTAACAATTTCCTTGCACCCTGTCCATCTTTTCTCACAATTTTTCATTGGACACTGGACTGATTATTTTGATTTATTTAAAAATAAGCAAAGGTTAACTTACTATAGAGTTCAGGTAAGCAGTGGATTAGAGGAAGGAAACACTTAATCATTACTGCTTATTACTGGCATATGAGTACAAGTGTACTCACTGCTTGCATCTTCTCTTAAATCTTTAGCATTCAAGTTAAAGTTTAATCCTTCAATGCCAAAGGATAATTATTCTGTCCTGGGTTGACAACCACAGAAAAGACAAGTTCTTTTTTTTGCTATTTGTGGGCATTGCTGGCAGAAATCAACATTTATTTTAACTCCTAGAATTAAGTGGCTGACCAGATCACTGGAAAAGGAGAGTTTAAAAGTCACAAAGAGATCTTGACCAATTGGGTCAATAGGCTGAGTTTGAATAAATGTGAGATATTGCATTTTGGCAAAATAAACAAGGGCAGTATTTATACAATTAATAGTAGGGCCCTGGGCAGTGTTGTAGAACAGAGAGATTAGGGATTCAGGTACACAATTCTTTGAAATTTGCATCACAGGTAGACAAGGTGGCCAAAAAGGCATTTAGCGTACTCGTCTTCATTGTTCAGACCTTTGAGTTTAAGAGTTGGGATGTCATGTTGAGATTGTACAGGACCATTGGTGAGGCCTCTTCTGGAATACTGTGTACAGTTCTGTTTACCCTGTTCAGAAAAGATTTATCAAGATACTGCCAGGAATGGAGGATTTAAGTTATAAAATAGGCTGGACAGGCTGGGACTTATTTCTTTCAAACGTAGGAAGTTGGGGGTGACCTTGTTAGAGGTTTATAAAATAATGAGGGGCAAATAATAAGGTGATTAGCAAGAGTCTTTTGCCTAGGGCAGGGGAGTTCAAAACTAGTGGCCATTGTTTCATTGGGTACCTGTTCTTTTTGAATACACTGTATAGGTGATTTTCCTCTGCTCTCCGTAGTTCCTCTGTGCTGTAGTGTGTGGTAGCTCATTGAAACGATGTTCTATTGCAGCTTCATTTGTGGATGTTGGGATGATTGTTTCTGTAGTTCAGTATTTGGTCCATATGTGTTGTTTTCCTATAGACGCTGGTTTGAATTTCCCCATTGGTTGTTCGTTCTACTGCAACATTTGTTGTTGCTTTCCTCCTCTTTAGTGAATTTTAAACCAGTAAGGGTATTATTGATGGTCTTGAAGGTTTTGTCTAATTTGTTTTGCTTAGTGATGACATAAGGTGTCATCCATGTAGCGGACCCAAAATTTGGGTCGGATGGTTGGCAGACCTGTTTGTTTGTATGCACAGAGACTGCAGCACAGAGAAACTACAAAAAGCAGAGGAAAATCAGCTACACAATGTATTCAAAAAGAACAGGTACACAATGAACACAGTCTGCCAATTTCTCAGCAACAAACCCAAACAAGCAGACAAAACACGTCCAGAAACCCTAGCCACTCTCCCCCACAGCAAAGACATCTCGGAAATGACTGCCAGACTACTCAGACCTCTTGGCATCATGGTAGACCACACACCCACCAACGCACTAAAACAGCAGCTAATGAACTTGAAAGACCATATACAGACAACAAGCAAAACTAATGTCATTTGCAAAATACCTTGCAAAAACTGTAATAAACACTACATTCGACAAACAGGCAGAAAACTAGCCACCAGGCTACGTGAACATCAACTAATCACAAAAAAAAGACCCACTCTCACTAATATCTTTACATACAAATGAGGAAGGACACCACTTCGACTGGGACAACACATCCATCCTAGGACAAGCCAAACAAAGACACGTGCGAGAATTCCTACAAGCATGGTATTCCAACTGGAATTCTATTAACAAACACTTGGATCCTATTTACCAGCCGCTGAGAAAAAGAACAGGAAACGACATCACCACAGGAAATGACATCACCAACCCAAAGAAACCCAAACATATAAATAGAAAGCAGGAATTATCAGCAGTGCTTCGCCTGAGGCCCACTGAAGATGTTACCTAGTAGGGTGACAAAACATCTGGAAATGAACATTCCAGCTCAGCAAGCAAATCTACATCCAGAACCTCAACCTGAGCTACAAATCTTTTCAAAACTCGCTGAAACCTAAACATACAAATTAAAAAGCAGGCCATGCCACCAGTGCTTCATCTGGAGGCTCACTTATGATATTACTTAGTATGGTGATGAAACGTCTGAAACCGAACCTTTTAGCTCAGCGAGCAAACCTACATCCAGTTCAATGTTTATTTAAACTCACAATCACTGCAGGAATTGTAGCAAAACTTTAATTTGAAATCAGCAATAAAATATCTTTCAGTAGGCAGTGCAAGACTAAGCAAGAGAAAGCTGAAACTTTATTGCTGGAACAGCACAGCAGGTCAGGCAGCATCTAGGGAACAGAAGATTCGACGTTTCGGGCACATGCCCTTCTTCAGGAAAGGGCAAGAGAAAGAAACTGGCGCTATTTGGCATTCAGAGATGCTTTATGTCATTGCAACTGGTGTGAACATAAAACAAATCCCACTCTGACTAATAAATTGAGTGTGTCTACTATCTGCTGACTAGAAGAGTCCTACATAAACATAGCTTTGAATTAATTACCTTGACCAGGTTTTTAGTGGTAACTCGCCCAGGAATCAAAACCGAAACAGACTGGCAACCTCGTTCAAAAAAAGGTTTCCTTTGACTGATGTGACAGGTTAAAAAAAACTCACCCTCGTATAGTATGTGATGCTTGTGAGGCTAATGGAGATTAAAGGCGGATTCAATTTGCATTTAATCATGTCTGATCTCTCTGGATACAACCCCAACTACACTTCAAAAGTACTTCATTTGCTGTAAAGCACTTAGGGACATCCAGAAATCCTGAAAGATGCTATGGATGAACATAAGGTTATTATTTTTTTCTATTTTACAAAGCTAAATATTAGCCAATCAAACTCTTTGGATGCCATTTAGTAACCACAAACATATACCCCTTTAAAAACCATAAAATCATTGACCCATTGTGTATAGACATTAGGAAAGAAAGAACATACATTTATATATTGTCCTGCATGCTGTCTGAACTTGCAACAGTGCTTTATCCTTAATCAAGCATCTTGGAACCATAATCACTGTTGTAGTGTAGGAAACACAGTAACCAATTTGCACAAAGCAAGAACCAATAAACAGTGACTGAAAGATTTTAGCGATGTTGGTTAAGGGATAAATATTGGCAGAACTTTGCAAAAATAAAATCTGATGTGATTAATTATACCCAATGGAGAGGAAAAATGGAGCCTTATTTTAATTCAAAAGGCAGCATTGAAAGAGATGTCAGTCTAGATTATTTGCAGAATCGCTGAAGCAGGATTTGAACCTGTAACCTTCTCCTTCCATGGTTAATCAACTACTAACTGAGCGACAGTTTTCATCTAAGAAGCAATTCCACAGTTGTCCAACATACTGCTGCTGCTTGTAGCTACTCCTGCTAGGGAATCTGCCAGCACAATATGCCACATTCGTCGTCTTCACTTATCACTGTAGCTTGCCTACAACCATGCTGATATCTGTCATTCAACTACACTTAGGTTGGCTCCTCTTTCTGCTGGCCTTGACTTTGTCCCCTAGAAGAGCTCTCCTAAGCTTTTCAGCTTGACAAAATGGCCAAAATATTCTTTTTTCTTCTGTATGTTCTTGTAATTTCACATACCTATTCATATCTCTTTTGGTCTGTGTATAAAATTTTTAATGAATGCTTTAGTATCCACATTGTAAAAACTTCTATTTTCTTCCACAGATCCTTACTTACTTTCCAGGTTTCTGGGACATAAAAAAAGTGGATAGAATGTAGCCCTAGATGAGCTTTCTTAAAAGTTTTCTTGTTAACACAACCTTCATCTTCAAAAATATTTTTGCATATGTGGTGATAGGATTAAAAATGATATCTTCAAACCAGAACATTAAGGGTTAATCACTAAGGGTTAACTGGACATGACAATGAGCAATTGAAATGCAGTGTAAAAGTAAACGGAAAACAGACCTAATGCAAAACTGCCTGTTCTGACTGGAGATGACCAGGTGACCCTAAAATGTCTGTGAGAACTGTCCTGTTGAGCCATCGAATGGAACTACCTGGAAATGTTTTTCTGTATAATGGAATGTTTGGAAAACTACTGAAAGTAAATGATAACAGGAGATGGCAGATTTTATGCAGAATTTGGAGATACCCTGTTAAGGTTTGATAGTGGATTCAATAGGATGTATCAAAACCCCAATGGGTTAAGTGATCCTAATTAACACATTTATAAGCACTAATATACATCACTTATATATGTGATAAATATATTAAGCAGTAAATATGTTAAGCAGTAAACAGCAGTAAATTCTGCATAAAATCTGCCATCTCCTGCTATCATTTAGACAAAATAGACAATTTTATCTCCTTTTTCAGTGTAATACCATTTCAAACTTCATTCTAATTCATTCAAATGTCCTTCTGACTACTACTGTTTTTTTGTCTTTTTAATGACCATACTCAATCCATCCAGACTTTACTTGATCCAAGATACTTTGTAGGGCTTCATCTGAATCTGAAAGTGTCATCAGTATATTGTAACTTTGTGTTCCAGTTTTCAATTTTTACTCCAGGAACTGCATTGAATTTTCTGAATATATGTTCTGTGTACATATTGAATAATTATGGTGACAGAACATAAATAATATTGTTATCCTTCTCTGTTCACATGAAATCATTTGATTGTTCCTCTTCTAGCACAATGCCCACTATTTGGTTCCAGTATAGACTTTGGATAAATCTTACCTTTTTATTGTTGTCACATCTATTAACTTCAGGTGAAAACACAAACACATTTTCTGTCGATGTTAGACAAGAATGACTTCAATTTGTCTTTTAGTGAACAATTCAATATTATATGCAAAATAATGGCCCTAATTCCAGTGAAAATGATTACTGTCAGTTTGAACCTGCCTCTACCTACATGACTTGCCTGACGCACAATCCTTTGCATCAGGATGCATTTGTAGAATTTGAAATTCTAGTTTAGGATGCAAAAAATTAACAAAGAAAGAAAAAGCAAAAAAGAAGGAAAAGACCGGTCAGTAAGAAAATATGAACAATTACAATCTGCTGCAACAGAGCAATTCAATTTATGTTTGCTTCAAAAAACAGTGTGATTGATTTTTGGAAGATTGCTTTATAAGAAATTAATATCAAAAATCGTAATATGATGTGAAATGGATGGAGGAATAAGTTTGAAGATTCTTTTGCAAAAAGAAGCTGAACTGAAACTTGAAAACATTTGTAGATTGTTAAAGTGTTATTGGGGACCAGCTCCGTGCCAGTGATAAACACAGTGCTGTAAATCCAAAATAACATCAGGGATGTCAGAAACTCAGAACTTGAAAGAGTAACAAATGGGTAACATTTCCAATGGGTACTGTCAATATGAACTTGTCTTTACCAGATTCAATGAGGGGGTGGAATCCAGGAGCTATTCACATCAGCACTCCGTCTCTGTAATTGGAGTATAGTGTTGCACTAGTTCTTTATATGCCAGCTGAAAAAGCAGGAAGTCTATCTGTTGCCAACGCTCTGTTGCACCACACGAAATAGGCTACCTGTTCGCACAATGAACAGAAGTGGTTGAATTTATTTCAATAAATCATTAGTTACATAATTGCCTGCACAGGGAACTTACTGCAAGTTCCAAGGTAAAACGGGAAAAGGGACAAAATCGCTAAGTATTTTGGAAAGATTTCGTTGGAAACGACTTGAGATACGGCTGCCAGGTGCAGGACGTAGCCGTGTGACAGCATTTGCTTTGCAACCTGGATTCATCGGTTCTCACCCAGTTACCTAGCAACCCATACTGTACACCTCTTGCTGCAGAATTATGTGTGAAAAGCAGCTCTCAGAGAAACTGCAGACCCAGTAAGTATGTAAACAACAGGTAGAGAGATTAGGAAAATATTTAGAATGTCTCGTGGAAGCCAGAATTAGAAGGAAGAGTTTGTCTAGAGTGATCATGAACACATCCATTTAAAAAGGGAAACACAACAATCTCAGAACATTTCCTTTCATTAAAACCCGGGTTACGGTTACCTGCAGATACTATCGGTGGATTGAATTCATGAGGGAAGGGAGCCCTGTATTCAGGGATTACTTCTGAATGAAAAATGCAATCATTTACATGTCCAGAAAGATTATAGAATTTCTATAGCGTCATTCAGAACGTCCCAACAGGCTTCAAAACAATACATGAAGTCTATTAGTGTTGTAATCTAGGGAAAAGGGCACGTAGGGTGTAAGAAGTCTATTGACCTCTGGTACTTGCCATTCATTATTTGAAACATTATTTTTTGTTTGCTTAATTGAGAGGAATTTCTTTTACTGTCGCGGTTTCGGTGGTTATGCTCATTCTCAATAACCTTCTCATATCTTGTCAAGTGAAAGTTTTCTTAATATAGATTTTATCGCTTTGATGCAGATGGTTTGCGAGGATGGATTCGAGGCTGCTAACGAGTTTTGCAATGCTCTTGCTGCCGGTCTCCCGCAGCGGACCACCTTGATGGTTTCAGGAAGTCCAAAAGAAAACTGATTAGTGAAGAAGCAGGTCAGTGGCAGGGTCGCATCATTAAAACGGATTACTTGGAGGTCTGGCAGAGAGAAAAGGACAAGTCATTTGTGTAAAGGCCAAGCTTTCAGTTGAATCTTAGACTAAAGGAGAGTCTAAACAATGCTTGTGGAGTGAAGATGGGCCAAGAAGATCCGTGTTTGGATTATGCAAATAAAGTACACACAAATCACAGGTGAAAACGATTAAAAGGGAGAGGAATAGAGAGATGAAAAGAAACGCTTATAAAATGGAGAGAGATAGCTCAGAAACTGAAGCTGTTCGTGACACATTGAGATACAAATAACAAAGTCGCTCAATCCCCAGATCGAAATCAATATTCCATTTCCATAATGTATTTGGTTTTCGTTAAACGGCTTCGATCCTTCCACTTGACTAGAATAGCAGCCCTGCAATCGGGCTAAATTCAACTTGACTGATAATTCGACCAGAGATGTTCAGTGCAACAGGGAGTTTAGAAAAGGTGGACAGAAGTGTCTGCTTCGCCACCCACAATGTCAAAATTATCTTAAAACATTGTACAGTGGTTTTTATTCAAGGAAGAAAAATCTCTTGTTTCTAGATGATGTCGTGCCTAATAGCATCGACACCTCACCATAACTTTAATGATTTCTGGCCGGGCATTCAATGAGCAACTGTACAAAATCTCTGTATTTTAGTCTAGCTGAACGTCCAGTTTGAGCTTTTTTTTCACAAAATGAATCCGTATGTAATCATTTCGAAGCACTTGCTTTCTGATCGCTGCTCCTTCATCCGGTGGTTGACAACCACCTGATGAAGGGGCTGCGCTCCGAAAGCTTGTGCTTTCAAATAAATCTGTTGGACTATAACCTGGTGTTGTGTGATTTTTAACTTTGCACACCCCATTACATCTCCAAATTATGTAACCTTAATAGATTGGAATACATTTACACAATCCAACACCCACACGAAACATTCAATGTTGCCAACAATATTAAGGATTTAACTAAATACTGGCGAAGTCTTTGTCCTCAAACATTACATGTAAATATATTAACTCCATCTCTATCCTGTTTTGAGAGCCTTATCATTGCGGGAGGTCTCTTTAAATAAAGAAAACCATCTTTATGTTATAAATTCTGCAATTCTAAAAACATGTAAACACAGCAAAATTAGACGGCTGTTCAGCCCCTCCATCATGTTTCATCATTCAATTTGAGTAGAAACTGTTTTACCTATATCTCAATTCAACTTTACTATCTTAATTCTGATTTCTTTATTACCCCCTACGTTTTAAACAATTATCAATTTCAGTTTTAACAGTTTCATTTGTCTTCCAAGCACCAAGTTTTTTTTTGCGGAATGAGGTCTTCCACATTTCCATCACCCTTTGGATGAAACAGCATTTCCTGATGAATAGACTACTCATTTTAAGAATTCTTCATTCTCCCATAATAGGAAACTGATTATTTCTATCATTCTTTGAAGTTTCTTGCTATGAAGAACATTTGCCTCTATTAGATCCAAGTGGATGAACATTGCCACAGATTCAATTGTATCTGCCATACTCACTTTGCGTTGTCTAGATCTCTGTAACCTCCTGTTTCCATCTACATAAATCATTACTGCTCCTAAAGTTCATCTGCCTTTTTTGTATTAATATGGTACAGTGTGACAGACGACTCAGCACTCTCTGCTCTAAGGAATAAATATGTGGGTTTGAATTCCAGTCAAAAACCTGGACACATATTTCAGGCGGACACCCCAGCACAGCACTAAGGGCATGACTATATTATTGTAGGTTTCTTATTTTGGATGCCAGGTTAAACTGACATCTCACCTGTTCACTCAGGTGGGAGTAAAATATCCCGAGGCGCTATTTGGAAGAAGTGATAGGAAATCATCCGAGTGTCCTGTCTCATATTTACTCCTCCACCACTATCAACAGAACAGGTAATCTGTTCATTAGCACAATTTTATTTGTGGATTTTGTGTCCAAATAGAATGCAGATTCTTACATTCCAACAACATTCAGCCAGCGCTAGGACATGATAGGCGGAGAGGCTTTTTTTTAATGCTGTACATTTCTATGGTTCTAACTATATTCCAAAGGTACTTATTGTGCGTAAATTGTTTTGGAACGTCCTGGGGTTTACAAATGGCACTATATGAACTCGAGCTTGTACTTTTTTTCCCTGTATATCTTAATATCCGTTGCAATATAGAACATACCGAAAGTATGAAAAAGCTCTCCCAGCTTCATCCTTACTGTTAGGACGGTTAGAAGCTTGGAAAAGTAACCCGTTGTTCTACCGAACATTTACCCAATGGACGCAATTGACTACTCAGTTTCACAGACGAGATTTAGCACTGACCCCAATGAGATTTCACCCTTAGCTGCCTCCCACCCCGCCAATGCCAGTGAAACACTATCAACTTTTTACAACTATCGTGTGTCCGTCTTGACTCATTATGAACAAGTCTCCTGGGAAATGTTCCAAAGGAAATTTATCAAGTCTGATGTCGGTTGACAGTGGACACTAGAGGACACAGTGACTCTTAACGTTAATATCCTAAACTATCTTAAATGTTATTCTGACAAAAATAAAGACGGAGAATTGGTAGCTGTTGAATAGGGATGAGAGTGGTGTGAAAACACGGATTTTCTTTCTTTATTCGGGATGAGGGCGTCATTAGCTAATTGCCCAGAGGGCAGTTAAGAGTCAACCATATTGCTGTGGATCTGGAGTCATATCTAGGGTAAGGATGGCAGATTTTCTTCCCTAAAGGTCATTAGTGAACCAGATTGGTTTTTCTTGACGATCGACAATGGAGTCATGGTCATCATCAGGTTCTTAATTCCTGAACTTTTTAAAATTGAATTCAAATCCCACCATCTGCCTGGCGAGATTCGAACCCAAGTCCCCAGAACATTACCTTGGTCTCTGGATTAACAGTCCATTGATTATACCATAGGCAATTGCCATCTACCGGGACTTCATCTAAAAAGGCTTACTTTAAAATAGGTAACGTTTGCTTCTAAATCAAATCAACAATCAGACTGAGTTAGGAGATTGCCAAATAACCGAAACATTAATTGTTGACTTCAGTACAACAAATCAGATTCTACGTTTTAATATCAGAAGCAAAATGATTGGCCGTAAGTCCTCCATAATGGTCGCACCAACTGCCTTTCACCTACTCTAAGAGTGAAACTGGATTGACTCTGCAGAGTGTGAAACGTTGCCATATCCAGATGTTTTGGCTGTATAATAAAGTCCTGCTGCAGTGGGTGCAAGCAACAGCCAAAGTGGTGGCAGCAGAGGCAGAAGTTCTTGGCCAGGAATGTGGTTAGAGAGCAATCATCTCTATTTGTAGCATCAAGAACGGTAACTCTATCAAAGCCATGGGCAGAGATACCAAACCTTGGGAACAACAGGGAAGAAAGTACTGACTATGATGCTCAAAGAAATGCCAAACTTTCGCGAAAAAAAGGTATCTTAAAACAAGGATGGTCTGCATTTGACGACTTTATGGCATCTTTAAAAACGTTCTCTTCAATTGCAGTTAGTTTGGGTAGCTCCATTGGTGCAAGAAATGCTTCGAAACTGCGCGGTTGCGTTATGCAGGATCGGCCACTTAAGTCTCCAGAGTGAAATTTCTACCTTGACTTTGTGAGATGCCTAAATAATTGCCAAGTAATGCAGAACTTAAACATTGTCGAAGGGAAGACCAGACGACTAAGCTTTTGACTTTGCACTATCAGAACCAGGACCAGAGAAACAGATTTGATCAATCAGAATCTACCTGCTTGGACCGAATCCAAACTGACAGTTAATTGTTCTTGCCGCATCTCCATGGTAATATGGTCCAGTCAATCAACACCCTTTTCTCATTCCTTGTAAAATGGCGTCCCTTTGTTCAAGTCTATTTCTTGCATCCTAATTCTAATGAGTGCAAGATGAAAAACTTTGACTTATTGTCTTGATTTATTAATGTTCAGCTTTCTGAGTGGGGAGGTGCTACATTAAGCCCACACTTAGACCACAACCAAAGCCTGTGCGCATGTGGAAGGAACTCCGGGAGTTTACAATATAGCTAAAATCTCCCTGATTGCATATATTCTTTCTTCCAACTTGTGTTTTACGGAACAATAACTAGTGATTCCAAATGCATTAGTTTGAAAGGACCATGTCTTCATTCACTCCTGGCCTCGAGATAATCCATTTAACTGGAATTACCGAAGGCAAATATATAACCTGAATATAAGCTTATCATGATTCTCACTGACGCTCTCCAAATCGCTTCTTATATAATCAATTGCCACCGAGATCAAATGACTACTTTGAAGGCAAAATTGACAACCACTGCGTACACATCAAGTTTGTAGGTGAAAGCGAGGACTGCAGATGCTGGAGACCAGATTGGAAGAGGTGGTGCTGGAAAAGCACAGCCGGTCAGGCAGCATCCGAGGAGCAAAACGATCCACGTTTCGAGCATAAGCTCTTCATCAGGAACCTTCCTGATAAAGGGCTTATGCTGGAAACGTCGATTTACACAAACATCAATGTCCTTTTCCTTTTCGGTAACGTTGGAATGCTTAGTTTCAGCAGTTCCTGCATTTCTTATCCATACTGGGACCAAATCTAGCGCGTCCCCGTATTGCCTTTCTTATGCCGCACTTCCGCCTGACAGGCCCGTGAATAAAGGTTTACTGGGAACAGGTTGGAATGCCCAGACGGCCAGTAGGCCTAAACTGTCCCTGGTTGGCTCGATTTTAGAGCGGAAAATGTGTTGCTGGTAAAGCACAGCAGGTCAGGAACAGGAGAATCGACGTTTCGGGCATAAGCCCTTTAGAGCAACAGATCTTAGAGCAACAAATGTGAAACAGATTGAAACCGGCTGGAGTTAAAGAGTATAGACACTCGCAAAAGTACATCGCCTGTGTGGATCGGCTGTAACAACTTTGCAAGTCATTTTTTATTTTTCAGTAAAAGTAGGAGATAGAATGCTGGGGAATTCTTAAAACACTCCAACAAATTATTTCATAGTCAACTGGGAGAGTGAGTCGATCATAAAATCACACAGCATAGAAAGAGACCATTCTGCCCATCGTACTGTGTGAAAGGGCTATTATCTAATTACACTCCAGCCCCAGTTCTTTGCACATAGCCCTGCATTTCTACCTTTATACTTTTCTATGAGACCTTCATCCTTTCCTTTCATGCTGTGCATTTCGAATCAGAACACTAGCAGTGTAAGACATGCTCAAAGTGCCCCACCCACACCGTTTCCTTTCATAATCTCTATCCTAGTGCAAATTTAAGCAGTTTCTCCCAACATAAAGTATTTTAAAATTCTTGATAATCCTGGGCACGACTATCAAAACTCCTCTGAACTTTACTACTGTAAAAGAAAACAACTCCAGCTTCCCCAGTATCTCCACATAACTGAGTCCCACCTCCTTCATTTAAATTAAGGGTAAAATGGTTGGGAGCAGCTGCTAATGAGGGAAGAGGGTCCGTTGAATTAGTTACTGCTCAAGCCAGCTTTCTGACGATCTGCAAGTGTCTAAACACTACGCGCAGCTGGAGGTACAATCTTTATAATCAGCAGCACTGTTGTGTAGGATTCAACCTTCAGAAATACAGTTTGATCAGACATTAGGGAATACAGGCAGTCTCGACAGTGCACAGGAAGAACCTCTCATTTCATTGAAATTAAACACCTTAAAGTTTCATTCAGAAATATCTGAATACAAAAAGAAAGTCTCCGCAAAAAAATCTTTAACTTACAGCAGTTATAAATGATCGACATTCATGTTATTGATTAACTTGACTGGGAAAGTTAAAGGTTGCCACTTTTACAACCACATTAGTGCAATTGAAGGACGATTGAGTTCAAACATATCTTGAAACATTTTCCTGAAGACCAAGATGAGGCTCATGGCCCCTCTCCTCAGAGTCGCCAGTCTTGTACTTTGTGGGTCTTGACCCTTGTCTCTGTTTCTCAAAACCAAGCCACTATCGGCTTTATTTGAGGATGCCTTGATCCTAGAGAGTGGGCTGAGACCGTTTAAGATGTCTTTAGAATATAGTTTCTAGGAAAACAGATATTTAATCAAAGTTGAATCAACCGCTTCAACATTTCAGGAGGGAGTTAAACTGACATTTAACAGAGAAACCGCTCAGTTAATGAACTATGATGAGAGACCTCATGACCCAGTAGTCTAATAATCGCAATCAATCTCCGAGCATCTATTTTATCGATGACAACATTCAGTACAGCCTTCTTCATTGTGTACCTATGAGTGCGTTCACCAAATAAGCCATAAGGAGATCCTCACCTTAAATGTTGGTGGACTCCATCGTAGTGCCGATATACTTGAAATGGAGAGGTCCGCTTCCTTCAGACACCCCGGCTAACGTCTTGAGTTCTAAGCAGCTTTAGATCTTCTCAACCTGTTGCATACAACAGGGTACCTACCAGAGGCTTTGTCAGGTGCCTAGCCGTCTCTCCCTGGGAGCTTCTGTGAAAACGCACCCTAGGTTTGGACATAATTTTATCCCTATTCAGTCAAGGTTCACAATTGCGGACACGCAGAAGCGCTTTAGTTTGTGCCTTGATCACAGCGTGAGCTCATGTCCCACCGGGCGTGGCACAGGCGTTAGGATTGGACAAACATTGGCCTGCAACAGACCGACAGTGCACCTCAGCTCTGGCCCAGCTCCAAAATCCTGCCTGTCGGAGCTGCTTTTGATGAAGCAACTCCATACAAAAAGGTGGGTCAGTCGGTTGGATTTGTTCAACTGTTTTCAATATTCTGGGCAACAACTCAACACTTGAGCATCTCCACATGCAGCAACTGTAACATTCCCATACCCAGATCGAGCCCTCTCCGTCTCTTTATGAACCCTGAATGCAACACATGCGCTCAAATATAACACTGAGACAATCCCAGCCACAAACACACCAGCTACTTAATGGGTAAAATCGTGAAAATTCCAAGACAGCCCGATCTCAATTTGTCAGAATTTGTGTGGGCGTCGATCCAATTGATCCTGTGCTGATTCACAACATACACACGCATTCCCGTGTATGCTCTCGTTGCTAGTAATATTGAAACATTTAAGAATCCATCACCATCCGCCTTGCAGTTTGAGCAATAGACAAAGCGGTAGGTAGCTTAATGCTGATTCCCACTTATGTAGAGCGAGATTTTAAGAAGATGTTTGTGTCAGTGTCTTCACTATAAGCCAACAGGGGGGATTGGGGAGGTGCCCGTTCTTCATAGAAAGCGAGGCAATGATCAGATTCTAATCAACAACCAAAAAAAAATCTTTTTGGCAATGGTATCGAGATGAATAACGGAATTAACTGGATTCCTGTGACCTGAATATTAAATCTATTGCATGCTATTCACCATTTCAATGAACTGCTTTTTGTAAAAAAAAATTAAGACACCACGTATCGTGATAGTAAAATGCTTCGGTTTGGTTTCAATTAAAGATCACAAACGTAGCCATGAGCCTCTAGGAATGGGGACCACAGAGATTCCTGAATAACCTGGTAAAACACAAAGACCACCATAACACACTGTCAAAACGCACACTGAAGAGAGAATTACTGGAGTGACACAGCACAGGAGACCATTCGGCCCATCGTCCGTGAGCTAGCTCTTTGAAAGAGCCAGTCAATGAGTCTCTTTCTCCTCTCCAACTTCCTTTTAAACGTTATTATAGTGTGCTTCCTGAATATTTCCAAGGAGAACATTCCAGATCATAACTGGCTGGTTTAACAAAAAGTCACCCTCTGGCTATTTTGCCAATTGCCTTCGACTTTTGTTCTATGTCCTGCTAGTGGAAACGTTTCCTTACAAACAGCATGATTTACACGTTCCACTCGTGTATGATTTCCTTAAAGTTGAATGTTTACAGAAAGACTTGTGAAACTACCCAAGTATTACGGAACTGTCAGAGAGCTGGTTAGTCCTGGCTTTCTATAGGTTAGAGTTTGGTGTGTCGTTTTAAGCGATTTTCACTGAAGCAGCAATTATCTGTGATGGGAGACAATGGGGTGATCAGATGCTGGGTACCTAACAGCACCGGTGCTGTGACCGGGCCCTCAGACAAGTGGCCTCGACACGGGACACGTGTCAATAAGGCAATCTTTCCTCACCAATTCTGACCGATAGTTTCTTCCTCTGCTTGAGTTTCATTCTATTGCCTCGAGCACTGCACTCCGCGACTTTCAATTTGATAGACAAACCTCCCACTCACTACTCAACATCTTACTTTAGATTTACAGACTAAGCACTGTCCATCCCTCCAATCGGAACTGCTCCAATACAGCTGGTTCTTCATCCTGGAGTTGTCTAGCCTATTTAGGCCGGGGCAAGGGATCGAGAGATAAAGATCGACACACTACCTGGTTTGGGAGTTTTCCAGTTCTCACCGCTGATCCCAATCGCGTTTTCTTCCTCTGCTTCTCGGATCCTCAGCACCAAGTTTCGCGCAAGAATTATTGAAATTCGTTTAGTGTACTGCATCGATTTTCGCGCATTATCCAAACGCTTGCGAAGCAGAGAATTGCCACCTTTTCACATTTCAGCTTGCCTTCTCAGGAAGGCGAGAGCGAGCGAGGAGACTGCTTGAAGGATTGCACGGGCTGGCAGTCACAGAGATTCGACTCTGCAGAGGCTCTCTCCCTAGACACGGACACCTCTTCCACACATCCGCTTTCTCCGTGTCTCCGCGGGCTGACTTGTTCTCCTGAAGCAAAGGTGCTCAGGGTTCGGGGTTAGCCACTATCGTGTTGGTCTTTGCAGTCTCCGGATTTGTTCTGCTTTCTCTCTCTCTCTGTGCTTCTTTTCAATCCCTGTTTTTGGGAAGGGTTTCTTCACGCTGTCATGATGAAGTCTCTGGTCTTACAGCCCTCTCTTAACCGGCAGCCAGCACTGTCAGGATCGAGTCGAAGTGCTCAGCAATCCCCTGAGCTCCAAGTCCCCCCTAGTGTCCAGAGCACTGGGCCTCGCACAGAAAGACGCATGGCGAATGCTCACAGTGGGGAACCGCTTTCAGATTCTACCGATCGGCTCAGCAGTAGTTCTGCTCTTGTGTCCGGCCAGTCTTGCTTGTAGCACCGGTCACCACAGACCCCTCTCGCATCTTTTTGTTTTCTCGCTCCGCGGAGGCTTTGCTTGTCTTTCTGTCCAATCTCTCCGACTGGAAACCTCCTCCTCCTCAGTTTTATCAGGATACTGGAGCTCGCCTCTTCTGTATCCACCGCACGCTCTCTCTCTCTCTCTCTCCTTCCCTCTCTCACCACCAGTCTTTGCTCAGATACCATGCATACAAAACAGCTGACTCAATCGACAGGATAAATTTGAGAGCACAAGCTAGCATTAGATATTAACAAGCTGGTCTAGGCGAACAAAAGGCTGAAAATCAACAGACTTGCCTTTCCTGGCGAAGAGTTGGTGATAATCTAAATTTCGAACAATGTTAGTGTGTGTACAACTCAATAGCGCTGTGAGCAGCTACTAGGACAGCTACCAGCATGCCACACTGACGTTCCTTTGGATTCGTGAAATAAAGCAGGGACAGAAACCTCCCGGCACAAGTTGACAACAAAGTGAGAAACTTCCCTTTATTGGGGCTTGCTATGTTTACAAAGGAAAACTTCAAATTCACCTGCACCTTCTCATCAATCCAAGATTTAAGATAATCTTTCAAACTTCATAACCCCCTCCTTTCAACCACAGGCACTAACTCGGACTTTAATTATAGCTCGTTCAATCTCCCTGCCTTAATGGCCACTGCTCAGAGACGGTAGCAACAAGGCTGAAACATTTCAATTGACATCGAAATGATCTAATTTACACTGAGTCGCGAATGTTTAAATATTTAAAATAATATGAAAAACCCAAAGTGTCAAAGTGAGAGTCAGTGTGGGCGTTTCCAATGTGCTCACCGAATGGCCTTCGCAATGGGCCTGCACAGTCAGTCTGTGCCATTCAGCACATTCTATTCTTTTCTCTCTGCAATTATAACCTGCCCAGTCCCAGCAATTCATACCAATGCGCTGCAGTAAATTACTTTCATTCAGAGCTGGGTGTCAACGCGTTATTTCCATTAGCTAGTGTGCACACGTCAGCTAGCCCATAATTTATCAGAACTCTATCTTCAAAACCCCGCCTCCTTTCTATCTTTTCCAGAAAAGTGTAACAGGACAAAGAAGCAACATACAGGCCGTTGGAACAAGGTCTTAAATGCCACCTGCTTTCTCAACAAAGTCATGGTAGACTGGGTTTGGACTGAGAACACTGGTTCATTTTATTTGTGCTAGCTAATTGAGAACTGTTAACTGAGAGGTGAGAATCTGAGAAAGAGATCAATTAGAAAGCGGAGGAGACAAAAGGGAAACGGGAGGTAGAGAGGTTTAGAAAGCGGGGGAGGGAGGGGGAGGGAAGCTGATCTCCTGAATGGAATCTATATGACCACTGAAATCACTAGTCTTCAATGAAATCTGATTCGACCCGGTTGAGAGTCGTGTCCAGATTGTTAACAATGGCTTTATTTTTCGCTGGCTTCAGTGAAAATACTTGATTGGTGGGGTGTGCTATTTTCTGTGTTCTGCAATTTACTGTAGAGGGCCCGAATGTTGCATTTATTGCTTTGGGCGTGAGTGGCAGCAAATGTTCCACGCTTGCCAGACACACACTTCCCATGGACAAGGAGGCGGTAGTTGCACACTGTGCTCTCGTGATCGTCACACGTTACATTTTGCTGGGCATAATTACTGCCTTGCTCATAAATCAGTAACTAGGAGACGCCCCTGCTGCTTCCTGGTGTTCCACTGACGAACACAGTTGGCAGCTTATCCCGTTTATCGTCCAAGATACACGTCGTACTCCACGGCTGCTTCATGGGACATGGGACACTAGGGTCCTAAAG
This sequence comes from Chiloscyllium plagiosum, assembly GCF_037043375.1. Classification (NCBI taxonomy): domain Eukaryota; kingdom Metazoa; phylum Chordata; class Chondrichthyes; order Orectolobiformes; family Hemiscylliidae; genus Chiloscyllium; species Chiloscyllium plagiosum. The sequence goes on along the minus strand of NW_028270158.1, from coordinate 26,153,340 downwards.
TCCATCTGAAGCAATAAGTCGTGGACAATGATTTAGGATTCAGTTTACCAGCCCTGAATAAGAGATGATCATATCCTTATCTTCGTCCCTCCTACACAGTGCTGGTCGAATAATAATACAAGCGCACTCCACATCATGCTATGTCATTATGAACTATCAATGCATCTCATCTATGCCTTGGTCTCAACATACCTGACGCCGCCGCCGCCCCGCCTCTTTTGCCTTCTTTCGAGACTATTAGCAAGTCTTCACACCAAGTGTTATCGGCACCATCCGGCTATACTGGTGCTGAAAGGGACAGCAACATGTGGCAGCGAACGCGAGTCTGCCCCAGCACTGCAGAGGCTCCTATTCATTATCATGAAAGTAACTGATATATCACAGTGCAGACTTGGCGATAGGGTAATGGGACCAAACAGACAAGGAGGCCTCGGGGCACGGCGGGATTCGGGGGGGAAGGGCTGGGGTGGGGCAGCATAACAAAAAAACAGAAGCAAAGAAGTTCTCAGCACAAACAGAATGAGCTGTCAGTTCAGATCGGATCAGTTTCACTTTCCCGCCAATTCCCTTCGGCATGGGCACAGAAAGTTGAGAGGCGTGTGCTTTAAGATTATAGCTAACTGACCGGCCAAATGATGGCAGCGCAAATCTGTCTAAAAACACCAACGTCGCTCCTCCTGAAATCATTGAGCGAGAAAGTGCACCGCGTTCAGCAGAAAGGGAGCTGTCCATAATTATCGTGCTGAAATGTCCAACATTTACCTCCCCACCCCAGACAATTTCAGGCTGCACCCGTTTTAGATATGGGTGCATTGCTACCTTACAATGGCCGAAATTGGAGATGAGATCTATATATTTCCCTCTCTTCCCCACCCATCCACTCACCTCCCTGGCTTTAACCCCAATTTCCACCTTTTTATTTCTTTTTGCAGTCTGGCACTTACCCGGAGGAAGATGTCAGTGTTTCACTTCGGAGCTTTTAGCGCCTCACACCATTTCTCAGAAAGGTCCGTACAGAAATCCAGGGGCCGGATTCGGCCTGAGTGGTTGCAGCTTCTCGCTGCGCTCCGGCGCTGCGTCAGTCGGAGATTCCACAGATGATTAAACTGGGCAGTGATTGACTTCAATCAAAACTGACTGAAGACTTGGGCCGTTTCTGCTTGAAACGTGTCGAACCTGGCCGAGAGATGTAAACTCCTGCGTCCGCGGTGCGTTTTTGCCTATCTTGATATTAAGAAGGATGTATCTAACATCGTGATCAAGCCCTTAATTTTTTTGCAGTGGAAAACTGGGAATGGAACAGAAGGCGAGATTGAAAGGATGATGTCCAGTACGTTGCTGAAAAAAAAGGTGAGGCTAAATCAAGTGATCAGCTTGTTCATATCACTCCATAAATGGTTGTAAGGAAACAAACAACACGTAATGTCATCCCAATCATATCACAGACCCGCCTGTGAGATTACATTTCTTCCCAATTCGAGTAACCCCTCTGCCCGCAATAAACTGGCCTGCACCGCGGCACACTCGGCTCCAAGGATCACTCGGTTTAGACCAAGTGGTGGATAAGGTAACCTCTGAATTAATAATTCAAAACGTTTGAAAAAAAATAAGGTCGGGAGTATACGACCGCAATATTAACTGGGTGCAAAAGGGCGTCTGGGTCGATAGGTGGAACATTAGATTGATTTATTCAAATCCTCGGTTTATTTTCTAAGCCTATTACGCTCTTAAATTAAAAGAGAGCGCAGCTTGGATCCTGTTAGTTACTATTCAGCACAGATTGACAGCAGGCTGTTTTCATAACGGACAGACCGCCGCCCGCTGCTTTGCATTCTGAGCATTGCTTTACACACTCCTCAGACTGAATCACACTGCCTGCCACTTACTGCACCCATAACATGTACTAGTGAGTACATTTACAGGCACATTTTTATCTGTTTCCATGCACACACATACAAACACATACAAAGGCAGATTGAAAATGTAAGCAGAGTTTTGACGTGTCTTGGCTTTTATGTCAATTCCACACAAATTCCATTGCTAGGTTCGTAAATTTATTTTCTCCCAAAGTTCAAACTCCATGCTTGGTTCACTCGCAAGTACGACGAACATATTGTTAACAAAATGCATTTAAAATTCAGTTAGTTAGATGATATTTTCTTATGATGTCACTTTCAGTCCCTATACCGGTGGTCCCGCCTCTTGCTCCTCTTTCATGGGCGTGAATTGTTTGAATTTGCAATGCCAACACACGTTGAAAGGAGGAGGATTATAACTTATTATGGTAGAGTGATGTATTTTGCAAATTATCAATGCTAGTAAACATGATTAAGACTAACAGCTGGAGAAACTGACATTGAACCCTATTGACATAAATCCAATGTAAGGCTCTTCACGTGATTCCATTTGTAAAATTCGGTATGTGGGAAGGCCGTAGATTGCATTGAAACTCTGTTAACACAGACAATAAACACTTGTGCTATAGGGCATATTTCGCGACTTCAGGACGCCTTGCATCGCTTTACGGCTAAATAAGTACTAACTATTATCACTCTGTATGAAAAATTACAAAAAATGTATTCATAGTAAGCTTGCACAATATTGATGAGCCAAATATCCATCCATTGGTTTTCGTGTCGCTGATAAACATTGTGGAGGTGCCGGCGTTGGACTGGGGTGGACAAGATCAGAAGTCACCCGACACCAGGTTATAGTCTAACAAATTTACTTGAAATCAAAAGCTTTCTGCCCCTTCACCTAACGAAGGGACAGCGCTTCAAAACATTATGAGTTCAAATAAACCTATTGGACTATAATCTGTGTCAGGCAACTTCTGATCTTGATAAATATTGATCTGTTCTTCTTTGACGTAGAGTAATGAGGTCTTTCACATCTTCCTGACAAGGTGGACACCGCCAGCAGCAGTGCAGGACACCTTCAGTACACACTGGGAATTTTATCCTAACTTTTGCGCTTCGAACTTTAGAATGGGATTTGGACCAACAAGCTTCAGATATCTGAAATAGTACGCAAATAGATCATTCTGAATCTCATTTTTTCTCTTGAAGCTATTATACCTCCAGACGGGTTAGGACGGTCCTTGTGAATAATAGGAACATTTTAATCAATAAAACACTTTAATGACATGCCATCTACTTATGGTGTGTTCTGCTTCAGATGACGGGATGTGCTATACAGTGTTTTATTATATAACCAGATCCTGAACAGTGAACAGAAATTGATTAATGCAATGATGCTTCCCCCTTTTAAATAATTCTGTTCTAATACTGAACAGGAGAATTATTTCATCTGGTCAGTATAAACAGACTCTGTAAGAGTCAGGGAACCTAAAATGGATCAGGAAAAATATAACCAAAACAAATGCAACCTTCTTGGTAGTTGGGTTCATCTTGGAGATTTGTGAATTATTATGTTTTTATCAAAGCCTTGTTATAAAGAAGTCTTGATTTTTCAAAAAAAAGACCTTTGCCTTTATGCATGCTATCTTATCTATGGATGATATTCTGGGTGTTTGGTGATTACCCAAATTCTTCTATTATATATTGTTTATTGAAAAGGCGGCGTCCAAATTGATGGATGGATGGACCTTGTTGACCTTGCCCCAGTTTCAGTGATGGAAGAAAAGGACAGTCTACAAAACTTGCTTTTGTCATCTGTATGATAAACATATGATAAATACAAAGTAACATATAGCCTGGGGCACATATCAAGGTGAACATGTCACCAGATATCATGTGAAAGAACCTGCAGGCAGTTATCAAAGTCATCTCTGAGCAGTGTCTCTCATTTGAAACACACAATAGTTTCTTCTTGATATGAGAAAGTAGAGTTTTCATGCAGCAGTTTTACTTTATCAATCAAATAGCTTCCTCAACTATGGGTGTTATGACAGCAGTGATGGGAGATGAATTGAATTGAAGTAATGTTGAGTTTTACTTCATTACATATAGCAGAGGGATAATATCCCCCATTTACTAAATGCATATTATCACATACTAGTGTAACATAGCAAAAGCTCCCTCAGTAACTCAGTTGGATGATGCACATTGTTAAAACACATGTGAGAACTGCACAGTCACAACGAATGGTGTGACAAAAGTTTAGTTTTATCATTGGGATAGGTTCAGAATCATACTTCCAACCCTGTCTCCAGAACAACAGAAAACATACTGAGAGGGACAACTGTAACCTCATCATTGACTGGTGCCATCTTATACTTGGCTAAATGCAAGATTGACAGAGGAAGATTGCTAACATTTTCATTCATGTGTGCTGCATGAGCTAGAGGCATTCACACGAAAGGAATGTGTATAAAGAAATTAAAGCGCAAGATATTTCAAAGTCAAGCAAAATGCTATTAAACCCAATAGGTAAACCCTTCTTGATTGATGCTAACTATAAGGCCAAGTTCTTACATAATCCAAACATGTTCATTAACTATTAAACTAATTTTAAATGTCTCTGTAGAGATGGTAAAGATATAAACAGAAACTGTTTTGAAATGGGCAAACTTATCAAGCCGCACGGTAAATGTGGAAATGTCTCAAATGCACTTCAGTCTTTAGAGTTGATGAGTATCAAATTGCTGTCCAAGGAAGTCATAGAATAAAAAAAATTCTTCCATGAAAAGATGTTTACTTCTATGACCTTTCCTGGTAATGTAATACTCCCGAAGAAAAACCTTCCTGCGGTTCTAAATTTCTCAATTGAACTTATGTCCCCAAATTTTTATGCATTTCACGATTCCTTTTTTTTAGCTTAAATCTGAGATATTTGTTCCTATTCCTCTCCAGCTCAAATTTGCAATGGTTGGAAAAATACATGATCCCAGCAAAAATAATAAATTAATGCCACAAACATGGAATAGGATGCATTAGGCCAGGCTGTAGGAAGAAGCGTTTGAAAAATAATGTAAATAAGAATTATTTGAAAAAATAAATTGACTGCATAATTGTTTTCATATCCACATCACTGATGTGTGGATTGTATGGCAGAAAACCATTTTTTTCTGAATATATATTGGATAGCTATTTAAATCTTGGCAATACATTTTAAGTTTTTTTTAGTTTCACAGTGACTGACAGTTTGGAGTTAGTTGAAGGTGCAAAGCTCTGAAGTTGTCAGCACATATTTTTCTGATGGATAAAAAGAGACAGAAGCTAACCCCTAGAAATAGTAATGCTGCTGCGTAGAGCTTAAGAATACATTCAGGGTTCCATACCTCCCTGATGCTTTGTGTGTACCTCACACATCTCTTCAACATATACTCATTATAGTAGTTTGATATTTAGAATATGTGTATTAAAAGAATATTATGAACATCTTTGTATGTCTTATCATTAACCTTTGTTTTCTCCCCACAAATTGAACACATAGCTCACAATGTCTCATCTCAAGCTTATACTTATTTTTCTTTATTTCAACCTGCCTATTCATACTCCAAAAATTCCTTTTTTCCCATTACATTTCAAATAAATTATGTTAAACAATCACTCCTCCTGCACCTTTGTTACGTTAAAAGAAAGACATTCCATTAGTCTTCTCTTAGGTGTCTCAAAGCAGAGTGCCTCCTTCCTTGTTCGCAAAAATTAGATGAGAGGCTTTCATTACAATGCATCTGAGCTGTTTATTCATTTGCCAAGTCTTAGTAATGACCTGCTTATTATTTGCATTTTACGGAACATCAAAGCTAACTCTTTGGCATCTTTTCTGTCATTTTATGTGCATTTGCATCAAGGCCTGGATAACATTGAGGCTTGGGCTGATCAGCAACAAGCAACATTCTCACTCCACTGTGCCAGGCAATTATCATCTCCAATGAAAGAGAATCCAACCATTTCCCCTTGAAATTCGAATAAATTACCATTGCTGAATCCCTGCTATCAACCTTTTGAGAGTTAACATTTACCAGCAATTAAATAATGACACATATTATGGCTATAAGAGCAGGACAGAAGTTAGGAATCTTGCAGCAAGAAGCTCCCCTTCTAACTTCTCACTGTCATTCCACCATGAAAAAACACAGATCAGAACTGTGATAAATAAACTACACTTGCCTGAATGAGTGCAGTTCCAACAACACTCAAGAATCTCAACACAATGCAGTACAAAGCAATTGACTTCCTTGCACCCCATCCACTATTGAAATAACACATTTTGAAGTATCAAATCGCCACATAATATGAGGATCTAGTATGCAATTTACTCATAGTTTACAAAATACATCCAAATGTGTTGCGAATTCTAAATATATCCCTGCAATCCTACTGTGTTATACACTCCCCAACCTACCGCCCCACTACCACCACCAAAGCTCCCTGCAGCTTGTACAGCAAGCTAAGTAAGTCAAAATACAGCCCACCCACAAATAAACCCTCACAATTAAAAAAAATAATTATAGGTTGCCAGGAGACTTTTTTTTGTGGTTCACACATGAAATGTATCTTCAGAGTGGATTCATCATATTCATGTCATGCTATCCCACCCCTAGTCCCATGAGTAGTTATTTTCTCCTCTTCTGAAGTTGCTGATTTGAACTGAGGCAAAATGCAACAGATGATCAGTCACCCCACCTTATCACATTCAAACAACTGCACTTTGAGTCTCCGCTTTGGTTGTGAGAATCAGCAAGTATTTCAGCTATTAAAGCGAAGGATGGCATCAAACCAAGGCTCTTGCCCGTTAATAAGATATTTCACACTGGATGCTTTCCATTTGCTGATGGTGCATCAAAGATCTGTCACCAGATAATCTCCTAGCAGCTGAAATTATGAGGAAATCAGTTCCATGTTTTGCTGTATACTTCTCTTACAGGGTAGTGCAGTGTGACCATTAGCCTGCAGTGAGCTTTCGTATTGATTATTTCACAAGTCTGCCTTAAAAAGCAAAGCACAGTAGTTGAAATATTGATATTTCTAATTTTCCTACATGTTCCAGCAATCAGCAGAAATTAGTGTGACACTATTTTCCAGATGTAAAAGCCTAAAAGTCACTTCTAAGTGACAGGAAGTGAAAAATATATGCTTTTAAGTGACTTTTAGGCTTTTAAGTTGTTATAGTTTTATGAAAATGTCAAAATTATTTGGTTTTAGAGATTGGAGGGGCCTTTAGTCAAAATTCCTGGTGAAGGCAAGAGCAGAGGGCACCAGCAAGGCTGAAAAGAGGAAGGGTGAAGACAAGGTGAATCAAGAAGCAGCAATCAGATGCTGGCATGTTTGAGTTTCAAAGTGGTTGGAGGAAGATAAATCTAACAGAAATAAGGATTTGAGAAGACCTGGGGGGAAAAAAAAGCCAATTTCTCAAATAATATATATCAGGGCTATGATTTGAACATAGCGAAGATGCAGGAAGGACAAAGATCATACACATGTTTGCAGCAGTAACACAGATCCTGCAAGAAAGAAAAAAAAGAAAATACTACAAGGGAAAGAGGAATGCATTTACTGGTTGCTAAGTGAAGAAGCATTGAAAATGTTTCCACAAAGGAGATACTTATGAGGTTGTTACACATAGCAACCAGGGAACTCATTCTCCAGAGGTTGGAATTACCGAAAGATCACCCATCACAAAAAGCTTTTTCTCATATCATCTAGAAGCGAGTAATGGTAGGAGAGCTTGCCAAGTTACAGAAGCAATTGTGAAGAATCAGCATATTTAGGCTTTAACACCTCTTAGGAGCACTGAAATGTAAAATATCATGGGATGAGTAATCCATGGATTAAATATAAGTCACTTAGAGTAGAGAGATGCATTTGATATATACCTTTGATCGTGTCTTTGTCTTCTAGTGATATGCATAACCAGTGAAGAATAACATCTGCACTTACAGAGCGCAGTATCTCGACCACACAAATGGTCTGCCCATCAGCATCCTACCCACTTTCACCTTGAAATCACTGGTTGAGACCATGCCTGCTTCAGGTACCTCAGCCATGTCTATGTTATTGCTAGATTCAAATATTCCAATGTACAGTGGCTGGCCTGCCATCTTGTACCCTCTATAAACTAGTGATGTAAATCAATAAGTGGTTAATCAATAAATGTTGCTCTTGGCTTTAATAGATTGTAATTTATGCTTAAAACAAATAAGAAAAAAATGACTTTTTTAAAAAAACTTTTTAAAAAACAGGAAGTCATGTATGGATTTGAAAACAAGAATGAAAATTTTAAAATTGAGGCACTATCAGACTGGAGTCAGTGAATACAGGATGATCGTTGAGTAGGGCTTAGTGAGAATTAGGATACAGACAGCAATCTTTCGGATGGGTTCGAGTTTCTAGTAGGGATTGTAAATGTTTTTAAAAGTATATGTTTAAGCTATTAAAATTATATCAGTTAACTGTTTAAACGTTGACATGTGTTAACTAAAACTAATATATTTCTTTCAACACTATACTCTCCAAAGATGAAAAAGAACAATGGGTAAATCTACAGGAACAACTGTAGCAATATCTTACATAATATCCTCAAATGTTACTCATCCCATGATATTGAGGATATTATGTAAGATATTGCTACAGTTGTTCCTGTAGATTTACCCATTGTTCTTTTTCATCTTTGGAGAGTATAGTGTTGAAAGAAATATTTTAGTTTTAGTTAACACATGTCAACGTTTAAACAGTTAACTGATATAATTTTAATAGCTTAAACATATACTTTTAAAAACATTTACAATCCCTACTAGAAACCTGAACCCATCCGAAAGATTGCTGTCTGTATCCTAAATCTCACTAAGCCCTACTCAACGATCATCCTGTATTCACTGATTCCAGTCTGATAGTGCCTCAATTTTAAAATTTTAATTCTTGTTTTCAAATCCATACATGACTTCCTGTAACTTCTGCAATACTTAAAGATTTGTATATTCCTTGAATTATGACCTCTTCCACAGTCCTGATTTAAATACTCCTCCATTCGCATCAGTGTCTTAGTGGCCCTACGTTCGAAACTTGCTTCCCATTTCTCTCTAGTTCGTTTCCTTCCACACTTGTTGAAACATACATTTTTGGTCAAACCTTTGGTCATTTATACAATATCTGTTTATGTGACTTGGTGTCAAATTATACTTGAGAATGCTTCTGAAAGGTATCTTGAAATGTTTTCATGATTAAAAGAATCTATGTAAATACAAGTTACTGTTTTGCATCACATCATTCTCAAAATACTCTTGTTTAAGGACAGATAGCTATTTTTCAACATTTTTGTAATTCTTCCAAAAATAGTATTCTCTCAAAACAAAAGATAACCCAGAATCAATTAATGACTAAGAAATTTTCAGTATCACACTGGTAATATAACCATTTACTCTCTGGAATCCCTATTTTGCCTTCATACTGCCTGCATCCAGTGCTTCATGAGCGTCATTCCACCCTCATATTTGAGCCATGATCTGCCATAACAAAGGAACAAGTTGATGTTGCCATCACATTACATATTAAAAATATTAATATTAAAATATATAGCTAATACTTTGACATCCTAAGTGTAAGTATGTGTAATATTTAATACAACACGAATCAAAATCTTTACTGAATAAAGGCTAATTAACCTAAACCAAGGACAACAGAGTGTCAAAATGGAAATTCACCCAAGCTAAGATACAAAAGAGGCAAATGATCATTAACAATTTGCAACTGTTTAAGCCAGTTATGAAATTGGTAAAATGAAGTAATGACCAGATTATCTGTTTTGCTGATGTTAGTTAAGGTATAAATGCCAAAAAAGGCAACAAAGAGAACTTGGAGAAAGTGAGGACTGCAGATGCTGGAGATCAGAGTCAAAGAGTGAGGTGCTAGAAAAACACTGCAGATCAGGCAGCATCCGAGGAGCGGGAGAATTGCTTTTCAAGCATAAGCCCTGATGAAGGGCGATTCTCCTGTTCCTCAGATGCTGTCTGACCGGCTGAGCTTTTCTAGCACCATACTCTTCAATGAAGAGAACTTCCCAAGCCTTCTTCTGAATACCTCCATTTGATCGTTATTTTTTATATTTTCATGCAATGATGAAGAGGACAACAATAGTCGGGCCTGGAACACTACCCTAAGTAATCCTTCAATGATGCTCAAGGGCTGAAGTTATTTAGTTCCAACAACCACAGTCAGTTTCTTCTGTGCTAGGTATGACTCCAAAAAGCAGACAGTTTTGTCCAAATCCCATTAATTTTAATAAAAGCAAAGTATAATAAATGATGGATTCAAAACATTAGCTGTGTTTATCTATCTGCAGATGCTGCCAGACCTACTGAGTCTTTCCAGCACTTTCTGTTTTTAATTCAAAAAGCTCTTCCATACTCATGCCAAATGCAGCTTTGACTTCAATGTCAGTCACTCTCAGCTCAACTCTACAGTTCAGCTTATGTGTCCTTGCTTAGACCAAAGCTGTAATTTGGTTAGGAGTTGAGTGGTTCAGCAGATTCCAAACTGAGCATTAGTGAGTAGGGTAGTGTTGAGTAAAGTTCTGCTTGACAGCATTGCTAACAACATCTTCTGTCACTTTGCCAATGATTGAGAATATACTGATGAAATGGCAATTGGTCAGGTTGAATTTATCCCCTGCTTTTTGTGCACAGGGTGCACCTTGTCAACTTTGTACAGTACCAGGTAGATACCAGTGTTGCAGCTGTATTGGAAAAGCTTGGCTAGGAGTATAGCTATTCTGGAACACAAGTCCTCTGCGCTATTTACAAATGTCATCAGAACCTCTGCAATATCCTGATCCTTAAGCTGTTTTGTGAGATAACATGGAGTGATCTGAAATGGATGAAGACTTTTGTTTAATATCCAATCAATAGGTTGGGCTTCATTGGCTGGGCCAGAATTAATTTCTCTTGGAAAGGTGCCTTCTTGAACCGCTACAGTTTATTTGGTGTAGGAACACCAATACTTTTACTAGGGAGGGAGTTCCAGATTCTTGATCCACCAAACTGAAAGAAAGGCAATATATTTCCAAATTAGGATGGTGAGTGCCTTGAAGAGGAACTTTTAGTGGTGGTGTCCCATGTATTTGCTGCCCCTTGTGGTTGTTAATTTGGAAGGTGCAAAGAAGTTTTGCTGAATTTCTGCGTGCCACATGTGAGGGTGAGGATCTCAGGAGCAAGCTGAGATGAATCATCCATTCAGCAATTTTCACTGGGGTTGACTGCAAATACCTCAGCCTTGTCTCGTACATGGATGTCTTGAGCTCTCCCATCATTCAGCATGGAAATATTTGTGGAGTCTACTCCTCTTGTGAGTTGTTTAATTGTCCTGCACCATTCACACTGGAGGTAGCTGGATTAGAGAGCTTAGATGTGATTTATGGGTTGCAAGATCAATCTGCATGAGGTAGATTGGTGAAGAGGAAATCATGTATATTTTTCTATCTTTTTAGTTTCCTTATCACTTGCTGCAGACCCAAGCTAGCAATTATGTCTTTTAGGACTTGACCAGCTTGCTAAGTATTGGTGCTACCATGCCATTCTTATTGATGGACATTGAAGTTCCCACCCAAAGTATATTAAGACCTTGCACCCTCAATACTTCTAAGTGATGTGCAACATGGAAGAGTATTAATTCATCAGAACATGGGAGGGGATATAATGGTAATTGGTAATTAACAGTCAATTGCAGTCGTGCTGCTGCTCATAATGTACAGATTTAAGCTATTAGATCTGTTCTAAACCAAAACTATTTAGCATAGCTATAGCACGATACGAGATGGCGGTTATCCTTAGTGTGAAGACAAGGTGTCACTTCCAAAATAGTTGCACAGTGATTGTTTCTACTGTCATTGTCATGAATAGTTGCACTGAGAAAACTAGGTCGGTGAGGATGAAGTCAAGCAGGTTTTTCATTTGTGTTTGTTCTCTTAGCAACTGCTGCCGGAGTTACATATTTCAGCATTTGACCAGCTTAGTCAGTGGTAATGCTTCCAAACCACTTTTGATGATGGACATAATTGTTGTCTCAGCCAGAATAGATTAATTTCCCTTGCTACCCTCAATGCCACTTCCAAATGGTACTCTAAAAGAGCTATCTAATTGTTCCCAATAACTCACCATACTCTTTTCCCACATGTGCATACCTAATTTAATTTTTAAAGTGCCTATTGAAGCTCGTTATCTGAAAAGAATCAATAGTAAATGTTTAAAAAGAAGTTACTGACTCACAGCGAGGGTATATCCCAGTGAGGAAGAAGGATTCTAGGAAGAGAACCAATTCTGGTTAAATAAGAAAGTTAAGGATAGAATTAAACTGGAAAACAAATGTACAATGTAGCAAAAGCTAATGGGTAAATCAGAGGATTGGGAAAGTTTTAAAAGCCAACAAAAGATGACCATTAAAAATGAGCGAAAAAGTAAAGTGTAGTCAAACTAACAAGCCATATAAAAACAGAATGTAAGTATTTCACTGAATATGCAAATAAAGGAAGAGAGAGGTCAAAGTGAGTTTAAAAAACAAGGCTGGGGAAATCAGCATAGAATAGAATCATAGAATCCCTACAGTGTGGAAACAGGCCATTTAGCCTAACAACTTCACACCATCTCTCTGAATAGCAACCCACCAGATCCATTCCCCTACCCTATTATTCTACATTTATCCCTGACCAATGTGCCTAACCTACACATCCCTGAACACAATGGGCAATTTAGCATATCCAATTCACCTGACCTGCACATCTTTAGATTGTGGGAGGAGACCAGATCACCTGCACAGGGAGAATGTGCAAACTCCACACCGACAATTGCCCAAGGCTGGAATCAAACCTGGGTCCCTGATGCTGTGAGGCAGCAGTGCTAACCACTGAGCCACCTTGCCACCCATAATAATGAGGGTTTAAATAAGTACTTTGCAGAAGTCTTGCATCAGGCAATAGAGGCAGTCTAGAAAAGGTTCATTAGGTTGACTCCAATTATAGAAGGATTTTTTAATGAGGAGAATTTGAGTAGATTGGGTTTGAACTCATTAGAGTTTAGAAAAATGAGAGGAGACTTTACTGGACTACATAAGATTCTCAAGGGGCTTGACAGGGTCGATGCAGAAAGATTGCTTCCTCTTGAGTAGAAGTCTAGAAACACAGCACATAATCACATAGTAAGGGGTCACATATTTAAGAGAGATGTGGACGAATCTCTTTTCTCAGAGAAGCAGTCAATCTGTGATGGCTGAGTCGTTAACTGTATTCAAGGCTGTCATGAACAAATTTTTAATCAGTAAAGTGATCAAGAATTATGGGAATTAAAGCAGGAAAGTGGAGTTGGGAATTATCAGGTTAGCCATGATCTCATTGAATAGCAGACAGACTCAATGGGCTAAATGGACTACTTCTGAACCTACAATCTGTGGTTTGAAAATATATTCACCTCCTCCCCACCCTCTCCTCCACCCCCCTCCCCCTCCACCTTGGTTTTCTTTTGCCACTTATCATAAACCTTGTCTTCTGAACACTGATCTTCCTGTCAGTGAAAAATGTTTCTCCTTATTTACTTTATTAAAATACATTTTTGAGTACCTCCAACCTATCTCTCTTTACCTTCTCTGCTCTAAAAGAACAATGTCAAAACATGTGACACTGGAAAAGCACAGCAGCATTCGAATGGCAGGACAGTCAACATTTTGGGCATAAGCCCTTCATCAGGAATGTGCTTATGCCCAAAACATTGTCTCTCCTGCTCTTTGGATGCTGCCTGACCTGCTGTGCTTTTCCAGCAACACAATTTTTGACTCTGATTTCCAGCATCTTCAGTCCTCACATTCTTCTAAAAAGAACAATCCCAACTACTCTTATACCTCCATGAAAATGAAGTCTGTCATACTTTGTACTTTCTAGCAATTCTCCAACAATCCCACATGCATCTGACAGAAAATTAGTTTGGCAGGTTCAGCCCAGTTGCAGATGGATGGAAATGAGCAGCACACAGTTTGCCTGAATTTAGGAGTTTTGTCTAATTCATGTTCAAAGATTGATTGATGTGGAAAGCTGACTTTGGTAAGTAATAGTGTGGTTATAGTACTAGACTGATAACGCAGACTGATGTGAGTTCAACTCTTTCCACCAGCTGTTTTAGAATTACAACTCAATTTAAATAATCTTTAAGGATAAACAATCATAGATATGAACAAGATTCTTTCACCATTACAGAAACTCAATTGTTTTTTTAGGGAAGGAAACATTCCATTCTTATCTTGTTATGATCCATCTGTGACTATCCACACTCACAGAAGGAGACATTCCATTCTTATCTTGTTAGGGCCCATCTGTGACTCCCCATGCTCACAGAACTATTATCGACTATCTCAAGTGGTGCAAAAATCCACTCTGTTACATCCAACTGCTATAACTACAACAGTCCAAGAACATGTTTCACCATTTTCTCAGCCTAGCTAGGGATAAGCAATAAAAGTTGGCCTACCAGGAATGTCCACATGCTTTGAATATAAGGAGGCTTTAGTTGGTTAGAGCAAAGCTCAATTTCCTTTAGGGATTTTTTATGATTGCAACATGATAGCAGATGAATTAACAGCCTCAGGAAAGATAGGGAAAGCGAGGAAGTAAAGAAAGTATGAAATATTTATTTTTCCAACTTTGACATATCACCCTATCACAAGTCTAAAACATCTTGAGGCATCTAGTACATCAGCAGCACTGTTTTATATTTCTTTTTGCTCTTGGGTTGCTATCCAAATATTTCAAACCATGTCTAAAATGAAAATTCCTCTTCACCTGTTCTTGGTAGTCACCGAGATGTCCATCAAAAGATAACAGGGTATCTGTACCTGATCGAGTACTTCGGCCCTGAAGATACTACTATGTCCAGCCACCTTACAGACAATACTCTACACCAGTGGCTAGAAGGCAATTAGGCTTTTAATGAGTAACTTAAGTTCAAGTATCCTGAGCCCAGTGGAAATTACTGATGATTCAGGGATTAAATAAGATTCACAGAAAAGCCTACAAGGGCTCCCTTATTACAGGCATTTAAACTTATTACTATCCTAAGTGCCTTCAACATAGACAAATTTCCTATTTTGCCCCTTCCAGTCATTCACATAATCCAGACAGCTTTCCTGCTGCTGGGAGTTGGTAATAACATAGTAGGTTATCAGAGCTGAGGTCAGGTCAAAATTACCACGATGTCCCAGAGTGTTGACATGTGCTTTGGCATCTCAGTGAAAGGTGTCTGTGGGGGCAATAGTCAGCTCCCATCAATGGCACAGCCAATAAGGAGGCAATACAGAAACCATCTCCAGACTAATAGCAGATGAAATAGGAGCAGAACTAGATTATACTGCCCATTGAGACTGCTCCATCATTTAGCACGGTCATGGTTAATCATGAACTCCAGCTCCATATTCCTGCCAACCCTTGATATTCCTTCATTCCCTGAGAGACCAAATATCTCTCTCCATCATCTTTAAATATTTTGAATGATGAAGCATCTAAAATCCTCAGAGTACAAAATTCCAAAGATTTACAATTTTTTAAATGAAGAAATTTATTCTCATTTTAGTTTGAAATAATTAGCCTTATCCTGAGACTGTGCCCCATGTTCTAAATTCTCTAAACAGGAAAAACAATCTTTCAGTGTCTATGCTATCAAGCCTTTCAGAATCTTGAATGTTTCAATGACAGCACCTCCCATTCTACTAAACGCAATATGCGCTCAATTTATTTAGCTTATCATGTTAAGGTAATCCTCTTAGTCTTGGAATCAATTCAGTGAATCATTTCTGTGCCACCTCCAATGTCAATATATTCCTCCCTTATGTATAGAGAAGAAAACAGTTTTGTAGCCAATGGCTAATTAAAGCGTTCAGAGCAAATCTTCTGAACTCACTGTCAATGCCTCTATGGCACATGTCATTGAGTCATAGAGATGTACAGCACAGAAACAGATCCTTGGTCCAACTCATCCATGCCAACAAGATATCCTAAACTAATCTCGCCCCATTTGCCAGCATTTGGTCCACATCCCTCTAAACTCTTCCTATACATGGGTACCCATCCAGATGCCTTTCAAATGTAAATTGTAACAGCCTCCACCACTTTCGCTGGCAGTTCATTCCACACACGCACCACTCTCTGCATGAAAAACCTGCCCTTTAAATCTCTTTTATATCTTTCCTCTCTCATCTTAAACCTGTGCTCTCTAGTTTTGGACTCTCTATCTTAGGAAAAAGACTTTGCCTATTCATCCTATTCATGCCCCTTATGATTTTATAAATGTCCATAAGGTCATTCCTCAACCTCCAATGCTCTAGGAAAGAAGGCCCAGCCTATTCAGCCTTTCGCTATGGCTCAACCTCTCCAACCTTGGCAACATCCTTGTAAATCATTTCTGCACCTTGTCAAGTTTAACAAATCTTTCCTATAGTAGGAAGACCAGAATTGAATGCAGTATTTCAAAAGTGGCCGAACCAATGTCCTATACAGCTGCAGTATGATATCACAAACTCCTAAATATAATGCATTGACCAATAAAGTCAAGTGCACCAAATGTCTTCTCCACTACCTTACCTACCAGTGACTCCATCTTCAAGGAACCTATGAACCTATACCCCAATGTCACTTTGTTCAGCAACACTCCCCAGGACCCTACTATGAAGTATATATGTCCTGTCCTGATTTGCCTTATTAAAATGGAATATATAAATTAAACTCCATCTGCCACTCCTTGGCTTATTGGTGCATCTGATCTAGGTCCCATTGTACTCTGAGATCACATTTTTCATTGTCCACTACACCACCAATTTTGGTGTCATCTGCAAACTTACAAACCATTCCTCCTAATTCAAATTCAAATCATTTATATAAATGACAAAAAGCAGAGGTACCAGCACTGATCCTTGCAGCACACTGCTGGTCAGAGCCCTCCAGTCAATCCTCCACTATCACCTTCTGTCTCCTCCTTTAAGTAAATTTTATATCCAAGTGGCTAGTAGTCATTGGATACCATGTGATCTAACCTTAGGAATCAGTCTACCATGTGGAACCTTGTCGAACACTTTGCTGAAATGTTCTTCTATCTTACAACCTTCCTACTAGAAATATTAGTTTGAGCAAAATAGGAATAGAATATTTTGAAAGTAAACTGACACCTCTCATCACCCATAGCTGTGATTTCTGTATACTCTTTTTAAAGCCTGAAACAGCTCTTTTACTAAGGACCTAATAGAAAATAATTTTCAGGAAATTAAAATCTACTTTATGCACTTCAGTTGGCTCACACCCTACCATGTACATGCTGTCATTATCCAGTTCTTTTGTCAATAATTTTGACTCATGGTTACTAACACTTCTGCCATCAGAAATACTTTCTCCTTATTGAACAAAATTCCGCATTTTAAGTAACATTATCAAATCTTCCTTTGCCTACTCTGCCGTAAAGAGAACCATCTCATCTTCTCCGGTCTGTGCAAAGAACTGAAGTTCTGCATTCCGATAGTATTCAGTAAATCATGTCTGTATTCTCCAAAGGCCATCACACCCTTCCAAACCTGTGGTGCCAGTTGTTCAAGAAAAGTTGGGGGAAATAGTAAATTTTTTGTTGCCTCTGTATTTGAATAATCCTATAATCTCTCTGTGCATAGATCATATCTTGAACACAGGCGAACTTGTTTCTCTGGATAATGCTTTACATCCTCCAACTAATTTAAAAGATCCATGTGTGCAATCATTTCAAAATAGCTGTAAAACAAGGTCAAATGTGGTTGAGGCAACCATATTCAAGTTCTCTGCCACCATTTGGTAGCCTTCAGTCATTGTCTCTCTGGAGAGCTATAAATGTCTCAACAATTACTCACCATTAGTCTTATTTGAAACATTTGCTAGTGTCTCAGTGAGCAAAGCATCATAAGTTCAGCTGACTAATCAAAATCTGTATATAAATTATATATCTGACTGACAAGCAAGGAGATTCTGAAACCACCATGTCAAATGCTGGAGATGCCTTGAAATTGACCTTACAAAAGTTTTTTAAAGGCGGTCTCTCCTTTTTTTCCAAAATACATACAACGTAGTTTATTGAAATGAAGAATTGTGTTGATTTTTAAACATTTCCATTAAATCTGTCTTTTAGTAAAAGATGCTTCAAAGAAGAGGGAACTGGGTCTGGGTGGGTTACTCTTCAGAGGGTCAATGTGGACTTGTTGGGCCGAAGGGCCTGTTTCCATGCTGTAGGGAATCTAATCTAATCTATAATCTAAAAAGATAAAAATGAACTAATGTGTGTCAATAGCAATAAATGTAATAGTTATCCTTGATACCTCTTTCTCTCACTTCCCATCTTTCTGCATCTTTTCAGTACTGCCAAGATTATGCTATAATGGAACTCACTGAGAGTTGACTGTATGGAGCTGTCAGTTCAATGCAAAACAACTCAGATAACAACTGATACAATGGCAATAGCTTAAAAATGTGTTGCTGGAAAAGCGCAGCAGGTCAGGCAGCATCAAAGGAACAGGAGAATCGACGTTTCGGGCATAAGCCCTTCTTCAGGAATGACAATGGCAATCCCATCACAATGAGAGTTGGCTCATACCACTGAGATTCACTGTTAGAAATGAAAAACATTGAGGATCTGTCTCCACTAAAGTATTGGGACAGCCAATTTCTGTCCTCCACTTGCGTATATAATAAATGCTACAAAATGACATCCTGAATATTAAAAAATTGTAATTTTGAATTGCAAAGGTTTTGTTTCTATGTAACTGCCTTTTGCAAATAAATTACTTAGGTATGTGGAAGAATTCCTTCCATAACATTTTGCTACTTTGCTTCTGATGATGCACTGGGTGAGAACAGTCCGAACTCAGACCAAATTGACATGATTAATCTTTTCTCTGTTTTCTGTCTCTAACTGTCCTATGTGAGAGTATTAATAGCAATAAACTAGTACTTGGTGATTTTCTCAAAGGTTAGTTTGAGAAATTGGAAAATTTGGAGCATCAAGTGTTTTTACAAGATTGCAGTCAAAGCCATTTGTTGAGACATAATACAGAAAATTTCATTTACACCTTGCTGTTTCTGCACCTGACATCAATTGCATGACAAAGCAACGCAGTGAAATGTCAATCCATATAATACTCAATGTTGATACCAAGTGCAAAAAGTGGAAATGTTTTCCATTTTTAAAAATACTTTTTTGTTGCAATTATCAAATGTTGACTGTTATCTCATCCAGATAACATCTGTATCTTACATTTTTTTAGCTAAGGGGAAGTTGTATACTGTTTTTTGGAGGGAATCTTATCGTGAGGCCATGTGAGATTTCTTGCTGTATCTCACCAAACCCTTCTCATTAACTGTCCACCCTGCCCCATGGCATCCCTCATGCCTAATTCTATCCACATGGCCAGAACAACTCACCATTCACAGGACAACTACAAAAAAGACCATTAACCGTAATGTCCATGCCATACTTAAAAGCCCATTGTGCACCCAGATTGGCATTCTGAAGATGCCCTGCTCAGTCAAGGGCATTTTTTGAAGATGTCAGAGAAGGAAAAGACAGCACCTCCGTTATCTTATTGGGATCGCAATCAAGGCCCTAGCAAAGCAGAGGTGTCCACTTCCCAAAGGACCCAGCAGAGGAAGTCACACCCCTAGACCCTGACAGTTTGATCTGAGGTCACCACTTGGCAACCTGGGTGAGTGCCATTTCAACATGATGAAGGACGGTCAGCAGAAATCATGACATGACATGAAATCAAGACATGATCGGTCTAAAACTGAAGCACCGGGATGCCACTCCATTGGGCTGAAAGCCTCTGAAGAAAAACCACCAATAATGCCACTTAAAAATCAAGGACCTCTTCCCTGTGCCAGGGTATGTGCCACACTCTTCACTCTGTAATCTCACCCTCACTACATATCTGCTTCTGCATCCACCTCCCACTAATGCATATACTCTGCCACTCTCACCACTGCCCGCAACATCTTCCCTCTCTCGCTCTGACGTCTCACAGCAATAAACCTCTACGCCCTCTGTACTGCCTCCTCACACACTCAGAACACCTCAACACCTTTCAATCACCTGCATGGATACTTAGAGCTATGCCACCAACTTTCACCTAACTCAAACCATCTCTTTTAGAATTAGAATTTAGAATTTATTGTCATATGTATTTATACAAGAAAAATACAATGAAAAGTGTTCTAAATCACCCTACCATGGCACCTATATTAATGACAGAAGTCATGATAAAATCATAAGTTACAAAAAGTAAATATTGGCATCTATATTAATGACAGAAGTCATGGTAAAATCATAAGTTACAAAAAGTAAACATAAGACAAAGTTCATCAAAGTCAACTTAAAGACTCCTAGTCTTGAAGAAAGCTGATCAAGACACAATAGACACAGCCAGACTGAAAACCACATCCACAAGAAAGACATGATCGGTCTAAAACTGAAGCACCAGGATGCCACTCCATTGGGCTGAAAGCCTCTGAAGAAAAACCACCAATAATGCCACTTAAAAAAAAACGCTGGGCCATCGGATCTGTGGGCCGGGGCAAGACCGCCATCCATAGATAAAATGATACACCAAGACATTGGAACATCAGCCAGCAGAGCTCGCCAAAGATTGATTGAGCTGGACCGTCACTGAGATCACAAACTTGGACAAACCATTCCATCAGAGACTGCTTCACAGACTGAGATCATCACTTTGGACTGCCAGAAGCAACTGCTGCTTAGGAGAAACTCATGGCGTAAGCTTTTAAATGAAGGTACAATGAATTTGATGTTATCTGTTCTATCCATACTAATTGAAAAACATAAAAAAGGGAAAGAAAAATAGTAAAGGTGAACAGAGTAGGTAAGCAATGGACTCTTGGACTGAGGAGACCACGTGTTGTATTACTACTCCGCTGCTGTCATCTTGAACTAATAATGACATAGTTATTTTTTCTCTCTTAAAAAGGGAACACAACCCAAAACAGGGACGATAGGGCTTGGATATGAAATGGTGTGCCTAACATTAGACTTATCACCCCTTATGTGGTGAGAATCCTGACCTTGGCAGAAGAAGACCAGGACTACTCTTGTGGGGATGCTGAGACATCCATGTCTGAGCCAAGCACTACTCTTCACTCCATTGCAACCTTGGCAGTGTCATTCATTAAACACAACTTCCAACTACTGGTTGTGATCCCTTCTCTCTCTTTTATCATACAGATGTTGCTAGCATCTCCAGCACCATAGCAGTGGAACTACTGACTCCCAAGAAGCCATCTCCCTAAACTCTGAGATTGAGAGTATCAAAACCTCAGCGGTCGCATTCGCAAGGTTACCTCCTGCACCACTACCAGCTCAGATACTGGTAGCCTTAGAAAGTGTAGGCTCACAGTCTGGTGAGCACCTCATTGCAACAACTCTGCAGCTGGTTGAGGAAGAAATGATCCAGGCCACTGGTACTTGGAGAGTGCCAGAGACCAGGCAATTATTCAGCCCCAGACAGGAGAGGACACTGGCCTTTTTCCACATGCACTAGAAGGAACAGACATAAAGGCACATGGGAAATAATAGCCTTTATTGCCTCGAAGCTATGGGTATCTGTAGAGACTTCACTGAGGTCTACTCCCCTGGCACTTTGAGATGGAGTTGCCTGCTTGCTGCACATGCTGCATGTTTGCCATGTAAGCTGCTGGACATACGGTACAGGTATGAGATTGACAGATTTGCTGCTTTACAATAAGGTGCACATCTAATGACTGAGGACAGCTAGCTGATCAATAAGGCAAACTACCTGTTTTTGTGACTGAGCTGATTGGCACAGCAAGGCAAGGTAAGAGAGGATGCTAACATGCAGGTAGGTGCTACATGAACAGGCAGGACCAGAACAAATGAGCAACTTTGAAATGCAGCCTGGTCAAATCTGTGAGCTGGGTGCCTTACTCTGAGCACAAAGTATCATCACTGCGGCCTTTCAGTGCTGATTGCCAATGCACTCTGCAATGCAAATCTGAGCTTCCAGACCATCCTGCCAGTGTATCACAGAGGTGCCATAATGATCATGAAGTTGGCAAATGCAAGATTGAAACTTTATTGCTGGAACAGCACAGCAGGTCAGGCAGCATCCAGGGAACAGGAGATTCTTCAAGAAGGGCCTGTGCCCGAAACGTCGAATCTCCTGTTCCCTGGATGCTGCCTGACCTGCTGTGCTGTTCCAGCAATAAAGTTTCAACTTTGATCTCCAGCATCTGCAGACCTCACTTTCTCCTCGGCAAATGCAAGATGCCAATGTCTGCGGGTGAGTGTGCAGTGGCTGACACCCATGGAATGCATCCTCAGATACTGTTTGGTCCTCAGGAACATGGAAGTTCTTTGAACTGAAGTAACTGGATACCTATTTTGTTTCTATGTCAGGATTTTTGCTTACCTACCTGGTCTGGCATATTTAGTAAGATAGAAAGGTGAATATTAATGAGCAAGTTGGCTACTCACCACTGTGGAGTTGAAAACTCTTCCCGTAGCTTGACAAAAATAGAAAAGGTGGAGTGATGTGTTCTCAATGTCAAGATCAGCCTTCCTGGACTTCTCACCCAAATCTGCTATGAAGCTCACCACAGCCCCCATTACTCAGATTCCTACAAGATTCTGCCTAATTTGTTGAAAGCAATTATATGGCTTTGAAACTGCATCCTGTTGTTCTGTTTTTGCCTCTATCATTGAATTTCATCCACACCCACAAATGTCCTCAACCTGAGGTTGATAACGGTATTAAGGATAATGAACACAGCCTTTAATCATGCTACAAATTACATTCCTTGTGACCTTGCATTATCCCTTACTTTAGGACATTTTGAAAAACACCATTTTTGGGCGGCACGGTGGCTCAGTGATTAGCATTGCTGCCTCACAGCACCAGGGTCCCAGGTTCGATTCCAGCCTCGGGCGGCTGTCTGTGTGGAGTTTGCACATCCTCCCCGTGTCTGCGTGGGTTTCCTCCGGGTGCTCTGGTTTCCTCCCACAGTCCAAAGATGTGCAGGTCAGGTGAATTGGCCATGCTAAACTGCCCATTGTGTTAGGTGCATTAGTCAGAGGGGAATGGGACTGGGTGGGTTACTCTTTGGAGGGTTGGTGTTGACTTTTTGGGCCGAAGGACCTGTTTCCGCACTGTAGAGAATCTAATCCAATCAAATAAGCAAGTTCTTTCTATCTTGCTTAGTCACCTCTGGACCTGATTACTACAATGTTGACATGACAAGTGTCTCAACATCCACTCTCCATAAACCCCTATTCATTCCTCTGTCCTCGCTAGCCGGCAAAGAGTGGTAGGGATGTAGGTAAATCTACATTTTTTAAAACCACAGCCACCAGCCAAAAATTTTCCATAATTCTTTCACCCCATGTGCAGCCTTCTTTCACTTTGTCCTATTAATTCCTTTCCTAAACCCTCAACATCCCTTTCCTTCGTTAATACCCCTCATTAAACCACTGTTGTGGTCAAGATTTTGGTCACCCTTTCTTGCTCTCCTACTTTAGTAAAGCATCTTGGGATAATTTCCACACCAACAATATTACATCAATGAGCTGAACAGTGAGAATTGCTTGAGATAACTTAGAGTGAGAAACCTGAATGAAAATTGGCACTTATATGATTTTTGGTAACATTCAGCCATCTGGGTTTGATAGTGGGGCAAATTCATCCTCTGGGTGATAACAAAAGTTACATTTACTTAGCAATCATTTAATCACTTGTTATGAAGGTGTAGGTGTGTACTGTACTTTTAAGAGAGAATGAAAGCTGGCAAGGACTTAACAAAGAGTGTGCTGAAAACTCCAAAAATGTAACATTTGGCTGTGAAACAAATAGCTGAGCTGAGTTGCTATGGTACACAACAAATTTAAATTTGGCCAATCAATTTAAATTATGCCCCAAGATACCAAAATCCAATAAAATTTGAATTTTACTGTTTTGATGACATCAAACCATGTCAACGATCCAATGTTTTGGGGTATAAAAATCAGGCATTTTGAACAGTCAGCCAGAGCGGCAAAGAGCACCAACAAACAGACATTGTGTATCGCAGAGACACTCTCTGAAAAGTACCTTTTCATATGAAATCTGTACTACAGAAGAATCTACAGAGGAAAATACAAAGGGAAGACTGACAGGAGGCTGGTTTTGAAACTTGACCTTTTCGTTGACAATTAACTAAATTGTTAATTTTTTTCTTTAATAGTGCGATTTGGTAGTTCTTTGTCAATCATACTTTTACAGATTATGAGGCGAGATGAGTTTTTCTGTGTGTCTGGTTTAAATTAACTGAAGAGTTTACCCCGTGTTGTAGCACACTTAAATTGCATAAATTTCTGTCGAAAATGAATCCATTGCATGATTTTTCAAGAAGTCTGTTTCTATTTGAAATCTTTGTTTATCACCTTCACTCCTTCTGAATAATGGAGCCAGGGTCAGTTAGTTAAGAGCACAAATAGCCAGAAAAGATGTTGGAAAACTTAAATGTTGAGGATGGAAATTGATTGTTGATAACAGTGCATACCAGGTGATAGCCAAATGACAGCCCACTGAAACCACTGAGTACATCAGAAAAAGATGGTAGGATGTAAAGCAAGATGACTGTGCCTTATTGCCCATTCTGTGTTATCATCTCAGAACAATTTCACCTCAATAACTCACTGGCAGCCTGCATGAACATAACAGTGATGCAAATCACTTGAAATCAAAACTAAATTTGCTCATAACTGTCCCAGGATTTCATTATTTATGCCATTAGCAAATTGAGTTCACTAACTATCTTTCTCACAAACCCACATCTCCCACCTCAGACACAACTTCCACTGCTCCACTGTTGGGGTCCTAACATTAGCCAGAAGAGGTTAAGTCTTTGGAACTCCCCTTCTAGACTTCATTGCTTCTCAACCTCCCTCCTCCTATATAATGCATGTGAAGCATACCCCTTGATCAAACTTTTGGTCATTTGTCTGAATATTTTTCTATGGTTCAGTACTACTCTTTTTCTGTTTGCACTCCTGTGAAGCATCTTAGGATGATTAACAGTGTTATAGATACTATAAAAATTCAATTTGCTATTATTGATCTTGTAAGTTTCTGTTACAAGAGGAATTTCCTGTTCAGATCCACTAAAGATGAAGACGCAATTTTGCAATACCTGTTTCATACCATGCTGATGGAAATATGCAAGTTAACACCTGGGCTCCACATATATTTATAGGTTAGGCTCTGGATGTGGTGTTGATTAATAATCGCCTATTCTCTGCCTCAATAATTATCTGGTAAAATAACTACTTTTATTAAGAGAATTGGTTGAAATTATAGAATGAGCTCTATCTCTCCTAGTTTATACATACTGTTCTGAAGTAGATTCTGTTGACTGTTTGCTAAGTGTATTTGTCTTGCTGTTTGCTGAGTAAATAGGCCTTCTTTGCTGTAAATATTTTGTAATGAGCCCTGATGTAAATCACAGCCCCTACCAATTCATTAGCTGACACATGTTTTTAACATATATGCTGAGAAAGAACACACATTATCTTTTTTTTATACCAACCTCTCTGACGGAACCTGCTAGTCTTAAATTAAACGTAACTGAGAGAGCATTTTGGACATAAATTTGCACACACTAAGATAATTAGTTATATTAATAACTTTTCAAATTCAATTCAGATGGAGCTTGTCAGCAATGGTTCTGCTGATACTATTCTTTCTTCTTAATCAAAAAGTGTAGGGTTAAGTCACATTCCAAAGACTTGTGCATCACAATTTAGACTGACTCCCTGGTGTAGTTCTGAGGGAGGACTGATTGTTTGGAACTGCCATCTTTTGGATGAGATGTTAGATCAAGGCCCAAATTGTTTCACCAAGTGAACACAAAATACACTTTATTACTATTCTGAAGAAAAGCAGGAAGTTTATTATTCCCCAATCAACACCACTTAAAATAACCTAATCAAGATCACTTTGCTCTTCATGGGAGCTTGCTGAGCACAGATTGGTGGTTTCAAAATAATTTCATTGGCTATAAAGTATTTCCAATGTCCTGAATTATGAATATGCTTTTTCTTGGAATAAGAAAATGTTGATATCATCAGTCCGAGTTGGATTTGAATCAAGATTCCCTACTGACGTTCATTGCGCATTCAAATTTCACCTCATTAAAAGCAACCATTGAACACACTGACAGCATGAAATCTTATTGAGAGGTTTCATTTAAATATAAACGAATAAGAACAAAATCCAGTATTTTATCGTCACTGCTGCTAAAGTATATGTACATTTTCTGTTTTAAACAGCTCAAATATTTTATGCATGCACATTATTGTATCTTCACCGTCAGATACATACTCCTAGCTCACCTCTTTCAGAAGCCATTTCATTCTTGCTTATCAGATCTCTCAAAAACATGAAGTGGAAATTATTTGAGTGAATGAAATGGAATGGACATGTCTATCTTAAAACATATAAACATATAAAGAACAATAGGCTTTTCAGAAACTGGACATCGGTCATTATCAGAGCATATCATCATTATTACATATGAATTCCAAAGAATCAACTCATAACAAAGTGCCTGTATTAGGAATTGAATCACATTGACCAGATTGCAGAATTAATCTATGATCTGCATTGAATTCGCTGACTTCAACAGACACCAGCAGTAAATATGGTGCAATGGGTTCTAACTGTCTCAGGAATAAGAAGAGAAAATGATCAGCCAAGATTCTTGCTCCCAATTACTTGTCACTGACTCCTGCTGTATAGTTTAGTGTTTGTGAATCACATCAGGTTCCACTGTGATGCCTCACAATTGAATATCCTGCTGCTATTCACCATCTAGGCTTGCACCTGAAGAATCCAAGGAACAGGAGAATCGACATTTCGGGCATAAGCCCTTCTTCAGGAATGAGGAAAGTGTGTCCACAAGGCTAAGATAAAGGGTAGGGAGGAGGGACTTGGGGGAGGGGCGTTAGAATTGCGAAAGGTGGAGGGAGGTCAAGGTGAGGGTGATAGGCCGGAGTGGGATGGGGGCGGAGAGGTCAGGAAGAAGATTGCAGGTTAGGAAGGCGGTGCTGAGTTCAAGGGATTTGACTGAGACAAGGTGGGGGGAGGGGAAATGAGGAAACTGGAGAAATCTGAGTTCATCCCTTGTGGTTGGAGGGTTCCCAGGCAGAAGATGAGGCGCTCTTCCTCCAACTGTCGTGTTGCCATGGTCTGGCGATGGAGGAGTCCAAGGACCTGCATGTCCTTGGTGGAGTGGGAGGGGGAGTTAAAGTGTTGGGCTACGGGGTGGTTGGGTTGCTTGGTCCGGTGTCCCAGAGGTTTTCTCTGAAACGTTCCGCAAGTAGGCGGCCTGTCTCCCCAATATAGAGGAGGCCACATCGGGTGCAGCGGATGCAATAGATGATGTGTGTGGAGGTGCAGGTGAATTTGTGGTGGATATGGAAGTGTCCCTTGGGGCCTTGGAGGGAAGTAAGGGGGAAGGTGTGGGCGCAAGTTTTGCATTTCTTGCGGTTGCAGGGAAAGGTGCCGGGAGTGGAGGTTGGGTTGGTCGGGGGGTGTGGACCTGCCGAGGGAGTCACGGAAGGAGTGGTCTTTTTGGAACGCTGGTAGGGGAGGGGAGGGAAATATATCCCTGGTGGTGGGGTCTGTTTGGAGGTGGCGGAAATGACGGCGGATGATACGTTGTACATAGAGGTTGGTGGGGTGGTAGGTGAGGACCAGTGGGGTTCTGTCCTGGTGGCGGTTGGAGGGGCAGGGGTCAAGGGCGGAGGAGCGGGAAGTGGAAGGCATGCGGTGGAGGGCATTGTCAACGACGTCTGGCCGGAAATTGCGGTCCTTGAAGAAGGAGGCCATCTGGGTTATATGGTTTTGGAACTGGACCTCCTGGGAGCATATGTGGCAGAGACAAAGGAATTGGGAATATGGGATGGCATTTTTACAGGGGGCAGGATGGGAGGAGGTGTAGTCTAGGTAGCTGTGGGAGTCGGTCGGTTTATAGTAAATGTCCGTGTCGATTCAGTCACCCGAGATAGAAATGGAAAGGTCTAGGTAGGGGAGGGAGGAGTCTGAGACGGTCCAAGTGAATTTTAGGTCGGGGTGGAAGGTTTGGTAAAGTGGATGAACTGTTCAACCTCCTCGTGGGAGCACGAGGCAGCGCCGATACAGTCATCGATGTAGCAGAGGAAAAGGTGGGGGTGGTGCCAGTGTAGCTGCGGAAGATGGACCGTTCCATGTATCCTACGAAGAGGCAGGCATAGCTGGGGCCCATGCAGGTGCCCATGGCTACTCCTTTGGTTTGGAGGAAGTGGGAGGATTGGAAAGAGAAGTTGTTCAGGGTGAGGACTAGTTCAGTCAGTCGAAGGAGGGTGTCGGTGGAAGGGTACTGGTTGGTACGGCGGGAAAGGAAGAAGCGGAGGGCTTTAAGTCCTTCGTGATGGGGGATGGAGGTGTACAGGGACTGGATGTCCATGGTGAAGATAAGGCATTGGGGACCGGGGAAGCGAACATCATGGAGGAGGTGGAGGGCGTGGGTGGTGTCCCAAACGTAGGTGGGGAGTTCCTGGACCAAGAGGGACAGGACCGTGCTGAGGTATGCAGAGATGGGTTCGGTGGGGCAGGAGCAGGCTGAGACAATGGGTCGGCCGGGGCAGTCAGGTTTGTGGATTTTGGGCAGGAGGTAGAAACGGGCGGTGCGGGGTTGTGGGACTATGAGGCTGGAGGCAGTGGATGGGAAATCCCCTGAGGAGATGAGGTTATGGATGGTCTGGGAGATGATGGTTTGGTGGTGGGAGGTGGGGTCATGGTCAAGGGGGCAGTAGGAGGAGGTGTCCGCGAGCTGGCGTTTAGCCTCAGCGGTGTAAAGGTCGGTGCGCCAAACTACTACCGCGCCTCCCTTATCTGCTGGTTTGATAGTGAGGTTGGGGTTGGAATGGAGGGAGTGGAGGGCTGCACATTCGGAGGGTGAGAGGTTGGAGTGGGTGAGAGGGGTGGAGAGGTTGAGGCGGTTAATGTTGCGGCGGCAGTTGGCTATGAAGAGATCGAGGGCGGGTAAGAGGCCAGCACGGGGTGTCCAGGTGGATGGGGTGTGTTGGAGGCGGGAGAAGGGGTCGTCAGAGGGTGGGCGAGAATCTTGGTTGAAGAAGTAGGCACGGAGGCGAAGGTAGCGGAAGAATTGTTCGATGTCACGCCGCATGTTGAACTCGTTAATCCGAGAGCGTAGGGGAATGAAGGTGAGGTCTCTGCTGAGGACTGATCTTTCATCCTCAGAGAGGGGTAGTTCTGGAGGGATGGTGAAAACACGGCAGGGCTGGGAGCTAGGACCTGGTGTGGGGCTGGAGCTGGGAGTGGGGGCGGGTTTGGGCGCAGGGGCGGGGATGGAGATCGGCGTGGGGGCGGAGTTGGGCGTGGTGACAGAGATCGTTGTGGGGGCGGGGTTAGACGTGGTGACGGAGATCGGCGTGGGGGCGGGGTTAGGCATGGTGACGGAGATCGGCGTGGGGGCGGAGACACATGTGGTGTTGTGGTCATGCAGGTTAGTGATGTCACTGGGGGTGGAAGTGGCTGCGCGGTGGCAACCCAGGGGACGGAAGTGGCTGTGGCGACGACCGAGACAGTGTTATTCCCGATGGCCGCGGGGGCCGCAAATCTGTCCGCGATGGTCTTCCTGGCAACCGTGGAGGCGGTTGTCTGGGTGGCGATCGTGGAGGCGGTTGTCTGGGCGGCGATCGCGGAGGCTGCGAGGTCGGTGAGGACGGAAGTAACGTCATGGTCCACGGCGGTGGTTATTGCCGCGGGCGTTGTAGCAGACGCGTGGTTAATGGCGCTGGAACGACTTCGGAGGTCGATGGAAGATTCTGGAACAGTTGAGGAACCCAGAGTGTGGGGGTAAGTACATGAACGTTTTTGGTATTTACTGTCTTTAATTGCCGATATGGCTATGAAGAACTGTTTATTTAGTGTATGGATTCTTCTGTGGATGAAGAACAGTAGAGGTCCTTTACAGGTCTGTGAGAGTGTTGTCCTGAGCTGGGGTAGGTCTAATTGCAGGGAATGTAGGTAGCGGCGCATGGCTGCAAGCATGGAGCGAAGGATCCGGAGGGAGGTCTGTTGCTGGAGGCTTCGGATTTGTTGTAAGTACTGGTTGTCCTGGTTGGATCCAAAGTTTGTTGGTCGGAATGTAGTCCAGAGTCCGTTCGGGATCAGTCGGTTCCGTAGGCAGGTGCTGAGGAAGGAGATGTGGCTGTGGTAGCGAGTCTGTTTGAGAACGTGGCTGAAGAGCTTCTGTGCAGAGGAGATAACCTGGGGTGTGCAGTGAGAGAGGGACTCACTGAAATCCTTGTAGAGGGAGGAAGAGAGCTTCTTCAAGGAAGGCATCCTTGTAACAGGATTCGCAGTAGGTTAAAATCTTCGAGGAGAAAGTGAGGACTGCAGATGCTGGAGATCAGAGCTGAAAATGTGTTGCTGGAAAAGCGCAGCAGGTCAGGCAGCATCCAAGGAACAGGAGAATCGACGTTTCGGGCATAAGCCCTTCTTCAGGAATGAGGAAAGTGTGTCCAGCAGGCTAAGATAAAAGGTAGGGAGGAGGGACTTGGGGGAGGGCCGTTGGAATTGCGATAGGTGGAAGGAGGTCAAGGTGAGGGTGATAGGCCGGAGTGGGGTGGGGGCGGAGAGGTCAGGAAGAAGATTGCAGGTTAGGAAGGCGGTGCTGAGTTCAAGGGATTTGACTGAGACAAGGTGGAGGGAGGGGAAATGAGGAAACTGGAGAAATCTGAGTTCATACCTTGTGGTTGGAGGGTTCCCAGGCAGAAGATGAGGCACTCTTCCTCCAACCGTCACGGACATTTACTAGTAACCGACCGACTCCCACAGCTACCTAGACTACACCTCCTCCCACCCTGCCCCCTTTAAAAACGCCATCCCATATTCCCAATTCATTCGTCCCCGCCGCATCTACTCCCAGGAGGACCAGTTCCAAAACCGTACAACCCAGATGGCCTCCTTCTTCAAGGACCGCAATTTCCCGCCAGACGTAGTCGACGATGCCCTCC
Source organism: Chiloscyllium plagiosum (assembly GCF_037043375.1). NCBI lineage: Eukaryota > Metazoa > Chordata > Chondrichthyes > Orectolobiformes > Hemiscylliidae > Chiloscyllium > Chiloscyllium plagiosum. The sequence continues at coordinate 26,122,310 of NW_028270158.1, read as the reverse complement.
ACCGCATCTCTTCCACTTCCCGCTCCTCCGCCCTTGACCCCTGCCCCTCCAACCGCCACCAGGACAGAACCCCACTGGTCCTCACCTACCACCCCACCAACCTCCATGTACAACGTATCATCCGCCGTCATTTCCGCCACCTCCAAACAGACCCCACCACCAGGGATATATTTCCCTCCCCTCCCCTATCAGCGTTCCAAAAAGACCACTCCCTCCGTGACTCCCTCGGCAGGTCCACACCCCCCGACCAACCCAACCTCCACTCCCGGCACCTTTCCCTGCAACCGCAAGAAATGCAAAACTTGCGCCCACACCTTCCCCCTTACTTCCCTCCAAGGCCCCAAGGGACACTTCCATATCCACCACAAATTCACCTGCACCTCCACACACATCATCTATTGCATCCGCTGCACCCGATGTGGCCTCCTCTATATTGGGGAGACAGGCCGCCTACTTGTGAAACGTTTCAGAGAAAACCTCTGGGACACCCGGACCAACCAACCCAACCAACCCGTAGCCCAACACTTCAACTCCCCCTCCCACTCCACTAAGGACATGCAGGTCCTTGGACTCCTCCATCGCCAGACCATGGCAACACGACAGTTGGAGGAAGAGCGCCTCATCTTCTGCCTGGGAACCCTCCAACCACAAGGGATGTTTCCTCATTTCCCCTCCCCCCACCTTGTCTCAGTCAAATCCCTCGAACTCAGCACCGCCTTCCTAACCTGCAATCTTCTTCCTGACCTCTCCGCCCCCACGCCACTCCGGCCTATCACCCTCACCTTACCCTCCTTCCACCTATCGCAATTCCAACGCCCCTCCCCCAAGTCCCTCCTCCCTACCTTTTATCTTAGCCTGCTGGACACACTTTCCTCATTCCTGAAGAAGGGCTTATGCCCGAAACGTCGATTCTCCTGTTCCTTGGATGCTGCCTGACCTGCTGCGCTTTTCCAGCAACACATTTTCAGCTCTGATCTCCAGCATCTGCAGTCCTCACTTTCTCCTTACACCTGAAGAATGGCAACTATCGCTGACTGTCTGCACCGCTGAAACCTCAACTTTGCATGGGTCAATATCTTTAGTGGAGCAGGGCAGAATATTTGAATGCAAAAACTATAACAGAAATAATGGAGCAATGATTAGTGGGCTATTCTCATATCAAACCTTCCAAAATGGCATCAAATAAAAAGAATACACTGAGCATTGCTCTCTGAAAAGTGATGTACAAATATTGGTAACAATCTAGGAGAGGAGTCTTCTCAATTAGAAACAGCTAAACAGGTTTCAAAAATTGTCTGTGGACTCTGGGTTAAAAGATAGTTTTAAGTAGGAAGCCTTTGACATTTCTGTAGCATAGATGAATGCTCATGAAGCTCATTCGTTGATTGACTGATTACTAAGAGCACTTATGAAAGTGCATTGATCAACTTCCCATTGGGTTTCACTGTGACCTGATTGATCAGCAGCCTTCAGGATATTCATGGACTGCTTGATCACTCATGAAGGGTGGTTGATTTGTGACTGGCTGCAGATTCAGCGATCAACATATCCTATCTGAACTGGTGAAGCTGCTATGTCAGGTTTGTACATTTTCACAGGTGGACGTGACTGGTGTTCTGTGAGGGAACAGGTTGGTCATGTTCAGTGGCTTGAGGAGGTTGCTTGGTATCTATGGGTATCTTGTAAGGGTAAGAAAAAAAGCTTTATACATCTTTTCAACATTATGATTCAGATTTTGAATGAGCCTGATGAAAAATATGTGGATATCAACATACGATCTTCAAATTAATCTTTTTAACAGAACCCCTGGGAGCCAAGTATTCAGCATGCTGTAATATGATGAATGCGTTGACAAATGCTCTGCAACACTTTTCCAAGGTGCAAAATAATGATTAATTCAGCAGTAAGTTACCTTAGGAAGCTCTCTTTCAAGAGTCCTGCCTTTTTGCTAAGGTGCATGTACACATTTTAGGACTAACAACTTCACCTGTGACACAACTCTTCAAAGCCAAGTTGCAGAAACAAACTTTTATTAAAGTTTCAGTAGTTGTTCCGGTAAGATTGGAAGGGATTTTCTGTTTCCTAAGAAGCTACCTGGATATAAGGGAATGGAACATTTTTGATAACTTGACAGCTCTTGTCCCAGGTAGCTCTGTTTCAGAGATAATTAAGCTTTAATGACAGAGAGGGTCGCAAGCCCAGTCAACATGGAGCCACAGCCCCAAATCTAGAAAACCATGCTCCCAAACCATTCACCAGTTTTGCGTGGAGAAAGGGATCCAAAGAAGCAACTACATATGTCAAATTTCAGTTGCCTTCAGTTAGCAAAAGTTTTACTAATGGGATGACATGACTTGCAGGCTTTATACCTTTCAGGCGAAGATTTGAAGATGGTGAGTTATTTTGAGAGGTAGGTACCCTTTTGGAAAGCTATATATTAATTTGGATTGATCCAGGGACAGCCTTGGGAGAGGTAAGGTGCCCTTTGAAAAATGCTACTGTCCTTTGGAAGAGGTCAAAATCCCTTTGAGATTGTTAAAGTAGACATGAATGTACATAAAATGCAAATACGTTCTTTGGAATTGTCAACATTGGACCTGGGAGCAAGAACAGAGAATGCTCTACTCGTCAATAACATAATGGCTGATCTGGTTGTGGTCTCAAGTCCACTTGCCTGTCTACACCTCAAAATGCTCAAGCCCCCAAAAATCCATCTAGTTCAACCTTAAATAAGTTTAAATATCAGCTTCACTACTTCCTAGGGAGGAGAATTCCACAGACTAACAACCCTCAGACAAAAAAAAAAATCTCAAGTCTTAAAAAGGAGATCTATATTCTTAAACTATGTCCGTAGTTTTAATTTCCTCAGCGTCCACCAAATCAAGTTCTGTCAAGATCTTACATATTTCGATAAGGTCATCTCTCATTCTTCCAAATCCCAATGGATAAAGGCCTAACATTTATTTTAAAAACCTTTTATCCCTGGAATGAGTCAACTGAATCTTCTATGAACTTCTTCATGGCATTCATATGTTTCTTCAAAAAAGGAAACCAAAATTATGCTGTACTTCAGATGTGGTCTCACCAATACTTTGAACAGTTACAGTAAGACATCTATATTTTTATACCCAAGTCATCTTGCAGTAGTTGACAACATTCCATTTGCCTTCCTTTATCTACCTGCAGCCCAATGTTATGTGATTCATTTATCAGGAACCCAGATTTCTCTGTACAACCAACTCCTGCAATATGAATCTATTTAAATAGTTTTGGTTTTCTATTCTTCCTGACAAAATAGACAAAGTAACATTTACCTCTGTTACACTCTGTCAACTTTTGCCCACCTAGTTAGTCTATATCCCTTTGTAAACTCTCTACTTCCTCTTAACAATTTAGTTTCCTACCTGTCGTGATGCAATTGGCAAACTTAGCTACCAAACATTTGATTCTCTCATCCAAATCGCTGACATGTAAACAGTTGATGCCACAGCATATATCCAGAGGCACTCCACTGGTTACTGTCTCCTGTTAACTAACCAATGTTTTATCCATGGTAATAGGTTAGCCACTACACTATGCGCTCTTATCTTATGCAACAGTCTTTGATTTGGCACCAGATAAAATGCCTTCTGGAAATCCAAGTTCACCACATCTATCAATTAATATATGTTCTATATGAACATTTAGAACATAGAATAGTACAGAGCTGAAAATGTGTTGCTGGAAAAGCACAGCAGGTCAGGCAGCATCCAAGGAACAGGAGAATCGACGTTTCGGGCATAAGCCCTTCTTCAGGAAGAAGGGCTTATGCCCGAAACGTCGATTCTCCTGTTCCTTGGATGCTGCCTGACCTGCTGCGCTTTTCCAGCAACACATTTTCAGCTCTGATCTCCAGCATCTGCAGCCCCCACTTTCTCCCCATAGAATAGTACAGCACAGGAACAGGCTCGTTGGCCCACTATGTCTGTGCCGACCATGACAAATAGAGGTTACTTTGTTAAAAAACAGTTTAAACAAAATTTCCTGTTCACAAAGCCATATTTACTTTGCCTGGTCACCCTGTAATTTTCTAAGTAACCTGTTACAACGTCCTTAATAATAGATTCTAACACCTACCCTATGAAAAATGTTAGGCTAACAAGCCTACAGTTTCCCGTTCACTGCCTATCTCTCTTTCCTTGAATAAAGATGTTACATTTGCTATTTCCAATCTTCTGGGAGCTTTGCTAAATGTGAGGAATTTTGAAAGAATATTGGAGCATAAGAGCAGGGCTAAGCCATTCAGTCCATCAAGCCTGCTTTGCTATTCAATGTCTATTTAAATGTTGATCATTTATTTTAATGCCTTTATCCCACACCATTTGCATTTTCCTTTACATTATCAGTGCTCAGAAATCTGTCAATCACTGCTATCAATATACTCCATGGTTAATACACAGTCCTCTGGTATAGAGAGGTCCAAAGATTTACAACACTCTGAGTAAAATAATTTTTCCTTATCTTGGTGCTCTGCAGTTTCCCCATTATTTTGAAATTGCCTCCTTGGTTCTAGTCTCCCTAACCAGAGGAAACGTGCAACCTGCATCTACCCAATCTATACCTTTAGGTATCTTATAGGTTTCAGTTTTTGAAACACTGGAAAATATAGGCCCAGATTGTCCAATCTCTTTTCAAAGAATGATTCCACCATCACAGGAATTAGTCTGGTAAACTTTCATTGCATTCCCTCTGTAGCAATAATATCCTTTCTAAGTTAAGGAGACCAAAACCACACACAGTACCCCAAGTGGTGTTCTAACCAAGTTTCTACACAAATTAAGCAATACTTAATCTGTTCTTTTCTATTTATTGTTCATTGTCTATGTCACTTGCTTCTGCTTGTAATGGTTCCTGCAAAGGGATGTGCTTGGCATTGTGCACTATACTTGTCTGTCTTGTGCCATAATTTGATAAATCCTTGTTTCTTTTTAACTGCTAACTCCTCAGTTTATTGCATCTGTTGTTAGTTTACTAAGTTCTTTTAGAACAAGAAGGGGTGATTATCTACTTACATATACCCAGAAAGTCACTTTTTAGGTAACTGAATTCCATTCTTTTATTGTCCTAATCCTAACAAAATCTCTTTCAGCTGCGGGTTTCAGGGAAATCACACCCGATAACAACAATTTGCATTTATACAGGGCGTTTCAAGGTTTTCCATATTATGAAACAAAATTGTCCACCAGGCAGAATTAACACCAGGTCAGAAAATGTGATACTTGGATGGATAACTAAAACTTTGCCAAATATTAAACATGAAAGAGAACCTTAAATAGAATAGAGTATTGAATATTCTTTATTGTCATGTGTACTCCAGTAAGGAAGGACAAGAGTACAGTGAAAAGTTTTTACAATGGCTGGCTCTAATGGCACCATCCTAGGTTCAACTACACAGCAGCACATCTTGGATACAAAAGAGGAATAAAAAGAAAAGCAGTAGCATTACTTGGTGTCTCAAATATAAATTAGAAGTATGATAGTTATAAATTAGTTAAAGGATTGATATTACAGTCCAGTAAAGAATTTCAGATTGATATTACTTTGCAGCAGCTCAGCAAGCACACAGTCTGACCACCTGCGCCAGGGCGTCCAACAACAGTCCCATTCCACTCCAAGCCTCCACTCCACCCCACTGTCCACTCTGCTGCAACAAGGTAAGTTGCATTGCTCCGGCACTCGCTTTTCCTCTCACGGATCTCCAGGACTCATTTCCCCTCATACTGCTCCAGGTCACGCTTCCCCTCACATTGCTCCAGGGCTCATTTCCCTTTGCGCTTCTCTGGGGACTACTTCCATGAACACTGCTCCAGGGCTGTTAAAATGAGAGAGAGAAAAAGAAAGAAAAAGAACAGGCTCTGCTGCTACCTTGCAGTAATGATGGAGGAGAGTCATAGTGAGGCAAAGAGCTTTAGGAAGGGAACTCCAGAGCTTAGGGCCAAGTCAACTGACGGCAGTGAGGTTGGAATAATAAAATCTAGAAATGATCAAGAGAACAAAATTGGAGAAACATATAGCTCTTGATATTTTTAATCAATATGTTTGGGCATGCTGCTGGGGCAAGTGGGACATAAATCCAGTTTGTTTGGCCAAGAGGTAGGGGCACTACCACTATACCACAAAAGCCCAAACACATTAGAACTCCCTTTGTTTCTTAAGGAGCAATGGGTTGACTCGAATTTGAACCAAGATTACTGTGGTCACAACACATTCTACAATATAATCACAGAATTCTACTGACACCATAAACATAGAGCCCCTAGAAGGTTATAGGGCTGCAGGAGGTTAAAGAATTAGGGAGGGATGAAATGATGGAGCAATTGAATCACAATTGCATGACATAGATGAGAATTTTAAATGAAAGTGTTGCGAGACAGAGAACCAGTGTAGTTCATCAGTGACAGGAGTAATGGATGAACAATTTGCATGTTGCAGTCTCCTGTGATAGCAAACTTATACAAAATATGGCCCTTTCCTACAAATAACTTGCATAAACTTGTAATATTAGTCAATATATTTTTGGGCAAAATATATAGCAGCAGAAAATGCGCTGCCAGAAACAGGTTCAGGAAGTGACACTGTGCACAAAAACCATCAGTTTCAAAAATCTTAGATAAATGATTTGTGTTCTATCATTCTGTGCTTCTGATCCACTTACAACTTCTTCAATCCAGGCTGGATTTGTAGCCAAGTTCTATAAATGAAATGCAATGTTCTAATATATTGTAGTGCCATTACAATTCTAATTAATATTAATTTACTTCAGAATCTTCATGACACCTAATTGTTTTTATACTGCAAAGAAATTTTCTAATACATGTTGTCTGCTCACTGGCCCAATTCTGTAATGAAGTATTCAGATTTCAAGTCCCAATACTTGTAGCAATAACTCCACCAACAGATCCACAGGAATGCATTTAGCAGCTTTTGTCCAGCATTTATTGCCCATCCATTAGGTGGAGGTGAGCCACTTCCTTGAACAACCCACAGTGCTGTTAAGAAGTCAGTTCAGAATGTTGAGGTGATGCAAGGGGTGCCAATCAAGTAGGCTTCTTTGTCTTGGATGATATGAAATTTTTTTGGTGTTGAAGCCACACTCATCCAGGTAAGTAAGGAGTATTCTATCACATTCCTAAGGTGCAAATGGTGGGCAAACTATGGGGAGGTTGGTTGTAAGTTGCTTGTCAAAGTGTTCCAAGTCTCTAATCTGCTGTTGTAGTCACAGTATGCAGATCACTGATCCACCTTAGGTTCTGGTCAATGGAAATCATTGAAAATGTTGATACTTGGTAATTCAGCAATTGAAACTGTGTTGAATGTCAAGGGGAGATGGTTACATTTTCCCTAGTTGGAGATGGTCATTGCATTTGCATGACATAGATGTCATTTGCCACTTATATCCAAGATGGAGGACAGGAAAAATTTCTGGCTGTAACAGCTGCTCCTTTTTTGAGGTATTTTAGGTGTTGGAAGTGATTTCTTTGAATTCCGGGAGCAGCAATTACTGCTTTATATGCTGTTGCATTGTTTTGCAAATTTGGAGAAAACAAACACTGAGATCAGTGCAGGGGGGAGAGAGAGAGAGAGAGAGAGAGAGAGAGAGAGAGAGGAAGAAACCCACGCTGCTAACTAACACAGCAGTGAGAACCTGCACAATGACTGCCTTTGCTATTTGAATGCATGTATCGCTGGACTGCATCTGGGAAAATCAACAAGTAGTGAAATTCACAAGTAATCTTGGAGGAACCTGTTTGGGAGAGGTCACAGCTTAGAAACAGAGAAGTGGATATTTTAAGCGTGGCCTTACAGTAAGTCTGCAATAGTGAGTAGAGTGTTCTTCTTGATTATATGTTTTATTGAGATATGTCTCTTGATTAAACTTGAAATATAAGCCATAAGTATTAATTTAACCTGGAGCAGAATTTTGTACAGGAACAAGACAGTAGTATTTTCTGGGTATGTAGATTGAAAGAAGCAAAAATAGTCTTTAGTAGAGTGATATGCTCTTCTTGTCAGATGTGGGAGGTTAGGGAGAGTTTACAGGTTATTGAGGATTACGTCCGCAATAAATGCCATTGGTTGCTAATCCTATCAGACCAAATGGGTCGGTTGGAGAGACAGTTAGAAGCAATGAAGAATTTACAAAAGCAAGGGGATGTGATGGATGGGAGTTATAGGAAGGGGGTAAAGACTTAGATACAGCCACATAGATGGGTTAACTCCAGGAAAGGTAAGAGTGGTAGGCAGGCAGTATAAGAGTCTTCTGTGGCTATCCCCATTTCAAACAAGTCTGCTGTTTTGTAAAATGTAGGGGGTGATGGATTCTATGGGCAACATAGCACGAAAGCCAAGTTTCTGGTACTGAGACTGTCTCTAATGCAATGAGGGGTGGGTCGGGTTCCAAGAGCTCGACTGTGTTAGGGGACTCTCTCGTCCGAGGTACAGACAGATGTTTCTGTGGCTAGCAGCAAAAAATCAGAATGGTTTGTTGCTTCCCTGGCGCCAGAATCAAGAATGTCTCAGAGAGGGTGCTGAATGTTCTCAAGGGGGAGAGGGGCCAGCAGGAGGTCATTGCACACAATGGAACCAGTGACATAGGAAGGAAAAAGGTTGAGACTCTGAAGGGCGACTACACAGAGTTAGGAAGGAATTTAAAAAGGAGATCCTCAAGAGTAGTAATATCTGAATTACTCCTGGTGCTACAAGCTAGTGAGGGTAGGAATAGGAGGAGCTGGTGTATGGGAGAAGGATTCATGTTTTTGGATCATTAGAATCTCTTTTGGGGTAGAAGTGACCTGTACAAGAAGGACAGATTAAACCTAAATTGGAAGGGGACTAATATACTGGTAGGGAGATTTGCTAGAGTTGCTCGGGAGGATTTAAACTAGTAAGTTTGGGGGGGGGGGTTGGAACCCAGGGAAGTAGTGAGGAAAGAGATCAATCTGAGACTGGTATAGTTGAGAACAAAGGCAAGTCAAACAGTCAGGGCAGGCAGGGACAAAGCAGAGAACAAGGCAGAGAACAATTAAACTGCATTTATTTCAATGCAGGAGGCCAAACAGGGAAGGCAGATGAACACAGTGCATAGTTAGGAACATGGGACTGGGATATCACAGCAATTACAGAAACATGGCTCAGGGATGGACAGGACTGGCAGCTTAATGTTCCAGGATACAAATACTACAGAAAGGAGGCAAGAGAGGAGGGGGAGTGGCATTTTTGATAAGGGATACCATTATAGCTGTGCTGAGGGAGGATATTCCCAGAAATACTTCCAGGGAAGTTATTTGGGTGGAACTGAGAAATAAGAAAGGGATGATCACCTTATTGGGATTTATTATAGACCCACTAATAGAGGACAATTGAGAAACAAATTTGTAAGGAGGTCTCGGTTATCTGTAAGAATAATAGGGTGGTCATGGTAGGGGATTTTAACATTCCAAATATAGAATGGGACTGCCATAGCGTTAAGTGTTTAGATGGAGAAGAACTTGTTAAGTGTGTACAAGAAAATTTTCTGATTCAGTATGTGGATGTACCTACTACAGAAGGTGCAAAACTTGACCTTCTCTTGGGAAATAAGGCAGGGCAGGATACTGAGGTGTCAGTGGGGGAGCAATTTGAGGCCAGAGACCATAATTCTATTAGTTTTATAATCGTGATGGAAAAGGATAGACCAGATCTAAAAGTTGAAGTTCTAAATTGGAGAAAGGCCAATTTTGACGGTATTAGGCAAGAACTTTCAAAGTGGATTGGGGGCAGATGTTCGCAGGTAAAGGAACAGCTGGAAAATGGGAAGCCTTCAGAAATGACATAACAAGAATCCAGAGAAAGTATACTCCTGTCAGGATGAAAGGAAAGGCTGGTAGGTGTAGGGATGACTAAAGAAATTGAGGTGAAAATGTGTTGCTGGAAAAGCGCAGCAGGTCAGGCAGCATCCAGGGAACAGGAGAATCAACGTTTCGGGCATAAGCCCTTCTTCAGGAACCTGATGAAGGGCTTATGCCCGAAACGTCAATTCTCCTGTTCCCTAGATGCTGCCTGACCTGCTGCGCTTTTCCAGCAACACATTTTCAGCTCTGATCTCCAGCATCTGCAGACCTCACTTTCTCCTTAAAGAAATTGAGGGTTTGGTTAAGAAAAAGAAAGAATAGACAGGATGGAGTGAATCCCTTGAAGAGTATAAAGGCAGTAGGAGTATACTTAAGAAAGAAACAAGGAGGGCAAAAAGGGGACATGAGATAGCTTTGGCAAAAAGGTTATGGAGAAGCCAAAGGGTTTTTAAAACCACATTAAGGACAAAAGGGTAATGAGGGAGAGAATAGGGCCCCTCAAAGATCAGCAAGGCGGCCTTTGTGTGGAGCTGCAGGAGATAGAGGAGATACTAAACAAGTATTTTGCATCAGTATTTACTGTGGAAAAAGACATGGAAGATATAGAATGTAGGGAAATAGATGGTGACATCTTGAAAAATGTCCATATTACAGAGGAGTAAGTGCTGGATGTCTTGAAACGCATACATGTGGATAAATCCCCAGGACCTGATCAGTTGTACCCTAGAACTCTGTGGGAAGCTAGGGAAACAATTACTGGGCCTCTTACTGAGATATTTGTATCATTAATAGTCACAGGTGAGGTGCCAGAAGACTGGAGGTTGGCTAACATGGTGCAACTGTTTAAGAAAGGTGGTAAGGACAAGCCAGGGAACAATGAACAAGTGAGCCTGACGTCAGTGGTGGGCAAGTTGTTGAAGGGAATCGTGAGGGACAGGATGTACATGTCTTAAGGAGTGTGGGAGTGTTGCTGAACATAGAGACCTTGGAGTGCAGGTTCATAGCTCCTTGAAAGTGGAATCGCAGGTAGATAGGATAGTGAAGAAGGCGTTTAGTATGCTTTCCTTTATTGGTCAGAGTATTGAGTACAGTAGTGGGAAGGTCATGTTGTGGCTGTACAGGACATTGGTTAGGCCACTGTTGGAATATTGCGTGCAATTCTGGTCTCCTTCCTATCGGAAAGATGTTGTCAAACTTGAAAGGGTTCTGAAAAGAGTTACAAGGATGTTGCCAGGGTTGGAGGATTTGAGCTTTCGGGAGAGGTTGAATAGGCTGGGCTGTTTTCCCTGGAGCTTCAGAGGCTGAGGGCTGATCTTATAGAGTTTTATAAAAACATGAGGGGCATGGATAGGATAAATAGGCAAAGTCTTTTTCCTGGGGTGGGGGGAATCCAGAACTAGAGGGCATAGGTTTAGGTTGAGAGGGGAAAGATATAAAAGAGATCTAAGGGGTAACTTTTTCACGCAGAGGGTGGTACGTGTATGGAATAAGCTGCCAGAGGAAGTGGTGGAAGCTAGTACAATTGCAACATTTAAAAGGCATCTGGATGGGTATATGAATAGGAAGGGTTTCGAGGGATTTGAGTTGGGTTCTGGTAGGTGGGACTAGACTGTGTTGGGATATCTGATCAGCATGGACAAGTTGGACCGAAGGGTCTGTTTCTGTGCTGTACGTCTCTATGATTCTATGACGATCATCACAAGCTTGAATGTTATCTATGTCTTACTGTGTGTAGGATCAGACTACTCTCAGGAGTCACAAATTGTGCTGAATATTTGCAATTGTTAGTGAATATCCCCACTTCTGATCAAACATTGGAGGGAAGGTCATGGATAAAGAAGCTGAAGATGGTTGGGCATAGAACACTAACATTTCTAATTAAAATGATCATGGAAGTCTTAACAGAAGGAAGTAATAATGTATTTGAATCAGAAATTGATGAAATGCAGTCTGGATGTAAACTTGAAGTAGGAACAAGAGAGAGAATATTTAACCTAAGGACAATTTTTGATAAACATCTAATTAAAAATTCACTTATAGACAATAATAAAGTATTTGTTGGTGTCAAACACCAAAAGTTAATGGATGTGTTGCTGAAAAGTAACATTGACAGTAAAGATGTGAGATTTATCCAGAGTCCATATTGGTTCCAAATAGTAAGCATCAGGCTAGGAGAGGGGCAGCAAGATGTGTTTCTAGTGTAAAGAGGACACAAACTGTATGATTGCCAAAATTGTACAATATGTACACAGAACAAATATTCAGAGAATTAGATGGACCAAGGTTAAATATTGGGGGCAAGAACTTGCAGTATGTTAATTTCACTGGAAGAATTCAAAGAATGCCTATAAATATTAACACCAGAAAGACAAATCAATTGCATTTAAAAGGAATACCTGAGAAGAAAGCCGAGTGAAGATTGAAGTGAACAGTGTCACACTGGACATTTACATACGTTTGTCAATTTAGAACAAACAATAACAGGAGATGGCAGATGTGATAGAGAAGTTTAGAAGAAGGGTGAAGATAGCCAGAAGTAATTTTATGAAGATAAAGGATATGTTAACAAGAAACAGGCTTTTACCGGAAAGAAAACTCATCAGATGCCACATTCTATTTATTCCCTTACATAATTCTGAAACCTGGAGAATAAGTAAAGATCTGTAAGAGAAAATAGAGGTCTTTAGAATAAGAGACAATGCTAAAACTTCCATTTAGACAATTACAGATATGAAAAGTTACTTGAAAGTGCAAGAAAAACCAAAGAAAAAAATTAATGCTTTGGCCATTTGTCTGAGATTGAAAAAATATGGAGCTGGAAAAAGCACAGTAAATCAAGCAGCATCAAAGGAGCAGGGGAGTCAACATTTCAGGTCGAAATCTTTTATCAGGGTACTTTATCGACTCTGACTTTCCAGTATCTGCATTCCTCACTATCCTCTATTTGACTTGGTTGAAAAGCTTCAGACATCTTTTCTAGAGAGTAAAGTGGAAAGCAGCAAAAGGAGAATTTGTGCTCGATATAGCTCGATATCATAGAGTGGTTGCAAATGAGCTACAGTGGGTAGGTGGCGCTGGTACAAGATAGACACGTACAATGCCAGCATGTCCCCTCACAGGAGTAGTTACAAGCAGCAGGAAGTGTTATAGACAATTAACTAGAAATAAAAAGATACATGAAATAATCAGATAGTGTGGGGTCAGAACACTAAATAGATTCATATGTTTCTCTTCAGTTTTTTTTTCTGACTAACCAACCCTACACTACAATGAGAGGCCTTGAAATTAAGATTTATGAATAATAAGTACATAGTGCTCCTAAGCAAGCATTCAAACATCATTTAGAGCTTGGAATTCAGTACTTTGAAAATCAAACAATGCTCCCACAGTTTATGAAGGAAGAAAATAAATCAAATGGATGGGTGAATCTAGAGCCAACTCACACCTTTCCTTGAGAAATAATTTCTTCCCTTTCATTATGCTTCCCCTGAGGAAAGCTCAAGTACTTGATTAGCTGAAACTGTTTTTCTTTTGTCTGTTTTGGAAGGAATTATCATTTGGTGTATCCTGCTGACCATGGTGATATTGGTCTGTCAACCTCTGATGGTGTCTACCTGAATAGCCAGGCAGGTGCCTGGAGGCAATTGCCTGATGAGAACTTAATGAGAATGGACAGGTATTGGTATTAAACAAAACAACTATTGAATACAAAGATTGATTCTTTTTTTTCCTCTAAGTGTGCATTACATCAAGGTTTTTGGAGGATTTGTTTGCTACATGGTCAAGTGATCTTTCTCACTGTATCTCAGTGAATTGCCTCATTAACTATCTACTCCACATCCTTTAGCATCGCCCATATATAATTCAAACCCCATCTAAGCACATGCTGTTCCCAGAATAACTTGCCACTCAGCGGATATCCGGCAAATGACATGCATCCCTTCTGCTCACACCATCTTTGAAAGGCCACTGTACATCCAGACAAGCATTGGCAGTGCAACGTTGGCCCCCACCAGCACTGTACAGGCACAGCAGAAACAAAGATATCCTATCCACAGCACGTAGTCAGCATGAGTAGCACAGTGGTTAGCACTGCTGCTTCATAGGGCCTGAGACCCAGGTTCAATTCCAGACTTGGGTGACTGTCTATGAGGATTTGCTTTTCCCTCCGAGTCTGCATGGGTTTCTGCCAGGTTCTCATGGCTCCCTCCACAGTTCAAAGATGTGCGGTTTAGTGGATTGGCCATGTCAAATTGCTCCATAATATGCATGCTAGGTGGATTAGCCATTATAAATGCAGAATAATGAGGTAAGTCTAGATAGGTTGCTCTTCTGAGGATCAGTGTAGACGTGATGGGCTGAATGCACTGTAGGGATTCTATGATGCTATGGCTGACACTGCTTACACATACAATCTCACTCCCATCACTGTTACCACCATTTCACACATTTTATCTATCTGTAGGTACATCCCATCTGAATGCCCTCTCTAAGTCACAGTTTCCACACCCTCAATACCTAGAGCCTCTCATTGTCCAGTAGGGGAACATCACACACAAGCAAGCAATTGGACGAAATACAGCTAATCAAATGGATGTTAAAATTACGGTTAACCATATCAGTAGCAAAACCTTTATGGAGAGCCATTCTGAAATGCAAGGAAATTATTTTAATGAAATATTAAACTGAGATCTCATCTACCATCTGAAATGAACATAAAGGAGACCAAAAGTACCCACAGAAGCACGGGGAGGATAGAATCATAGAATTTTACAGTACAGAGGGAGACCATTCAATCCATCTTGTGTATACTGGCTTTTAAAAGAGCTACCAACCTCCCCTCACCAACTCCATCTCTGTAGCCCTCTAACTTCATCACTTTCAGGGGACAGCTGATATGTTCTGAAGAAATACATATTCTGCATGGATACCTCCGCACCATCAGACTTCAATAAGTTAAAACAAATAACTAACATTAATATAATACCTTTCATGATTTCAGGTTTCCCAAGGCATTTTACAGTCAATAAAGTATTTTTAACTGTAGTCATTGTTGCAACACAGGAACTGTGACAACAAATGTTCTGATGGCAAGCCCTATGATATCAATGTGTAATGAGCAGATAATCAGTCTTAGTGATGTTGGTTCAGTGATAAATATTGGCCAGGACACCACAGAGAACACCTCTAATATTCACCAAAACAATGCCATGGAATATTTTATATATTTGAGAGGGCCTACAACATTTCCCAATTTATCATGTCTTAAACATGTTATGTTGCATCTGCCACACGCTTGCCCACTCAGTCAACTGTCTAAATTACCCTGAAGACTCATTCGATCCTTCTTATTTCTCACAATCCCCACCTAGTTTTGTGTCATCAGCAAACATCCTCACTTCAGAAGTAAAACAAAACAAAGAACTGTGAATGCTGAAGGTATGAAACAAAAACAGAAATTGCTGGAAAAACTCAGCAGGTTTGGCATTAACTTTGGATAAAAAGGAGAGTTAGCATTTCGAGTATAGTGATCCTTCTTCAGAACTCATAGTAGCTAGGAATACGGTATATATGTTGAAGACACAAGGGAGTCTGAGGGGGAAGAGAGAGAAGAATAAGCAGGTAGATGGAGACACAGCCCACACACACAGAAAGACAATTAGACAAAGGGAACGAGAAAAGCTTATAATGAGGAACATAATTAGGTGAAAATGGATTAGCTGCACTGAAAGCGGCCATGACATAACCTGGGGTGTGGGGGTGGACAAAAGACTACAAAGTACAAAGAACAGCACAGCACAAAAACAGGCCCTTTGGTCAACACCAACACATGATGCCTTTCTAAACTATCCCTCTATTCCCTGCTCGTTCACATCCGTCAAAATGCCTATTAAACATTGTTATTGTATCAGCCTCTACCACTTCCTTTGGTAACGCATTCCAGGCACTTGCCACCCTCTGTGTAAAAAAAAATACCTCTCACATCTCCTTTAAACTTACACTTTTACCTTAAACCTGTGTCCTCCAAGAATTAATATTTCTACCCCAGGAAAAAGTCTCCAACTGTCCATTCTATCCATGCCTCTCATAATTTTGTAGATTTCTATCAGGTCACCTCTCATCTTTCTACGTTCAAATGAAAACAAACTAAGTTTGTCCAATCTCTCCTCATAGCTAATACCCTCCAAAGCAGGCAACATCCTGGTATAGCATTACTACACCATGTCCAAAGCCTCCACATCTTTCTGGTAATGTGGAGACCGGAACTGTACAAAATATTCTAAATGTAGCCCAACTAAAGTTCAAAACAGCTTTTTTTTATACTCTGCACTTGACCGATGAAGGGAAACATATTACATACCATTTTGATCACCTTATGCACTTGTGTTGCCACTTTCAGGGAACTGTGAGCTTAAATCCCTCTGTATGTTGATGCTACTAAAGATTCTGCCATTTACTGTATATTTCTCTCCTACAATAGATCATCCAATTTGCGTTTGTCCAGATTAAACTCCATCTGCCATTTTTCTGCCCAAGTCTCCAGCCTATCTATATCCTGCTGCATCCTCTGGTAATCCTCCTCACAATTCGCAACTCCTCAAATCTTTGTGTCATCTGCAAACTTACTGGTCAGGCCACCTACATTCGTTTCCAAATAATTTGTATATATTACAAACAACAGGAGTCCCAGCACTGATCCCTGAAGAACACCACTGATCATGGATCTCCAATCAGAAAAACACTCTTCGCTACAAAAGCCTTTCTTACATGACTAAGCCAGTTCGGTAACCATCTTGCCAGCTTACCATGGATCCCATGTGACATCAGCCTGTCATGAGGGATCCATACAGACAACATTCACCATCTTGCCCTCATCAATCATCTTTGTCAATTCCTCAAAAACACAAATCACGTTCGTGAGATGGGACCTTTCCCACAAAAAGCCATGCTTCCTATTGCTAATAAGTCCATATTTTTCCAAATGTGAGTAATTCTTATCTCCAAGAATCTTCTCCAATAAATTTCCCTACCACTGACTTAAGGCTCACTAATCTATAATTTCGCAGAATATCCCTGTTGCCCTTCATAAACAAGGGAACAACATTGTCTATTCTCCAGTCCTCTGGAATCTCTCCTGAGACTAGCCCCAGCAATTTCATCACCAGCTTCCCTCAGCTATCTAGGATAGATCCCATCAGGTTCTGAGGACTCACCCTAAAGATTGTTAAAACACCCAACACCTCAAGAAGGTTACCTCAGGGTACAATGAGATCTTGATCAGTTGGACCAATGAGCTGAGGAGTGACACTTGGAGTTTAATTTAGATAACTGAGGTGCTGCATTTTGGAAAGGTATATTAGGGCAGGACACTGACTGGTAAGGTCCTGGAGAGTGTTGCTGAACAAAGTGATCTTGGAGTGCAGGTTCATAGTTCCTTGAAAGTGGATTCAAAGGTAGATAGGATAATGAAGAAAGCATTTGGTATGGACTGAGTATAGGAATTGTGGCTGGATAGGACATTGGTTAGGCCACTTTTGAATACTCCATGAAACTGGTAGCCTCACTCACAGTAGTTGCCACTCTATTGTCAGTATAATGCCACCAACCCTGTAAATTGGCCCATAATTGAGCTTTTGTATATTCAGATTGGACTGACAGTCTCCAAAGAGCATTCCACTGGTTCCCTTTGCAGGGCACCTCCTGATCAGTACTGGAAATCAATGGGACAGTGCCAGAGAAAAATACGAAGGCAGCTCCTGTCCCTTTTATCAGCCACTACACCCTCCACAGAGCTCATTTTCCACCACCAAGAGGCCAGTGCAATTCATTCTATCTTCTCCACAGCTACCCTATCAAACACATTCATCATTTAGAAAATCTCTATCGGGTCACTACTCAAACTTCTCTTTTCCAGAGGAAAATGTCTATTTTTTTGTCAGGTTTTAAATTAATTTGTGTTTTTAATCGGTTCACTTTCTGGAAAAACTTTACTCTGCTGCCCCCTTTTATAGATTTCTACATACCCTGAAGCTTTTAATTCTCACCCTGAATTAAAAAGTCATCACAAATAACAAAAATCATAGCCAGAGGGTTACAGGAAAATATTCTTTATTTCTTATTTCCAAGCTAATCACTTTCTGGAATGTAAAGTACCATCTTCTGAGAATATGATTAACCACAGAAAAAAGTATCTCTAGAAAAGTTTGACATAACTTGATGATTGAATTTGTGTATATCAATGCTTAATCAATCCAAGTATGATATTGAAAAATGTAACAGGGAAATTCAGCTGTCTGATGCAAGATCAAAATGGCATAACATGACATTTAATAAATCTTTACACAATTTAATTAAATCCTGTTAATAAATCTGAAACCCAGGAATGCACCTCAACATATTTTGTTCAACCCAAAACAAGATTTACTATATTGATGTGAGGTGAATCGATTGAACTGAGTTAATTAATTTTAAACTAGTTTTAAAGACATTCAATAGTGATTTTACTGGGCACCTCTTTTGATGTGTTGGTGCCATTGAGGCCCACTGTAAATCAGTATTAATGGCAGATCTGTTGTTGATTTTCTGTCAAAAACTTATAAATAATTTGCTTCTTGATCTGGGATTGAGTGAATAGTTTGGTAACAGGAATATGAAGTAACATGACAAGGTTTTCTCTTCACAATCTAATTTCCTTCTTTCTGTTCTACTGAAGGTACTGAATCATGCCAGGGATCCAGTTCCATGGTGATTATAAACCCTACAACACCTCATCCCATTGCCCAGTTCACCATGTGAGTCTTTATAAAGCATCATGATGAGACTACTCAACCTTAAAACACATCACATTTCAGCTCAATCTTGTTAGGTAATAAATTGCTGTGAGGTTTGAAAAGCTAACATAACCAATAAGTGTTGATAAGGTGAAAGGAAGTAGTAGTAAGCTTCACACTGTGAAGTAGTTTTTTTATAACAGTAAGACTTATTGAATTTAACAATGACAAGAATATGATACAGCCACAGTTGAGATATAGACAATAACATAGAGCTATTGATTTGTTAGAGCTAAACAGCCAGATATTGAGAGAAAGCTGGACTAACAATAGTAGAGATAGTCCATAACACTGGCACAGAGTGGGAGGAGTTCCTATAACTGCTAGTGTACTAATATTACTAAAAACTGAATAAGTAGAGCGGGTAGCAAGGAAGAATTGTTGGACATGATAATGTGACTGTATTGAATTAACATCAGAAAATATATAGCTATTACATCCTGAGCACTGTGTCTAGTTCTGGCTACAAAGGCAGAAGGACGCTATTCAAGCTTAGAAAGCCCAGGAGCTTCACGCCTCCAACATTAGGGGCACAAAGACTTGAGGAGAGTTTACAGTAGTTTTGGATCTTCCATTTGATGAGGAATTCCTTAAGGAGATAAATATTGACATTATTATAACATTAATTTTCAAATCCTCTCTGGACACAAGAGGAGTCTCAGAGGTTTGGAGGACAGCTAATACAATATCATTATTCAAAAAGTGGTAGGGATAAACCAGGGAACTATCAGTATATAAGTTTATCAATAGTAGAGAAACTACTGAAAAATTCTGATAAACAGAATTAACCTCCACTTAGACAGCCAAACATTAAGAAAAGATAGTTAACATAGCTTTGTCAAGTGGAGGGAACTTGATGTGTGGATGAAGGTAATGCTGTGCTTTATGTTTACATGGACCTTGGTAAGTCTTTTTAAAATCGCAAGATATAGGAGCAGAGTGGGTCATTCAACTCATCAAATCTGCTCTACCATTCAATGAGATAATGGTAAATTTGATAATCCTGAACACTCTTTTCCTGCCGTTTCCCATAATCCTTTTTAAAACGCTGATTACTAATTAAAAACCTGCTATCTCAGCCTTGAATATACTTAACGGCCCAGCTACCACAGCTCTCTGAGGTTAAAAAAAATCCACAGATTTACTACTCTCTGAAAGAAGAATTCTGCTTCACCTCTGTCTTAAAAGGGTTATCCTTTATTCTGAGATTATGCCCTCCAGTCCTAGACTTTCCCACAAGGGTAAACAACCTTTCTGCACCATCCCTGTCAGGTCCCCTAAAATCTTGTATATTTTAATATGGCCGTCTCTCGTTTTTCTAAACTACAATGAATAAAAGCCCAACCTACCGAACCTCTCCTCTTAAGAAAGTGCCTCCAAACTCAAGATCAGCCTACTAAACCTTCTCTGGACTGCCTCCAATGCCAGTACACCGTTTCTTAGATAAGGGGTTTGTAGTATTCTAGGTGTGGTATGATCAGTGCCTTGTATAGTTTTAATAAGACTTCTCTATTTTTAGACATCATTTCCTTTGAAATAAAGTCTAACATTCCATTTCCCTTCCCTATTACTAGCTGAACTCATATGCTAGCTTTATAAGATTTATGCCTGAGGACTCACAATTCCCTCTGTGCTATAACTTTCTGCAATCTTTCTCGATCTAAGACAGCATTTACGAAATTGTCTGCTTATAGTCTCTTATCAACGGTGTATTTCCATAGTCTGTCCTTACACTGAAATGCCTGAAGACTGCTTCTAGCCCATCTAGATATGATGTGAAACACTTGACCTCTATCTCATCTCTCAAGCTCCGTGCCAGAATTCAGTTAATTAGTATCGTAAAAATCATACTGTACATGCATTCATCCATCTTGAAAGAACAACTCAATGACCGTATCCCACCCCAACTCAGCACTTATGTTCCAAAAAAAATCTAAATATAAAGCACTGAGTAATTCGCCACTTAAAAGGAAGAAAATATTATCAAATCTTAAGAAGGAAAGAGTTGATATAGCTCTCCTACAGGAGACACACCTGTCAGATAAAGAACACTTGAAATTACGACAGGGCGGATTTGATCAGGCCTTTTTTTCTTCTTTTAGCTCAAAAAGCAGGGGAGTTGTTATTCTTGTTCGGAAGAATTTCCCTTTCAAAATCCTAAAGCAGATAAAAGACGAATCTGGACGATATATCTTGATTAAAGCCCTCATAAATGGAGAGGAATATGGGATTTTAAATTTGTACTGCCCCCCCGGCACACCCCTTTAAATTTATAACGGAAGCCTTTTCAAAATTGATGGCTTTTGATGCCCGTCATATAATTATAGGGGGAGACTTTAATTGTATTATGGATCCGGAAATAGACAGGATTCCCAAGAGTACTGCAGGAGTATCTCCCAGATCTAGACAATTGATGGATCTGAACAAAGAATTAGGATTAGTAGATGTATGGAGATGTCTTCATCCACAGGGTAGAGATTTTTCTTTCTACTCTAATCCACATAAATGTCATACCAGAATTGATATGTTTTTTGCCCCCTCGATTTTTTTAAATTCCATATCATCCTGTAAAATAGGTAATATAGCAATTTCTGACCACGCTGCTGTATATATGGAAACTAAGGCGAGGAACAGTGGGACATCCCCTCGGCATTGGCGTATGGACCCCTTCTTAATGAAAGATAGTAAATTTGTAAAGTACTTCTCTCAAGAATTTAAAACTTTTTTAGAAATTAATTCAGGTACAGCTAGCAACCCGTCAATGATGTGGGAGACCATCAAAGCTTACATGCGAGGCTTGATCATCTCCTACTCAGCGACCCAGAAGAAATTAAAGGGAGAACAACAGCGTCTGCTTGAAGCCCGCTTAAAAGCGGCTGAAACAGCATACATTGATAGACCTTCTATTATTAAATTGCAAAGGATTACAGCTCTTAGGACAGCTCTAAACACTACACTTAACTCAAACGGCTAAGAGGGAAATATTATTTGCAAAGCAAAGGTTATAACCTTTGGCGACAAACCGGGTAGATACTTAGCATTTCTTGCAAAGAAAAAGAAGGCCCCTCAGACTATTATGTCTATCAAGGAAAGTACGGGTATTTTGACTCATGATCATAAAAAGATTAATGCGACCTTTAGAGAATTCTATTCTGAGTTATATAAATCACAGGATTGTGAAGATAGGACGAAGAGGATGCAGTCATTTTTTAAAAATTTGACTTTTCCAGACCTAACTCCGGAACAAGTATCGGTCCTAAATGCTCCTCTTACACCCCAAGAAATAGTTGATGCAATTAGGCACCTTCAAAATGGTAAGGCGCCGGGCCCAGATGGCTTTCAAGCTGAATTCTATAAAGAATTTACAGAAATACTGGTTGGTCCACTTATGGACATGTATAACTATGCATATAGTCAGGGCTGTCTCCCGCCTTCGCTGAAAGAGGCAAATATCTCTCTTATCCTTAAAAAAGGAAAGGACCCAGAAGATTGTACATCATACAGACCAATATCCTTGCTAAATGTAGATTTTAAAATCCTCTCTAAAACGTTAGCACTGAGATTAGAAAGGATACTGACACATATTATAAAGGAGGATCAGACGGGGTTTATTAAGGGCCGTAGATCATCCAATAATGTTAGAAGGGCTCTGAATATGATTCAAGCTTGTCATCAGGGAAAGATACCAGGAGTAGTGGTTTCATTAGACACGGAAAAGGCATTTGATAGGGTCGAATGGTCATATTTGTTTTACACATTGGAGAGGTTTGGTGTTGGACAGGTGTTTACCAAATGGATCTCAACATTGTATAGTGATCCCAAAGCAGTTGTGGTTACCAATGGATTAGGCTCAGATAGCTTCAGTGTGGGTAGGGGCTGCCGTCAGGGATGTCCCCTCTCGCCATTGTTATTCACGCTAATAATTGAACCACTAGCAGAAGCTATACGAGCTGATCCTAATATAGTGGCCCCAAGGATTGGTACAGGTAAACATAAAATTACCCTTTATGCAGATGATGTTCTTCTATTCCTCAGTAACCCTTTGATGTCCATACCTCGCTTAATCCAAGTTATTAATACATTTAGTGCATTCTCAGGCTATAAAATTAATTTTTCAAAATCGAAGGCTATGCCAATGGGTGGCCTTGCTGTGATACCCCGCTTAGCGGACAGTTCCCTTTTTCCCTTTCGCTGGTCCCTGGAGGGTTTCTTATATTTAGGCATTTTTATTACTCCAGTATTTGGTCAGTTGTATAAGGCTAATTTTGTGTATTTATTGGAAAGGATAAGGCAGGACCTCCAGCGATGGGGAGACCTGCCAATTTCCTGGTTGGGTAGAATAGCATTAATCAAAATGAATATCCTGCCCCGTCTCCTATATCCTATGAGAATGCTTCCGGTGATGCTGCCGAGGACGGCTTTATGTAAATTATACGGCTGGCTGAGTTCCTTTATCTGGAATCATAGGTGGCCCCTCATTAAGCTGAAGAAGCTACAGCTTCCACAGGCAAGGGGTGGATTGGACTTCCCAGATTTTAGGAAATATCAATTAAGTTCCCTATAAAGTTACATAGCTGATTGGGTCTTGTCTGATCCACAATCAATCTGGTTGGACATCGAGGCTTCTCAAGTAAAATACCCACTTATTAACCTTTTATTCTCAGACAAGAGGAAAATCATTACAGATCACTGTAAAAACCCTATAATACTAAATACAATCAAGGCTTGGAATATAATGCGGCAAAATGAGGGTAATTCACATAAAACATCCCCCTATGCACCGATAGTGGGAGCATGGGGATTCCAACCGGGGTTAACAGATGCCACTTTTAAACTCTGGAGATCCAGGGGTATCTCATGTCTCGGGGATTTATTTAAAGATGGGGTCCTGATGTCTTTCGGACAGCTGCGTCAGAAATTCGGATTACCCAATGGAGACCTCTTTCGATACTTCCAAATTCGAGATTATATACAGAAGAAGACTACGTTATTAGATAGTCTTTATAAATCCGATAGAGAATGTAGTGTCCTACGACCAGTGGGGGTATCTTCCGTCAGTAATATTTATCATTTACTACATGATGAAGTATCGGGAGATATGGATAATCTGCTTAAAACATGGGATCAGGATCTGGGACTAGAAATCTCCACAGAAACATGGAATGATATCTGGGAAAATGCTAGAAGAATTACTATTTGTAACAGAACCCAGGCTATCCAGCTGAAGATACTTCATAGGGCCCATATAGCACCGGTTCGATTGGCAAAATTTCAGGCAGGAGCATCTCCAATGTGTCCTAAATGCAAAATAGAGGTGGGCACTCTTGTACATTGCTTATGGACCTGTCATAAGATCCGTAGATATTGGACTAAAGTAGCAAGTACCCTGACAGAAATTTTAGGAACGGAAATAAAAGTGGACCCCGTATCTCTCCTCTTGGGCTTTTCGAACTTTCCCTCCCTGGACACGTACGGGAAGACACTATTTTCTATTCTTTCTTTCTGTGCAAGGAAAAATATTTTGATGAACTGGGTGGCGGAGGGCCCCCCTGGACTTTCAAATTGGCACAGACTAATTATGGAATGTATTCCCCTTGACTTCCTTACAAATATGGTGCACCGAAAGACCGAATTATTTTATAAAATATGGCAGCCCTTTTTGAATTACATAAATACAGATATTTCGGCTATCCTAACAAGGGCTTTTATTTAATTGAGATTACAAACCTGGCTGGTCCGCGGCCCCTCGGGGGAGGAATCCCGCACGAATACGGGTTTTATCATATCTGATGCTAACACATCCCGAGCATGTAAGAGACTTAAATATACACCCTGGTTAGTTGTAGGTTAGATTAGTAGATAGTTGAGTTTTGTTTGTTTTTTTTTCTTTTCGTTTTTTTTTGTTGTTTTGTTTTTTTTGTCAAATTTTGGCTATTGTATATTTGAGCTAATTGTATATCAATGTTTATATCTGAGAGTTTTGTTTATTTTTGTAAACTTGTAAAATGTTAAATTTCTAATAAAAATATCTATTAAAAAAATATAAAGCACTAAACAAAAATCAGTTTCCTCTAAGAAAATAGATTATAAAATAGGATTGTATTCCGACATGCAATTTTTATACTAAAATCTTAATGATTATCTTGAATGTAACTCACCCAAAGATCCTCTTATTGTCTAAATAACTATTACTGCTCTCACTCCTCAGCTCTGATTGAGGCATTCCTCCACCTCCTCCTTAACTCTCTCACTCCTTTCCATTTTCCCCTCAGGGCTCTATTCCCCTGCTGCCCTGATTCCCTGCTGTTCACCAACCCTCTCTCACACCCTCTTTCAAAGTGAGACCTCAGGAGAGTGCAACTAGAGGGAGATTCAGGAGAGGGAAGCTGCAAATATGGCAATGAGTGACAGCGAGTGAAGGAGTTGGAAGATGGAAAGGATGAGTTGGAGTGGTTTAGGAGAGGCTGTGAACAAAGTACCATGCATTTAGAAAGCAGACCAAGCATGCATGTTTATTGTATGTGTCTAGTTAGAGAATAGTGTGTCACTGACGAATAAACTAAAGGTCCAATCCAATGCTTTGGGGACATAGGTTCAAATCCCACCATAGCAGTTCTTGGAACTTAAATTGAAGTAATGAAGATCTGAAACTAAAAGCTACTCTCAGTAATGGTAACTGAGAAACAATCATAGATTATCATAAAATTCCATGAGGTTCACTCATGTCCTTAAGGGAATGAAACATCGTGCTTCAGGGAATGAAATGTCATCCTGACCTGGGCAAAAGTGAGAACTGCAGATGCGGGAAACCAGAGTTTAGATCAGAGTGTTGCTGGAAAAGCACAGCAGGTTAGGCAGCATCCGAGGATCAGGAAAATTGACGTTTCAAGCAAAAGCCCTTCATCAAGAATAGAGGCTAGTCTGGCCTACATATGACTCTAGATCCACAGCAGAGTGTTTAACTCTTAACTACCTTCTGAAATAACCTCGCAAGAAACTCAGATCATGAGCAATTAGGGATGAACAATATATGTTGCTCTTACTAGTTGTGCCAACATCCCACTAAAGAGTAAATCTAAAAATGAGCAAAAATAGAATGGATAGGCAAGAAATTCTGGTTTTGACAGTAATGTCTTCATCTTATAAAAAGATTTTAAAAAGGACAGAGATAGTAGCAATTTATTAGATGAGTGGAATCACATCTTAAACCAAAGCAGTGTATCAGAGTTTAAATGTTAACTATAATTGTCAGCTGGCAGCATCATTCATGTCTGTATGCACTAAGTAGGAACCTAGGAGCAGGAGACCATTCAGCCATTGTAGTTTATCCTCTCATTTAATTGATCATGGGTAATTTGCTTTTTAACTCCATCTATCACCTTGGTTCCATATCCATAACAGCCTTACTCAACAGAAATTTATCAACCTCGGTTTTGAAATGTTCACATGAGTTTCAACCCTATGAGATTTTTGTTTTTGTTTCTATTATTCTGTGCATGAATATTAACTTGCTGACATCACCCCTGAACTGCCTGGCTCTAATTTTAAGATATGTTCTCCCCACTGTCCCCATTCTGGACTCAATGGTTTAATGGTAGTATCTCCAAACGGTAATTCAGAGGCCTAGGCTGAGGCTCTGAGAATACAGATTCAAAGCCGACACAACAACTGGTGGAATTTAAGTTAATAAATCTGGAATCAAAAGCCAGTCATAATAATAGTGACCTTGTAATTATCCATTGTCCTTAAAATTCAACTAGTTCACCAATATCCTCTAGGAAAGGAAATCTGCCACTCCAACCTAGTGTGGCCTTTTTGTGTCTTCAGACCAACATCAACGTGGCCGACTTCAACTGCCCTCTGAAGTATTCTGCAAACCATTCAGCACAAGGACAATTAGGGATGGACAACATATACTGGACTTACCAGTTATACTTACATTCTATAAAATAATAAATTTTAAAAACTTTTCCTCCTCCCTTACCATAAAATGATGATTTAACTCCATGTACCTGATGAAATATTTTAATCATCCTAACTCCCTCAATAGAACACCTTGTAATTTTCCACACTCAATTTTTATATAGTTAATCCAGGCAATGACCATCTCCAATAAGGGCTGAAAAATGTGTTGCTGTAAAAGCACAGCAGGTCAGGCAGCATCCAAGGAGCAGGGATTCCTGAAGAAGGGCTTATGCCCGAAACGTCGATTCTCCTGCTCCTTGGATGCTGCCTGACCTGCTGCACTTTTCCAGCAACACATTTTTCAGCTCTGATCTCCAGCATCTGCAGTCCTCACTTTCTCCATGTCCAATAAGGGGCAATCTAACCACTGCCCCGTGACATTCAATGCTGTTATTATCACTACCAACATCCTGGGGATTACCATTAACCAGAAATTCAACTGGACTAACCATATAAACACAGTGGCTACAAGAGCAAGTCAGAAGATAGGATTACTACAGCAGGTAACTCATCTCCTGACTCCCCAAAGCTGTCTATCATCTACAAGGCCCAATTCATAGAGTCAGAGTCAAACAGCACAAAACAGATCCTTCGGTCCATCTCATCTGCACCGACTAAATATCCCAATCTAACCTAGTCCCATTTGCTAACATTTGACCCATATCCCTCTATTTCCCTCCTATTCACATGCCTATCCAGATGCCTTTTAAATGTTGTAATTATACTCACCTCCACCACTTCCTCTGGAAGATCACTCCTTACACGCATCACCCCCTGTGTGAAGAAGTTACCCACCAGGTCATTTCAAAATCTTTTCCCTCTCACCTTAAACCCTTTAGTTTTGGACTCCCCACCCTAGGAAAAATCATCTTGGCTATTCATCCATTTCCCTCATGATTTTGTAAATCTCTATAAGGTCATCCTTCAGCCTCCAATCCTCCAGGGAGAAACGCCCCAGACTATTTAGCCTCACCCTGTAACTCAAACCCTCCAGTCCCTGCAATATCCTTGTAAATCTTTTTTGTACCATCTTGAGTTTAATTACATCTTTCCTATAGCAAGGCGACCATGAAGAGGAAGGGTTTAGAGGACTTTAGGCCAAGTGCTGGCAAATGGTACTAGATTAATTTAGGATATCTGGTTGGTATGGACGAGTTGGACCAAAGGGTATGTCCTTGTGCTGTACATCGCTATGACTCCATGATGCTATGACCAGAATTGTACACAATGTCTTATTGGCGACAGCCTCACTTCTGTCCTGCACAGCTGCAACATGTCATCCAAATTCTTAAACTCAATGTTATGGCCACTGAAGACAAGCATGCCAAACATCTTCTTCACCCCTCTGTCTACTTGCAACTCCACTTTCAAGGAACTATGCACATGCACCCCTAGGTCTTTTTCTTCAGCAACCCCAGAGCCCGACCATGAAATGTGTAAACCCTGACCTGTACAAGTCAGGATTGTGATGGAGTACTCCTCATTTGCCTGGATGGGTGCAGTTCCAACAACACTCAAAAAGCTTGACACCATCCAGGATACAGCAGCCTGCCTGATTGGTACCACATCCACAAGTATCCAATCCTCTTTCACCGATGCTCAGTAGTAGCAATGTGCACAATATACAAGATGCACTGCAGAAATTCATCAAAGATCCTTAGACAGCAACTTCCAAACCCATGACCATTTCCATCTAGAAGGACAAGGGCAGCACATACATGGGTACCCCATCACTCACCACCCTGATTTGGAAATAGATTACTATTCCTTTACTATCACTGGTCAAAATACTGGATTCCTCTCCCTAATGGCATTGTGGGTCAACTGACAGCATGAGGACTGTAGCAGTTCAAGAAGACAGCTCACCACCACCTTTGCAAGGGCAACTATGGATAGGCAATAATTGCTGACTGGTCAGTGACACTCACATCCCATGTCTGAATAAAAAATAAAGAAATAAAAAGTCCAGCTGTAAACTGAGTACTACCTGGGGGTTTCACTTTGTCACCCACCAGATGGGACCATCCCAATGAATGGAGAAGAGGACTCCACATATGGCACCAAATCATCTTCCTCACAATCTTTTTACAGTATCCTCAGGCACCCACCAATCACAATATCCACAACAGATTTACATCAGATTTGCCTTGTATCAATGACTTCCAATGCATTCTTCGTCAAAAAGGAGATGTCATACCCTCCACTATCTTACAAAGAAATTAACTTGCACGGAGACTGGTCAGCAGATAAGAACTTATGGGATTCAGGGCAATTTGGCAAATTGGATCTAAAGTTGGCTTAATGGTAGGATCTTAAAAATGTGTTGCTGGAAAAATGCAGCAGGTCAGGCAGCATCAAAGGAACAGGAGAATCGACGTTTCGGGCATAAGCCCTTCTTCAGGAATGAGGAGGGTATGCCAAGCAGGCTAAGATAAAAGGTAGGGAGTAGGGACTTGGGGGAGGATGCAAAGGTTGACAGTCAAAGGTTGTTTTTCACTGGAAACTTGCAACCACTGGCATTCCACAGTGTTCAGTGATGGGTCCCTCGTTGTTTGTAGTGTGCATTACTAATCTAAACCAGTTGTTTTAAACTAGCATGAGGTGAGAACCGTGCTGTGAAATGTTCAGGAAGTAGCGCCACTTTATCTTTTTGTCGAGACCTAATCCGTGCTTCCATTTTCTCTGGAATCTCAGATTCTATTATGGAAGACAGTATCGCTTGCTGCCAGGTGCCCATATCGATTGCACAAATGCAAGTCTCCAGAGTTATGTAGGGATAGAAGTTGAATACCCTACAGGTGCAGAGTTTCAGTGCCAGCCATGTGCAGGAGAAGGGAAATCCACTTGATTAAAATGGTTCTGATATGGATTTATTTGTCTCATTGAAGTATGCCTTGATACTGAAAAGGTTGGTAACTAGAGGTGGTATGATTAGTGAACTTGCAGATTACATGGAAACTGGTCATGTGATAAATAGCAATAATCAGGAGTAGACAATGATGAAGCATAATGTCACTGCAATAGTAATTCAGAACCTCAGGCTGAAGTTCTGAGCTTAGAGATTTCAATCCCATCTTGGCAGATGGTGAAATCTGAATATAATACAAATCTTAAATAAAAGCTAATCTAATAGTCACAATCCAAATTGACAATTAATTAAAATCCTGTCTGGTTCACTGGTGTTCAGAATTCCGTTAAAAACATTTTAAAATTCATGGTGATTGAGGAGATAGGGAGAATTTGATTAGGGTCCTCGAAAAAAGCATTCAGTGCTGTCAAGAGAATGTACACCAAGGGGAATGTTCATTAAGAGACACCCATTGCCCTTGCAGCTGACTTCTCTGCCCAACTATTTCCATGACCCATAACAGACAAAACCTCCAGTCTTAATTAGCCAAATTATTTAGTTGTGACTAAATAATTTGGTCACTAGGTCACTATCATCCTAGGACTCCAGTGCCTGTCCTTCTTGCAGCAGCCACATATTTCCCAAAGGCTTTGTTAAATCTTGGAACCCCTACAATGTGGAAGCAGACTATTCAGTCCATCAAGTCGACACCAACCTTCCAAAGAGCATCCAACCAGGCTCACCCCATCCCTGTAACACTGCATTTCCCATAATTACTCTACCCAACCTGTACATCTTTGGACTGTATAAGATAGTCACCAAAAATATAGAGCAGCAATTTCAAGTGAACATAAGGACATCAGAGCAGGAGTAGGGCATTTGGCAATATGAGGCTACTCCATCATGCAATAATATTATGGCTGGTCTGATTGTGACCCTCATGCTACTTTCCTGTCGGTCCTTTAAAGCCTTAGCTCTGTTTCAATCAAAATATTGTCTAACCTTTGATATTGCACTTACTCTGGTCGCTACTTCAGGCCAGTCTAGTGCCCTGGACTTCTTTGGCAGATCTGGGGACAGAGGATGGCTCTCCTCTCCACTTCCTCATCCTCCAAGATCTCCAGTTCACTGTTGGCAAAGTGGGGCACAAATTTGTCTCTCTCAAATAATTATTTCAAACTGCACATCAATAAATACACCAAGGGCAGTTCTTGTTTTATCTGTCGAGCGCAAGATTGTAAAGAGCAACATTGTGAAGATCGGATCATACTAGTCAGGTGACCAGCAAAGAACTGAGCGAGTAAAGTTACCAGGGCTCATCAGGGTAAATTCCCTGAAATTGCCACTTCTGTTGGGACATTAGATTGGGTGCACACTTACTGTGTCAGGTAGATGTAATAACAAAACACAAAGCGCAAATCTTTGAAAAGTTTTATCCAATGTCCTGGAAAATGTTAACAGCAATGTTACTGAAACAATCCTATCACATTGCTGCCTGGAGGTGCTTGCTGTATTCAACTGAATTCTGTGTTTCCTTTATTACAACAGTGACTAAACTTCAATACTTATGACTATATCTCTCTTTGGGATGTCCTGGTATGTTAAAAGGTGCTACCCAGATGCAAGTTCTGTTGTCTCTTCTTACCCGACTCAAAATTTGTATTTCATTACTTATGTAGAAACACAAAGAAACATGTCTACCATAAAAGAGTGGAGTCCTCTGTGACTTGCTTATAATCTATAGGTTTTCACTCACATGAAGTGTCAGCAATGAAATATCTTATAATACTACATACAAGACATATTATTATCTTACATCAAACTGTCAAATTTCAGATTAATGCAAGCTGTGTTGCAGCTAATGAAACTACTTCACCTTTTATTCACTGTATTTCCTTTCCCCTGACTGCTGTATAGCTTTTACCACTGTATTTTAAAAGAAAAGCATGAAATGAGAAAGAGGTCACTCAGGCCATCAAGTCTGCCATGTTCACATAGAGTGTATAATCTTTCCTATTGCAATCTGTGCCAAGTTCACATCTTCAGGCACAGTTCAAACAAATAAAGGACATAGAAAGCCCAACAACCACAGGGAAGTAAGTCTGATCTCAGTAGTGGGGAAGCTTCAAAATATAATAATTGATTGTCACTTGGAACATATGCAACATAATTAAGGACAGCCAGTATAGATCTGCAAAGGTGGGCGGCAAGGTGGCACAGTGGTTAGCACTGCTGCCTCACAGCGCCAGACACCTGGGTTCAATTCCCGACTCAGGCGACTCTCTGTGTGGAGTTTGCACATTCTCCCCGGGTCTGCGTGGGTTTCCTCCAGGTGCTCCAGTTTCCTCCCACAATCCAAAAATGTGCAGGTTAGGTGAATTGGCCATGCTAAATTTCCTGTAGTGTTAGGTGAAGGGGTAAATGTAGGGGAATGGGTCTGGGTGGGTTGCGCTTCGGCGGGTCGGTGTAGACTTGTTGGACCAAAGGGCCTGTTTCCTCACTGTAAGAAAAAAAAATAGATCTGCAAAGGTATATCATGCTCAAGTAACTTGCTGGAGCATTTTGGTAAGGGTATGAAGTCACATGTAGACCAGACTGACTAACGGCACTACTGAAAAAAATCCAAAGAACTGTGGATGCTGGAAGTTAGAAGCAAAATGCATAAATTGATGTAAAATATCAGCAGGTCTGGTAGCATTTGAGGAGAGAAAGCAGAGTTAACATTTCGGATCAAGTGACTCTTCTTCAGAACTGATTGTAGCTAGAAAATGGTTGCTACTTTTGTATTCAATACCTGAACTAATAAAGGCAAGATATGTCTTATTAACAACCCTATTTCCAAAAGTCACTGGACTCTGGGGCAGTTCCAGCAGATTAGAAAACAACAAATGTGATGCCACTATTTAAAAAAGGCAGTAGACAAAAGATGGGGAATTATAGATCTGATAGCTTAACTTCTGTAGTGGGGAGGATGCTTGAGTCTATTATCAAGGAAGAAATAACAAGGCATCTAGATAAAATTAGCCATGATCTTATTGAATGGAGGAGCAGGCTCAAAGGGCCAGGTGGCCTACTCCTGCTCCCAGTTCTTATGTTCTTATTTCACTTGCCCTTCTGCCTTCAAGGATCTATGGACATGCACAGCAAGGTCCATTTGATCCACAGTACTTCCCAGGATCCAAACTTTCATCATGCATTCCCTTGTCTCATGACTGATCCCATCATTCAGGCACTGGGAAAATTCTGCCTAGGACTCCTTCAGTCTCGCTATTGTGTCAGCATGAATTATGGGCTCAAGTCTCAGAGCTGAGACTTTAACCACAAACCTTCTTAATCAAAGACAAAAGCATTGCTCACTGAGCCACAGGTGACACTTCACTTTGAAAGTAAGGCAAGTAAATGTAACATATTTTCACTCTTCATACCTTGGCTGTCAGTAAGGGCATTGTGAAAGGCACTTATTATGAATGATTTGGAGATGCCGGTGTTGGACTGGGGTGTTCAAAGTTAAAAATTACACAACACCAGGTTATAGTCCAACGGGTTTAATTGGAAGCACACTAGCTTTCGGAGCAACATCACCTGATAAAGGAGCATCGCTCCGAAAGCTAGTGTGCTTCCAATTAAACCTGTTGGACTATAACCTGGTTATGTGTGATTTTTAACTTATTATGAAGTGAGTGTGGGAGTCTATTAAGCAACATTCTTAGACATGCATTGTCTGACATAATATCTGGACAATATTTGACATAATATTTGCCTCCCTCCTGCCAAATACTGAAACACACTTCCAAGGATAAGCTTTGTCCGGTTGAGGCCAATTAATTCAGCACAGATTGGGGCTTTAACCAGGGATTTGTAAGACCCAACAAGCAGTGCATTTAGCAACTGAGCATCAGGGAAATTTTAAAAAATTTTGAAGACGGGACAATTTATCATTTTTTGTTACATATTCAGTACCTGTGCTACCTGAATAACAGAGTTTCTCATTTTCTCTTTTTAAATGCAGTATTAGAACATAAGAAGTAGAAGTGGAAATCAGCCATCTGCCCTGTTGAGCCTGCTTCACCATTCAATAAGATCGTGGCTGATCTTTTCATGGACTCAGCTCCACTTATCTGCCTGCTCACCACAAACCTTAATTCCTTTACTGTTCAAAAATCTATCTTTGCCTTAAAAACATTCAACGCGGTAGCATCAACTGCTTCACTGGGCAGGGAATTCTACAGATTCACAATTTTTTGGGTGAAGAAGTGCCTCCTCAACTCATAAATCTTCTTCCCTTTATTTTAAGGCTATGACCCTAGTTCTAGTTTCACTCACCACTGGAAACAACCTCCCTGCTTCTATTTTCCCTTCATAATTTTATATGTTTGTATAGGATCCCTCCTCATTCTTCTAAATTCCAATGAATATAATCCCAGTCTACTCAATCTCTCCCCATAAACCTGTCCTCAATTCTGAATCAACCAAGTGGACCTCATCTAACGCCAATACATCCTTTCTCAAGTAAGGTGACTAAAACTGTAGCCTCACCAGCTCCCTACACAGCTGCAGCATAACCTCACTATTTTTAAACTTCATCCCTCTAGTAATGAAAGATAATATTCAATTTATCTTCTTAATTACATACTGTTTTGAAAGTTTATTTTCATTTGAAAACCTTCTATAAGTAATCTTCTGGTCATTTGTGTTTTCTTAAGTGTTTCTACATTTGAATGCACACCTCTAGCTTAAGTTTTCCAAATATTTTTTTCCCAAATATTTGAATGACTATATCTGCTGTCTCAGCCTATGACATCTGTTGTACCATGCTGTCCTCTGCTGTTAGATCTGGAAAATACAACTGTTTATTCAGTACTGGAAGTACGGTAGATAGTAATTTGCACATTATCTGGTCAACTCTGAGATTTTAGCATCAATCATTACTAAAAGAATAGGAAGAGAGAATCCAGGTCTATACATCACCACTCACTTTTGTGGTATACAATCAACTCAAACTATAATGGATCAGATGGTGTTTGTGACTTACAGTACAAGGCTGTTCAAGTTGGTTCTGAATTGTCATTTATGACTTTCTTGTTAAAATTTTAAAAAGGAGAGATTTGACTGGTGTGGAGAATGGAAATATGACTCCTGAAAATGGAATGATGTGTATCAAGTATGCCTATGGGGGGTCACAGAATATTGCTGCAGCACTTTGCTCCAACTATTTCCTATGATGGAGAAGTCTAGAACAAGAATGCGTAACCTTTAAAATAGAGCTATACCACTCAGGGTTGACATCAGAAAGCAGTACTTGATACAAAGTGTAGTAGAATTCCGCAAAAAAATTGGAGGTTAACTGAAAACATGCAAACCGCGAGTGTTACATTTTTGAAGGTAAGGATGTTAGGGATGTGGGGTTAAGATGGACTAATGGGGTTAAGAAATGTCATGACCTAAATGAATTGTAGACCAGTTTTGAGGGGTGTCCTACTCCCTCAGTACTGCAATGG
Organism: Chiloscyllium plagiosum; assembly: GCF_037043375.1. NCBI lineage: Eukaryota > Metazoa > Chordata > Chondrichthyes > Orectolobiformes > Hemiscylliidae > Chiloscyllium > Chiloscyllium plagiosum. Next base: position 26,087,299 of record NW_028270158.1, on the reverse strand, counting down.
GAATAAGAGCTAGATTTTGTGTACACATTTCTGGTATTTGAACCCATAATCATTCTGGGACCATCAACACTCCATGTACCTTCAAGCATTGCTTTAATTTGTTACAATGGATAAGTTTTCAATTTTGAGACATAATCCCAGCCAAAGATATTCTTGAAGCAGAAGCTGAAAAAATCAAGAGGGTTTCTATTTTTTGATCTCTCCAGTGAAGATGAACAAAAATCCAGGATCAAAAATCAATGCCACACAGTGGCAAGTATGATGGAGGGGCGACAATTAATCAGGCATAAGGCTGGCAAATGAGAACCACACAGCCTTTTTGCTACTTCCTCAATTAGGTCCCTGCTGCTACTATTAACCCAGAATGGGTAATGAGGGATGAAGTTGGAATTGGTCCCTCAATCCGCATCTGCAGTCCTCACTTTCTCCCAGCTGATTTTAACCTACTGCGAGTCCTCTTACAAGGATGCCTTCCTTGAAGAAGCTCTCTTCCTCCCTCTACAAGGATTTCAGTGAGTCCCTCTCTCACTGCACACCCCAGGTCATCTCCTCTGCCCAGAAGATTCCTGAAGAAGGGCTCATGCCCAAAACGTCGATTCTCCTGCTCCTTGGATGCTGCCTGACCTGCTACGCTTTTCCAGCAACACACTTTCAGCGTTGGTCCCTCAATGTCAAGAAACGAGCTCTTGCAAAACTCCGTCCTTGCGCATAATTCCCACTTTGCCTAGGTCTAAAATGGTTCTCAGCCTCAGGTAGATGTAGATCCAGCAGCATCCATTGCCCTCATAGTTGCATTGCCAGGCTGCTGAACAGCCATGCAGGCAGGACTTCCAGCCTGAGGTTCTTAATCTTTGGGGAAAGCCTTATACTGCTAGTTAATTATGTAGAGGACAGTGCAGGGGAGAGAGGGAGAGAGAGAGAGAGAGAGAGAGAGAGAGAGAGAGAGAGAGAAAACCTGCACAGTTACCGCCTTTGCTGTTTGAATTCGTGTATCGCTGGACATCGGAGTGCATCTGGGAAAATTAACAAACAGTGAAATTCACAACTAATCTTGGAGGAACTGTTGGGCGAAGTTCACAGCACAGAATCAGATAAGGTAATTATTGTTTTAAGTCTGTCCAATAGAAAGGCTGCAGTAGTGGGTACAGTGGATTCTTTCTTGATTATATGTTTTTGGAGATAAGTCTCTTGATTAAACTTAAAATATAAGCCATAGCTATTAATTTAACCTGGGGCAGTGTTTGTAGAAGAATAAGACGGTGTTATTTTCTGGGTCTGTAGATTGTGAAGGAGCAAAAATGGCCTTTGCAGTGATATGTACTTCTTGTCAGATGTGGGAGTTAAAAGAGAGTTTAAGGGCTACTGCAGATTATGTCTGCCATAAATGCTGTTGGATGCAAATCTTATCAGATTGAGTGGATCGGTTGGAGAGGCAAATAGAAGCGATGAGGAATTTGCAACAGCTACAGTATGTGATGGATGGCAGTTATAGAAAGGGGAGAAAGTCTCAGATACAGTCACATAGATGGGTTAACTCCAGGAAGGGTAAGAGAGGTAGGCAGCTAGAGCAGGAGTCTTTTGTGGATATACCCATTTCAAACAGGTTTGCTGTTTTGGAAAATGTAGGGGGTGATGGATTCTCAGGGGAACATAGCACAAACAGCCAAGTTTCTGGTTTTGAGACTGGCTCTAATGCAACGAGGGGTACGTCGGCTTCCAAGAGATCAATTGTGTTAGGGGATTCTGTAGTCCGAGGTACAGACAGATGTTTCTGTGGCCAGTAGAGAAAAAGCAGAATGGTGTGTTGTTTCCCTGGTGCCAGGATCAAGGATGTCTCAGAGAGGGTGCAGAATGTTCTCATGGGGGAGAGGGGCCAGCAAGAGGTCATTGTCCACATTGGAACTAACGACATTGGAAGGGAAAAGGTTGGGATTCTGAAGGGAGATTACAGAGAGTTAGGTAGAATTTTAAAAAGGAGGTCCTCAAGGGTAGTAATATCTGGATTACTCCAAGTGCTACGAGCTAGTGAGGGCAGGAACAGGAGGATAGAGCAGATGAATGCATGGCTGAGGAGCTGGTGTATGGGAGAAGGATTCACATTTTTGTCTCATTGGAATCTCTTTTGGGGTAGAAGTGACCTGTACAAGAAGGATGGATTGCACCTAAAGTGGAAGGGGACTAATATACTGGCAGGGAAATTTGCTAGAACTGCTTGGGAGGATTTAAACTAGTAAGGTGGGGAAGGTGGGACCCAGGGAGATAGTGAGGAAAGAGATTGATTTGAGACGGGTACAGCTGAGAACAGAAGTGAGTCAAACAGTCAGGGCAGGCAGGGACAAGGTAGGACTAATAAATTAAACTGCATTTATTTCAATGCAAGGGGCCTAACAGGGAAGGCAGATGAACTCAGGGCATGGTTAAGAACATGGGACTGGGATATCATAGCAATTACGGAAAGATGGCTCAGGGATGGGCAGGACTGGCAGCTGAATGTTCCAGGATACAAATGCTACAGGAAAGAAAGAAAGGGATGCAAAAGAGGAGGGGGAGTGGCATTTTTGATGAGGGATAGCATTACAGCTGTGATAAGGGAGGATATTCCCGGAAATACATCCAGGGAAGTTATTTGGGTGGAACTGAGAAATAAGAAAGGGATGATCACCTTATTGGGATTGTATTATAGATCCCCCAATAGTCAGAGGGAAATTGAGAAACAAACTTGTAAGGAGATCTCAGCTATCTGTAAGAATAATAGGGTGGTTATGGTAGGGGATTTTTACTTTCCAAACATCAACTGGGACTGCCATAGTGTCAAAGGTTTAGATGGAGAGGAATTTGTTAAGTGTGTACAAGACAATTTTCTGATTCAGTATGTGGATGTACCTACTAGAGAAGGTGCAAAACTTGACCTACTTTTGGGAAATAAGGCAGGGCAGGTGACTGAGGTGTCAGTGGGGGAGCACTTTGGGGCCAGTGACCATAATTCTCTTCGTTTTAAAATAGTAATGGAAAAGGATAGACCAGATCTAAAAGTTGAAGTTCTAAATTGGAGAAAGGCCAATTTTGACGGTATTAGCAAGAACTTTCGAAAGCTGATTGGAGGCAGATGTTCGCAGATAAAGGGACGGCTGGAAAATGGGAAGCCTTCAGAAATGAGATAACAAGAATCCAGAGAAAGTATATTCCTGTCAGGGTGAAAGGGAAGGCTGGTAACTATAGGGAATGCTGGATGACTAAAGAAATTGAGGGTTTGGCTAAGAAAAAGAAAGAAGCATATGTCAGGTACAGACAGGATAGATCGAGTGAATCCTTAGAAGAGTATAAAGAAAGTAGGAGTATACTTGAGGGAAATCAGGAGGGCAAAACGGGGACATGAGATAGCTTTGGCAAATAGAATTAAGGAGAATCCAAAGGGGTTTTACAAATATATTAAGGACAAAAGGGTAACTAGGGAGAGAATAGGGCCCCTCAAAGATCAGCAAGGCGGCCTTTGTGTGGAGCCACAGAAAATGGGGGAGATACTAAATGAGTATTTTGCAACAGTATTTACTGTGGAAAAGGATATAGAAGGTATAGACTGTAGGGAAATAGATGGTGACATCTTGCAAAATGTCCAGATTACAGAGGAGGAAGTGCTGGGTGTCTTGAAGTGGTTAAAGGTGGATAAATCCTCAGGACCTGATTAGGTGTAGCCGAGAACTCTGTGGGAAGCTAGAGAAGTGATTGCTGGGCCCCTTGCTGAGATATTTGTATCATCGATAGTCACAGGTGAGGTGCCGGAAGACTGGAGGTTGGCAAACGTGGTGCCACTGTTTAAGAAGGATGGTAAGGACAAGCCAGGGAACTATAGACCAATGAGCCTGACTTCGGTGGTGGGCAAGTTGTTGGAGGGAATCCTGAGGGACAGGATGTACATGTATTTGGAAAGGCAAGGACTGATTAGGGATAGTCAACATGGCTTTGTGCGTGGGAAATCATGTCTCACAAACTTGATTGAGTTTTTTGATGAAGTAACAAAAAAGATTGATGAGGGCAGAGCAGTAGATGTGATCTATATGGACTTCAGTAAGGCATTCGACAAGGTTCCCCATGGGAGACTGATTTGCAAGCTTAGATCTCATGGAATACAGGGAGAACTAGCCATTTGGATACAGAACTGGCTCAAAGGTAGAAGACAGAGGATGGTAGTGGAGGGTTGTTTTTCAGACTGGAGGCCTGTGACCAGTGGAGTGCCACAAGGATCGGTGCTGGGCCCTCTACTTTTTGTCACTTACATAAATGATTTGGATGCGAGCATAAGAGGTACAGTTAGTAAGTTTGCAGATGACACAAAAATTGGAGGTGTAGTGGACAGCGAAGAGGGTTACCTCAGATTACAACAGGATCTGGACCAGATGGGCCAATGGGCTGAGAAGTGGCAGATGGAGTTTAATTCAGATAAATGCGAGGTGCTGCATTTTGGGAAAGCAAATCTTAGCAGGACTTATACACTTAATGGTAAGGTCCTAGGGAGTGTTGCTGAACAAAGAGACCTTGGAGTGCAGGTTCATAGCTCCTTGAAAGTGGAGTCGCAGGTAGATAGAATAGTGAAGAAGGCGTTTGGTATGCTTTCCTTTATTGGTCAGAGTATTGAGTACAAGGGTTGGGAAGTTATGTTGCGGCTGTACAGGACATTGGTTTGGCCACTGTTGGAATATTGCGTGTAATTCTGGTCTCCTTCCTATCGGAAAGATGTTGTGAAACTTGAAAGGGTTCAGAAAAGATTTACAAGGATGTTGCCAAGGTTGGAGGATCTGAGCTACAGGGAGAGGCTGAACAGACTGGGGCTGTTTTTCCTGGAGCGTCGGAGGCTGAGGGGTGACCTTATAGAGGTTTACAAAATTATGAGGGGCATGGATAGGATAAATAGGCAGTCTTTTCCCTGGGGTCGGGGAGTCCAAAACTAGAGGGCATAGGTTTAGGATGAGAGGGGAAAGATATAAAAGAGACCTAAGGGGCAACTTTTTCACACAGAGGGTGATACGTATATGGAATGAGCTGCCAGAGGATATGTTGGAGGCTGGTACAATTGCAACATTTAAGAGGCATTTGGATGGGTATATGAATATGAAGGGTTTGGAGGGATATGGGCCGGGTGCTGGCAGGTGGGACTAGATTGGGTTGGGATATCTGGTCAGCATGGACGGGTTGGACCGAAGGGTCTGTTTCCATGCTGTACATCTCTATGACTATGACTCTAATTCAGTGGGCCTTCACAAAAGAAGTGATGTGGGACTCTCATCAGCTCTCCTGACAGTGGTCAAGACCATGGTTGAGTCCATTAGATACCTCCTTGGGTGATTGGACATTGGAATGAGAACAGGACCAGCTGTGACACGCTATCCATGATCAAAAGACTGCTGACACTGACTACTTAGATGTGCACAGGAAGAATGGTGAGACATTAAACCTTCTAGGATAGAGAATCTATAGACCCATATTTCACATTCAGAGCCGTCAAAAGAGAACACAAGCAGGGAATAAATCCAGGAAAATTGGTGTTAACTTGGTTTTGATACTAAAGCACAGCTTGTGACTAATAGCAATTTATAGGAGCTGAATGAAGCAAATAGCTTTCTCTTGTTGTATATTTCCTTATGCTCCTGCGGTTATGCTTCCAGTTGGTTTCCTAATTATTCCTAACTTCTGGTAAATTGCACTGCCATTTAAGTGAGGCAAGCCTTTGTCTCAAATACACAGGGGTAAGTTCTAATGTCATCAATCGAGCATATTAGAAAAATGTTTGGAGTTTGTTTGTACTTATCATGAATGCTGTTAATGTTTTCTGCAGCGCTCCTCAAGTTCTTCCAGGTTGTGTAAAACACAGGGTAAATTCAGATTAAAACTGCCTCTTCACTGCTCCACAAATGTTTCTAAACCTCAGACAATGTATGCCTCAGGCAAAGGGTTGGCAGCAGTGCACAATTCATATTCTGAGTCCCCTGGTTTGTTAAAAACTACATTCAAAAAGCAATTGGCTGTTATACTGATTACACACAAGGCATTTGCCTCTGAAAATTGTGTTTAAAACTAGCCAAATTCTAGCCAAAGTTTAAATTGCAGTCTCTACAATTTGTGGCAGTGCTGCCCTTACAATAGCTCATTGTAAGGGCAGCCTCATTGGGAGGCTAGCAGTGTTGGTGTGGCAATTGAAAATAGCATTTTGGGATGCAGTACGAATAATTTGATAAATGACAAAGTAAGAATCGTGTTTCTACAGAATCTTCTATGACACCCCAAAACATTGCTTCCAAAGTGATTTCTTGAATAAACAAAGTTTGGGTTGTACTTTAGGAAATGCAGTGATCATTGCACATACAATTTGTATCAAACAGTAATTTAATATGAACCAGATAACCTACTATTCAATTAATGGTTCAGGGTTGAAGATCAGCTAGTTCGCCATTGAAACCATCCTCTTCTTTAAAATAGTGTTCATGCATCTGTTATTTGTACTGTGAGGGCAGACTGAACCTTAGTTTAACCTTTGACCTGAAAAGTGTGCACTTCCAGTAATACAACCATACCCCCTCCCACAACCCTAGTAATGTCCTGCAAATGTTGGAAATCTGAAATAAAATTTTGGAAACATCCACAGGTCTGTGACATTTGAGATGACCCGTGTACTGGGAAAAGCCTGTATTTCTTCAGTACTATTGACTTTAAGAAGAAAATAGACTGAGAAGTATTTTCAAAGTTGGTTAACGTGTTTCCTGCTGGTGACATTACCAGATTCCAAGAAAGGCCCTTATAATTTGGAGATGTATTGGGGTGAACAGCTAAGAAGCAAAAGTAAATAACAAAATAATTGCAGCAGTATTCAGTTTCAGCCTGTTCTGCCCCTAATGGCTTGTATCATAGGATCCTAGAGGAGGATACAGATATAGTAGATGCATTGGTTGTAATTTTTCAAGAACTATTGTATTCTGGAGAATAGAAGATGGTTAGAAAACTGCTAATGCAACACCTTTACTCAAAAAGGACAAAGGCAAAAAGCGGGTTATTATAGGCTGATTAGCCTAACATCTGTTGTTGAAAAAGGATTGGAATCAATTATTAAGTAAGTAATAGCAGAAGGTTTGGAAAATCATACTCTAATCAAGCAGAGTCTGCATTGCATCATGAAAAGGAAACTGTATGCTTTATTGGAGTTTTTATTATATTATTTTATTGGAGTTTTTCAAGGAAGTTTCAACCAAAATGGATAGAGGGGAATGAGTAGATGTGTTGTATTTGGACATCCAGAAAACATTCAACAAGGTAGTTAACAAAAGATTAAGTCATAAGATAAAGAGCCAATAGTGTTGGAGGTGTATATTCGCATAGATCAAAAATTGGTTCATGGACAGGAAACAGTGAGTGTGGATAAGGGGTGAGGTGCTTCTTCAAGTTGGCAATTGTGAGCAATGGAGTTTCACCAATGCTTGAATGCAAGTGTTCACAATTTAAATTAATAATTTGGGGGAAGGAAGTGAACGTACTGTAGCCACATTTGTAAATGACACTAAAATAGGTGGAAAGGCAATTTACAGCAAGATATTGATAAGATAAGTAAATGGGCATAAGGTTAGCAAATGAAGTATAATACGGGAAAATTAGAAATCGTTCACTTTGGAACAAAATATTATTTAAGTGGGGGCAGTGTCCTTGGATATATTTAAAACTGAGATAGTTAAATTCTTGATCGGTAGGGGAATCAAGAGTTATGGGAAAGTACAGAAACGTGGACTGATATAAGACCACAAGAAGCCGAAAGGAAATAGGAACAGGAGTAGGCCCTTTGGTCATCAAGCCTGCTCTGCCATTCAATAGCATCATGCAGAATCCTATTGAATGGTAGAGCAGGTTTGAGGACCAAATGACCTCCTCCTGTTCCTACTTCATTTCGGTTTCTTATGGACTTATGGAGTCAAATCAGTTGGATGAAAGTAAGGAATTCTATAAAGTGGAGATGGAGTTGGAGAAAACGTAAGATTACACGTGGCTTCATACTTTTAGGGAATAATATCAGTGCTTTTAAATAAGTAGGGTGTTTTTATTTTAGTGAGTGGTTCAGGAGGGTTTAAACTCAGAGGGTGGGAACCTGAGTTATATACCGGTGGTGAGAGTTGGAGATGAGGCAATAGCAAGACGTAGCGCAGCCAGTGGGAAAGAATTTCCTGGGAAAGAATCAAGGGATCGGTTAAAGTATGTTTGCTTTAATGCAAGGAGTATCAGGAATAAAAGTGATGAGCTTAGAGCATGGATCAGTATCTGGTGCTATGATATTGTGGCCATAACAGAGATGTGGGTTTCTCAGGGGCAGGAATGGTTGCTGGATGTTCCAGGGTTTAGAACATTTAAAAAGAATAGGGAGGGGGGGAAAAAAAGAGGAGAGGGACTGGCACTGCTAATCAGAGAGGGTATCACAGCTACAGAAGTTACCATTGTCGAGGAGGGTCTGCCTATTGAGTCAGTATGGGTGGAAATTAGGAACAGTAACGGAGCAGTCACCTCATTAGGGGTTTACTACAGGCCCCCCAATAGCAGCAGGGACATTGAAGAAAGCATAGGTTGGCAGATTTTGGAAAAGTGTGAATGTAGTAGGGTTGTTGTAATGGGTGACTTTAACTTTCCCAATATTGATTGGAACCTCCTTCGAGCAGATGGTTTAGAAGGAGCTGTTTTTGTAAGGTGTGTTCAGGAGTGTTTCCTAACTCAGTACGTTGACAGGCCAACGAGGGGAGAGGCCATTTTGGATTCGGTGCTCGGCAATGAGCCGGGGCAGGTGTCAGATCTTGCGGTGGGAGAGCATTTTGGTGATAGTGACCACAACTGCCTCACATTCTACATAACTATGGAGGAGAGAAGCAGGCTCCTCTCCGTGACTCCTTTGTCAGATCCCGCACCCCCCCACCCATCCCCCACTCCCACCAGCCCACATCCCACTCCCAGCACCTTCCCCTGCCACTGACAGAAGTGCAAAACCTGCATCCACATTTTCTCCCTCACTTCCGTCCTAGGCCCCAAAGGATCCTTCCACATCCGACAGAAATTTACCTGTACTTCCACACATATCATGGGGAGACAGGACACCAGCTTGCGGATCATTTCAGAGAACATCTCTGGGACACCCGCACTAACCAACCCCACTGACCTGTGGCTAAACACTTTAACTCCACCTCCCATTCCACCAAGGACATGCAGGTCCTGGGCCTCCGCCATCGCCAAACCCTAACCACCTGACACCTAAAGGAAGAATGCCTCATCTTCGCTTTGGGACCCTGCAACCACATGGGATCAATGTAGATGTCACCAGTTTCCTCATTTCCCCTCCCCCCACCTTATCCCAGTCCCAAGCCTCCAACTCAGCACCACTCTCTTGACCTGTCCATATTCCTTCCCACCTATCCGCTCCACCCTCCTCTCCAATTTATAACCTTTCCCCCAACCTTCATTTAACTAACACATTCCCAGTTACCTTCCCCCCAGCCCCATCCTCTCCCATTTATCTCTCAGCCCTCCTAGCCCACAAGCCTCATTCCTGATGAAGGGCTTATGCCCAAAACGTCGATTCTCCTGCTCCTTGGATGCGGCCTGACCTGCTGTGCTTTCCCAGCACCACATTCTCGACACTACTTATTCATGCTCAAGTCTCTAGAATGGGAAGTGAACCCACTAACTTCTGACCCAGACGAAATAATACATCCCAACTAATATTTAATAAAACTGTTTTTTTAAATGCATTCAGAGATACAGGCTTTGCTCTCTAGGTTGACAATTATTGTATATTCCTAATTACCCTGGTGCTGAGCTACCTACCATCTTGGATCATGAAGTGCTTTTGCCCGAAACGTTGATTTTCCTGCTCCTCAGATGCTGCCTGACCCAGTCTATTTGGTGTAAATACATCAACAATACTGTGAGGGAAGGAGTTTCAAGATTTTGACCTCGCAACAGTGAAGGAAAAGCCATATATTTCCGAATGATAAGTGGCTTGAAGGAAAACCTGCAGCTGATTGCTGTGAATCATTAATTTTCTGCCAATGTCCTTCTACAGACAGTAGTCATAGGTTTGTAGAATGCAGTCTAAAACGCCTTGATGACTTTTTGCAGTGCAATTTGTACATAACTGTTGCTACTATGTGTAGTGGAGGAAGTGGAATTTTGAGGATGTGGTGCCCACTAAACGGGCTACTTGGTCCTCGATGATGTCAGCCTGTCTGAGTGCTATTGGAGCTACACTCATCCACCAATAATATACAATCATATACCTGGTGTGCAGACAATTGGGAGTCAGGAGGTGAATTATTCACTACAGGATAGACCCAACCTGGTCTTGTAATCAAAGTATTTGCTGATCCTGTTCAGTTTCTGGTCAGTAGTAATCTCCAGGTTGTGGATAGTAGATTCAGCTATGTTGAAGCCATTGAATGTCAAGGGACAATAGCTAGATTTTCTCTTATTATAGATGGTCATTCCTTGGCACTTGTTTGGCATGAATGGTACTTGTCACTTGTTATCAGTCCAAGCCTGTATAATCCAGGTCTTGATGAATTTGAACATGGATCACTTCTATATCTGAGGAATTCCAAAATAGTGCTAACCATAGTGCACCATCAGAGAGCAGCATCCTCATTTCTGACCTTATGATTAAAGGTGGGTTAATAATCAAGCATGTCAGATGATGGGGACACTTCCTTGAAGAACTCCATCGGTGATGCCCTGGAGGGAAGATGATTGACCTCCAACAAGCAAACCATCTTCCTTTATATTTTGATTCCAACTGCAGGGAGTTTTCCCCTGATTCCCATTTACTCTAGTTTTTCTTGGGCTCGTTTAACTTTTTCAATTGTGACCTTGGTGTCAATGGTGTCCCTCTTACCACACCTCTGAAATTCAGGTCTTTTTTCTATGTTTGAACCAAGATGTAATAAGATCAGGAGTAATCAGTGAGTAGGTTACTCCTAAACCAAGTCAGCTGAATTCATAGCCCTTCTTAATACATTTCCTATCACCTTTGATGAATGAGAGTAGATTGATTGTTGGTAATTGGTTTAGTTGGTTTTGTCCTGTTCTTTGTGTGCAGGACATATCTGGGTAATTTTCCACATTGCCAGCTAAATGACAGTGTTGTCGTGTACTCAGAAAGTAGTAGACCTATAATTCCAAAAGCTTTCCAAAACTGATGTTTTCCTCATATCTGGGTCTGTTATAGGCAAATTGCTACAACTTAATTACTTTGATAGCTTTAGAGGTTGTATCATACAACTAGTTTTCCCTAGGAAAATTGTAAGCATTATATGAAAGAAGGGGATTGAGGCTAAGTGGATTCAAAAGAGCTGGTACGGACTTAATGTAATGGAGGTGCCACCTCTCAGATAAGGATTTGTTTGCCCTCCTTGGTGTATACAAATGAGACAAGAGAGCCATCAAAAAAGAATAGTGGAGTTCTCCAGGGTATCCTTTCTAATATTTATCCCTCAATCAGCCTCACTAAATACAGTTTATCTCATAATTTTCATAATTCTGTTTGTGGGACTGTGTGGTGTGGAAATGGACTGCCACAAGCCCTAATATTACAATAGTGACTATAGTTCAAAAGTACTTCATTAGCTATTATTCTTAGGTCATAAAGGGCCTTATATAATTGCAAATTGTTACTTCCTTTTTTCCAACAGCAGAAAAGTTTGAAAATCATTACCGAAGTAAACAGAAAATGAACAAATCAAAGTAGAGACAATGAAAATTAGGAAAAGAAAGACGGGCAAAAGTAGATAGAAAAAGGGAGAAGTGAAGAATTCAATAATGACGGTGCCCAGCCTAGTAGCCCTTGTGATGAACATAGTCTGTGTCTTGAGTGCGTGGCATACGATTCATGAAAATCTCACCCTGAAATCTTGCCTGCTATTGACCTTGTATATGATGCAAAGATACCTTGCGAGAACAAGAGGATGGCAATAGCAGAGAATCACAGAAAAGTGCAGCACAGGAAGACACTATTTGGCACATTAAGTCAGCACCAGCTTGTGAAGAAGTCAACTTAGTCTGACTCCCCCACTCTTTCATGATACCCCTTCATTTGTTTCCTTCAAGTATTTATCCAATTCTCTTTGGTTATCTGTATCCACCACTCTATCAGACAAAGAACTTCAATTTTTAGCCAATGGTTGGATATAGAATTTCTTCCTTCTGAAAACTCAGGGTTTTTTTGTCAATCACCTAAAATTTCTACTATCTTATTATCTACTTTTCAGACACTGAAATCAATTGAATGAAATTATTTAATCACATTGAACTATTCATGTTTATAAATTTCTCTAACATGACTTTCTTTAGCCTTCTCAACTCCAAGGTCAACAAACCCAGCCTCTCTAGTCTATACCAACATAATTATAATCACTCATTCCTAGAATCATTCCAGTAAATCTCTTCAATATCATCTCACAACCTCCATAATCTTTATAAATCGTGGTGGTCTGAAACAGACCTAATACTCCAGACAGGGCTAAGATTGCATTTTATGTAAGTTTATCATAACTTCCTGGCTTTTGTACTCTACACCTCAATTTATAAAACTAATCCGTCATGCCATTTTCAAAGATTTAGAATCATACACCAATATTTCATATAAGCTGTGTGGCTGAAATTTCCCTACAAAGTTTGTGCGAAGATTTGTAGCTCGGGTGCTCGTTGTTGTGGTTCTGTTCGCCGAGCTGGGAATTTCTGATGCAGACATTTCGTCCCCTGTCTCGGTGACATCCTCAATGCTTGGGAGCCTCCTGTGAAGCGCTTCTGTGATCTTTCCTCCGGCATTTGTAGTGGTTTGAATCTGCCGCTTCCGGTTGACAACCGGATTCAAACCACTACAAATGCCAGAAATTCCCAGCTCGGCGAACAGAACCACAACAATTTCCCTACAAGTTGACCTCTGAGTTACAACCTGTTTGTAGCTCAGCAAAAGAGTCTATTGGGGCCACACCTGAATTAATCATCCAAGCCCTTCAAAGTTCTAGATGGAACTCTGGAGCCTCCAAGTATTTCTCTTCCCACATCCCCTTTAAATTTACACCACCTAGTATGTATTGGCTTTACTAATTCTCATTACCAAAAGGTATCACTTCACACTTTTCTGCATTGGTTTTCATCTGCTCTGTATCTGACCCTTCCATTAGCCTGTCCAGCCTGTTCTCATGAAGTTTGGCAAAACACCTTCACTGTTGAATGGACTTTCAAATTTTGTGTCACCTGCAGATTTCAAAACTGTGACCTGTAATCCTTAAGAGCAAGGGCAGAGATTTTCTGAGGAATGAGAAGTTGACCACTGGAGCTTAAAGCAGCAGTGGACCTGATTAACAATGAGAGGGCTGGATTTCAGTTTTGGGGTGGGTGGATGGGGTCAATTTATTTCATCAGCAGCAGCAGTGGCAGTAGTGGGAAAGATGCTTTGAAGGTGGAAACAACATTTGCTGCCAGTGTAGGACCTCAGTGCCTGGGATTCTGCTGGAGGTCCATCAGGTTTACCTAGTAATCGCCTCACACAACAGAAGGTCTTCCTGATGTCAGCAAAATGCCTGCAGGGACATAAAGTAAGAATAGGCTACCAGGCAGCTCAATTCGCTGCCCAGTGGGTGATTATGCTTTTAAGCTTTCCAATGTAGGTAACCAGCCATGTTGGCAGGAGGAAGTGGGCTCATCTCCCAGCGCCTTTTCCCACAAAATTACCAGGGCTCAAGTCTCACAGTCTGTCTCCAATGGGCCAGAAAAATGAAGAAGGGGTGGGGGCAACACGACGCCTGGAGGAAGAGCGACTCATCTTCCGCCTAGGAACCCTCCAGCCACAGGGGGTGAATGCGTATTTCTCCAGCTTCCTCATTTCCCCTCCCCCACCTTTTCTCAGTCCCAGTCCTCAGACTCAGCATCGCCTTCTTGACCTGCAATCTTCTTCCCGACCTCTCCGTCCCCACCCCCTCACCTTAACCTCTTTCCACCTATCGCATTCCCGGCTCCCCTCCCACAAGTCCCTCCTCCCTACCTTTTATCTTAGCCTGCTTGGCACACCCTCCTCATTCCTGAAGAAGGGCTTATGCCCGAAACATCTATTCTTCTTCTCCTTGGTAAAAAGGAGTGAGTGGGAATAGAAGCATCTTTTTCAGGATGGCAGCCAGTGACTAGTGGAGTTCCGCAGGGGTGTGTTGGGACCACATTCACGTTATAGGTTCACAATTTGAACAAAAGAATTGAAGGCATCGTTGCTAAGTTTGCATTTGACATAAGGTGCAGAGATTGGTAGTGTTGAAGTGGGAGGCTGCAGAGGGACCTGGTCAGGCTAGGAGGCAAAGAAATGGCAGATGGAATGCAATGTGGAAAGCGTGAGGAACGAAGGAAGAAGAGACTATTTTCTAAATGGGGAAAGGCTTCGGAAATGTGAAACATTAAAGCACTTATGAGTTCAGATTCCATGTTCTCTTAAGGTTAAAATGTAGGTTCAGTTGGCAGTTAGGCAAGCAAATACAATATTCGCATTCATTTTGAGATGGCTAGAACGTAAGAGCAGGGATGTACTGCTGAGGCTGGAGAAGGCTGTAGTCAAACTGCACTTGGTATATTGTGAGCAGTTTTGGGCTCTGTATCTGAGGAAGGATGTGCTGGCTTTGGAAGGTGTCCAAAGGAGGTTTACAACAATGATCGCCAGGATGAATGGTTTGTCATATGAGGAGCTGTTGAGGATTTCGGATCTGTTCTCGATGGGGTTTAGAAAGATGAGGGGGATCTCATTGAAATTTATAGAATACTGAGAGGCCTGGCTAGAAAGAACATGGAGAAGCTGTTTCCACTAGTAGGAGAAATTAGGCCTGATGGCACAGAGATTGATAGGTTCTTAATTAGTAAAGGTTACGGGGAATAACATATTCAGCCATGATTGAATGGCAGAGCAAACTCAATGGGCGAATGGCTAATTCTGCTCCTATATCATATTTGTATGGATGGAAGATTGTGTCTCGTTAGCCAGCCAGAGTAAGCAAAAACAGCTTTTTTCAGATTGGCAAGATATAACAAGTAGCATGCCACAGAGATCAGTGCTGACACCTGTTTACAATGCATACAAATGATGAACGGACAGAAGATTTGGTTGCAAATTATACACAAAGATAGGTAGGAAAGTAAGTTGCGAAGAGAATGCAAGGAGGCAGCAAAAATACCAATGTTAAGGGATTAGGCAAAGATGTGGCAAACAGCACTTCATTTGGAAAACTGTGAATTTGTCTATTTTTGCAAGAATGAAAAAGGTTGGACAGGTTAGAATTGTATCCACTGGAATTTAGAAAGTCAAAGATAAACTCATTTGAAACATAAGATCATGAAGATCTTGCCGGGGTAGATGCAAAGAGGATGTTTCCTCGTAGGGAGAATCCTGAACTAAGAGATCACTGTTTAGAAATCAAGGGTCACCATTTAAAATGCAAGTGAGGTAATTCTTTTGAGTTTTCAGAATGGTTGGAACACTTTTCCAAAAAGATAGTGAAAGAATAGGGCAGCATTGGTAGATTATTGACTAACAAGGCAAAGATTATCAGAAGTAGATGGAAACATGGAGTTAAAGCCACAATTAGTCAGCCACAATGGTGAAACAGGCTCAAGTGGTTGAACAGCCTACTCCTGCTCCTAATCTGTTTGATTATATTCAACTACAATCTGTAACTTCATAACTTGAAATATTCCGCACGCTTATCAAATTGGGAGACCAACCCTAGTTCAATGAAGAGTGCAGGAGGACATGCCAGGAGCAGCACTAGACCTAGCTAAAAATGAGGTATCAATCTAGTGAAGCTATAACATAGAACTATTTGAATGCTAAATTGTGGAAATAGCAAGCAATAGACAGGGCTAAGTGATGCCACAAAGAAAGGATCTGATTTATGCTCAGCAATCCTGCCACATCCAGTAATGCATAGTCATGGAACAACTAGATAACCAACAGAAGGAAGAAATATCCTGATTCTCTATCATTGGGTAGCCCAGAGGAAGAGGCTGAAGCATTTGCATCCAACTTCAGCTGTAATTTTCCTGAGCTCCCCAGCATCATAGATGCCAGTCTGCATCCAATTTAATTCACTCTATGAGATATCAAGAAATATTTGAATAAAAGCAAAATACTGCAGGCTCTGGAAATCTGAAATAATATGGAGGTGCTGGTGTTGGACTGAGGTGGACAAAGTCAAAAGTCACCAGGTTTATTTGAAATCACAAGGTTTCAGAGTGCTGCCCCTTCGTTAGGTGAAGTGGAAATCTGAAAGAAACACAATGCTGGGGAAACTGAGCAAATCTGGAGCACCTATGGAGACAGAAACAGCAAACATTTTGAGTCTGGTATGATTTGAGTACATTTCTTTCTCCACAGAATCTGCCAGACGTGTTGAGTTGCCCCAGAATTCTATGTTTGACATTAAGAAACAGCTAGAGACGTTGGTTACTGCAAAGGGTGCCGACAACTTTCCAGCAACATTACTGAACATTTTTGTTCCTGAACAAGTTACGTCCTCAGGCAAGCTGTTAAACTGTAGCTACAACATTGGCATCTATTCTGGAATTAGAAAATTGCCCAGGTATGTTCTGGACACACGAAATAGGAAAATCTGACCCAGCAATTAACATGATAACATCACCTTAGTTGCCAGCAAAGTGAACAAGTAGTAATTGATGTAGCCATCAAATGCCACTTGCTCATTGGTGCTCAGTTTGGGTTCTGACTAGGGCCATTTTGCTTCTGATTTCATTACAGCCTGAGTCTAAACATGGACAAAAAAGCTGATATCCAGAAGTGTGTTCAGACTGACTATCTTTGACACTGATGCAATGATACACCATCTACAATATACTCTGCAATAACTCACCGAGTTATGTATCTACAGTAGATACATAAGAACATCATCTAAAAGTTCTCCTCAAGGCCACACACCATCCTGATTTAGAATTATATTGCCAATCTTCCACTGTTGCAGAGTCAAAATACTTTCTAACAACACTTGGATGCCACTACACTTCAACGACTGCAGCAATTCAAGAAGACAGCTCATCACCAGCTTCAATAAGACAATTAGGGATGGACAATAAATAAAGTCCTAGCCAGCTTCATCAACATGCCTTCAAAAAACAGATTTTTGAATGACTCATCCAGTTAGTTCCACTAGTCCACTTTTTCCCATAACCCTGCAATTTGCCCTTTTGAAAATTATCTTCCAATATAATGCCTGATGAATGGAGTTAATTTTAAACCAAGTTACTCTGTTGTCTCAGGCTGGAAGAATGGAATACTATCCTTCATTAGTCTCTGATATTAGCAGCCTCACCAGTAAATTCTCTACTTCACATGCCATTAAACATTAACAAATTAACAAGTAGATTGAACAATCAATTATGAAAACAATACACTTCATGGTCCAGAACAAAAACAAAATTCAATCACAGTTTGAGGTAGGGATTTGATGGGATATTTATCAATACTGAGATAACTCACTCATGGGTGGTCTGTTTGATTTCACTCAGCAGTGCAACATCACTAAACAGAGCAATATTTCATTTCTAAAATTCATTATCAATCTTGGCAATGTCAGGTAATGATAAACGTGATATCCCTTGTCACCCAGCAACCGACTTTGCATAAGCCAAGAGCCTTGGCAAGAGTCTTACACTGGCGATTGGTCCAGGATGCAAACATCATAGCAGTTTCTTAATTATTTAGCACAGTCCTGCATTACCTAGCTGTTGTGATCACAAATTATTTTAATGTTAAGAGAATTGAACTGTTTCCTGTTCATACTAATTGGAGAGAGTTCAGAAGATTTACCAGGATGTTGCTGGGACTGGAGGATTTGAGTTATAAGGAGAGACTGGATAGGTTAGGACTTATTTCATTGTAGAATTGGGGATTGAGGGGTGACCTTATAGAGGTTTATAAAATCATGAGAGGCATAGATAAAGCAAATAGCAAAAATCTTTTCACTAGGGTGGAGAGTTCAAAACTAAGGGGCATATTTTTAAGATGAGAGGAGAAAGATCTAAAAGAAACCAGAGGGGCAAAGTTTCGCACAGTGTGTGTTTCATATGTGGAATAATAATGAAGAAATACTACAGGAAATGGTACTGCAGGTACAGTTACAGCATTTAAAAGACATTTGGACAGATACATGAATATGAAAGGCTCAGAGAGAAATGGGCCAAATGGGACTAGTTTAGCTTGGGAAACTTAGTCAGCATGGATGAAGTGGACTGAAGAGTTTGTTTCCATGCTGTATGAGTCTACGAGTCTAAAGACACCCAGTTCAAGATACGACCCTCTGAGTGCTATGTGGGTGCAATCCATGCCACTCTGAACCTGTGGGAAACTCCAATGATGGCCCAAAATCCTAATGCCCTCTCGCTTGACACCCCACAATTGGTGGATTCTGGAAAATTGAAAAAAAATCAGTAACCTGCCCACAATTCATTTATGAGTTGAGGATTGTGAAATGTCACAAAGCTCCGCAGTAACTCCCCAAAAAGATCAGGGAAAAGATCAGTCTATGCAGCTGCAGGTCCAGCAGTTGGTGCAATTATGGCATGATGGCCTGGGACATCCTGAGTTGTCTTCAACACTTGTTGTAATTTGCTTGCAGCGACCTGCACCTGAGCACTAATACCACTTTTGACTAGTTGGGTTAATTGGCCTGTTTCTGGCCTGAAATCCTCTATTTCTATATTAAAACAGGGTCTATCAAATTAACCTGTCATGCCCAGTACTGAGTTGAATCTCCACAGGATTTTATAAATGGATACTGACAAAGCTGACAATTATTTCCCATCCTTGGTAAATCGAAGAAATTGCCTTGGCCTTTTTCTTGAATTGTTATGGATAAACAGATTTTAATGGGTGGAAAACTTCCCAGCCCTTGAGCAGCATGCAATAGAGAATTGGGGTAATATGGCATGCATGAAAGAAACCTGATTCTCTACATTGAGAAAAAAAAAGTCCCATAAATGGTTTCAATAGCAAATTCTGAGTTTTGCTAGTAACTTCAATGCATATTGCCACTCATTATAAGCTAATCAAACCTCATTTATATGCAGTTTGCAATTCCTCAATGCACTGGTGAGAAACTAGACTGCCCCAATTCTTGATCTGAAAGTCAGAGCCAACCTGACAAATACAGCTCATCATTTGTTCCTTTCGGCTTTCATCTTAAGATACAAACACCAAGATCTCATTGCATACACTTGTGAAGTCAACATCATCATAGCAGATCTTGGACTAATTTACAATACACCACCACTATAACTTTGAAGCTCATGGACACACAATATGGCTATGGCCCTGTTGGGTTGCTTTGCACAAAGGGGAAAACACCTATTTCATTCATCTCGACAAATGCATTTTATGGTTCTTAGCTTGCTATCTTAGTGCTTGCTCACTTAATACTTAATTGAGCACTCACAGCATCTCTGCTTTGCCTTTTAGCATCTTACTGCTTCAATGAGAACTTACAGACTTACAGCATCTCTGGCTTAACTTGCATTTTAGTGCCGATGGAAAGACAGACAACATATCACAGCGGCCACCACTGAACAGTCAACAGGATAGAAATGTTTCTTTACATCACCATTTGTTATGGTTCAATAGTGGATTTGGTGGGATGTAACAAAAATAACGCTATGGGTTAAGTGATCTAAATTGACACATTTATTAGTAGTTTTATATATAAATATATGAACATTAATTAGTACATATATAAAGCAGTAAAGATTAATAATCTACTTGAGATATTTTAGAAGCATTTGCAAACTAATGTGTGGATCTATTAGCTTAACCTACATAACATACATATATATAGGCTCTACATGTTAGTTAATCTGGTTACACATTTATTAACAACAAATGTACCATAACTGTCCCTTCTTTCAGCCTACTTGGGACCTCGCTTTACGACAGCTGGTCTGGAGAGCTTGGACTTCTTGGCACTAGTTGTGATCTCAGTCTGATGTGGAGTCCAAGGAGTGCTGTAGAGTCCCTGATATTAAATTTGATTCTGGGTGCATTCAGTACTTTCTCAGACATTCCATTGTGTAGAAAACCATCCTCCAGGTGGCCATGTCACATGGTTCTCCAACAGTCGAAATAATTGTCTTGTACTAAACCAGTAATTTTCCACTTGTCTTCAGTTCATTGTCATGTACAATTAACCCTTAACAATTAATGCTTAATGACATGGTTTGAAGATATAATTTTTAATCCTACCACTACACCATGTTACATCAGTGTTACATCTGCAAAATTCACCAATGACCTATTCTAAAAACACCAACTGTTTCAACCAAATGGCCACATCTAAATATCAAAGAGAACTGACCATAGCAGAGTAAAGGGTGTGGATCTTTGGGTTGCCACACAACTCAGTCAAGAGTATTGTCTAATCCCAGTCCAGGGAATTGGCTTCAATCAGACACATGATGTGATCAAGACCCAGAGATCCTTGCCCTTGAATTCCATGGATTTAACCACAGTTCTGTAAATCAAGTCCAATCAATCCAGGGATCACAGATAAGTGGTCAGGAAGCTGTAGAATTATTAGTATGGCAGTTGGGCAACCATCATCTGGGGGTCCGCAAAATGAGTTAGATAGGAATGGGGTGGGCCACTGTCGGTTCTAGAGTTTGGAAGGGCATTATCAGGGCAGTCCATGCAATATAGTGAAACTGGGAAACTCATGTGAGGTTGGAATGTTTTCAGCTATGACACTGACTCATGACAGTGAAGGACAAAATTCCAAAGGATGTGATCTGATATATTGATTGGGCATGGGGTACTCAGAGGTAGACTGGATTTCACAACTTACCTGTATCCTGGCTTCAACGGACAGACTGTGGATAGTGATAGTGAGCATGGCAATGTGGAAGAGAAACAAAGATCTTGAACAATAGATGGAGCCTGGAACTCATTCACAGGAGCATGACCTGGATTGCATGCCAAGCTTGAATGATAATTGAGCAATAGTCACCACCCATTCCTAAATGAGTACGTGCTTCCTTGTTAAATACATAGACTGTAGAGATGTACAACACGGACACAGACCCCTCGGTCCAACTCATCCATGCCGACCAAATATCCTAATTAATCTAGTCCCATTTGCCGGCATTTGGCCCATATTCCTCTAAATCCTTCCTACTCACATACCCATCCAGATGTCTTTTAAACTGTTGTAATTGTACTGGCCTCCACCACTTCCTCTGGCAGCTCATTAAGGCTTTCGACAAGATGTGAAAAAGTTGCCCCATTAGGTTCCTTTTAAATCTTTCCACTCTCATCTTAAACCTATGCCCTCTAGTTTTGGACGTGAAAAAGACCTTGGCTATTCACCCTATCCATATCCTTCATGATTTTATAAACCTTTATAAGATCATCCCTCAGTCTCCAACACTCCAGGGAAAATAGCCCGAGCCTATTCAGCCTCTCCCTATAGCTCAAACTCTCCAACCCTAGCAACATCCTTGCAAATCTTTTCTGCACTCTTTCACGTTTAACAACATCTTTCCTACAGCAGGGAGACCAGAATTTAATGCAGTATTCCAAAAGTAGCCTAACCAATATCCTGTACACCTGCAACATGACCTCCCAACTTCTACACTCAATGCACTGATCAATAAAGGAAAGCATATCAAACACTGCCTTCACAATCCTATCTAATTGCACCTCCACTTTCAAGGAACTATGAACTTGCACTCCAAGGTTTCTTTGTTCAGCAACACTCCCCAGGACCTTACCATTAAGTGTATAAGTTCTGCCCTGATTTCCCTTTCTAAAATGCAGCACCCCACATTACTCTGAGGTAACTTTCTTCGCTGTACACTACACCTCCAATTTTGATGTCATTTGCAAACTTAGTACCTATACTTCCTATGTTCACATCCAAATTATTTGCATAAATGATGAAAAGCAGTAGACCCAGCACTGATCCTTGTGGCACACCGCTGGTCACAGGCCTCTAGTCTGAAAAACAATCCATCCAACACCAACCTATCTTCCATCTTCGAGCCATTGCTGTATCCGAATGGCTAGTTCAGTCTGTATTCCACATGATCAAACTTTGCTAACCCAGTCTACCATGACGAACCTTGTCAAAAGCCTTAATGAAGTCCATATAGACCCCATCCACTGTTCTGCCTTCATCAATCCTCAGTCACTTCTTCAAAAAAAAAATCAAGTTAGTGAGACACGATTTCCCACACACAAAGCCATGT
Organism: Chiloscyllium plagiosum; assembly: GCF_037043375.1. Classification (NCBI taxonomy): domain Eukaryota; kingdom Metazoa; phylum Chordata; class Chondrichthyes; order Orectolobiformes; family Hemiscylliidae; genus Chiloscyllium; species Chiloscyllium plagiosum. The sequence goes on along the minus strand of NW_028270158.1, from coordinate 26,065,009 downwards.
TGACTATCTTTAAATCGATCCTTGCCTTTCCAAATACATGTAAATAAACCCTGACCCTCAGTATCACCTCCAACAATGTACCGACCATGGATGTCAAGCTCACTAGTCTATAGTTCCCTGGCTTTTTCTTACCAACTTTCCTCAACAGTGGCACCACGTGAGGCAACCTCCAGTCTGCTGGCACCTCACCTACAGTTGAAACCTTTGCCTCTTGCCAAGTTTGCACTCGTGAATGATCATGTAGTCACACCTACGCACAGCAGCCATACATATAGAATATGAAAGAAGGTAAAATATATCATAAGGTCTTCATATTAATAAAGAGATCACTGAGGCAAAAGGTGAAGTGCAAAATCTTGTCTACACTCACATAGTTGAGAGATCCCAAAAAACTACTATCCAGGATTCTTTTGAGGTAAGCCTCACAAATATAACCTCCTTCCTCCTTGTCAACCATGCTAAGAGAATCCATTGTAAAGAAAAAAGAAAACCATGTTGGAATTGTTGGTGTGCATGATGCAATGTCAGTACAGATGCAACAGAGACAGAGAAACTGGGCAAATAAAATTGAACCATTATATGAAGTAGAGTTTCAGGAAGTACAATTGAAGTAGCTACGGAATGCGAATGTCTGTAACAATCATGAATGGGTTGCCTGTCTCCGTAAACAGACAAAAAAAGTTGAGGAAAGAAAGGGAAGAATCAGATATAAGCCTGATGAAGGTGAGGGTAGGATATAGATTAGAAACAAAGTCAGTGAAATGTTATTGTTCATAGTGGCAACAGGAAGCAACCCCAATACAGTCCTCAATGTACCAGAACAAGAGATGTGACGGGTGCCTAGGATTGGAATAAAAACAGTTCCATATTACCCACAAAAATGCAGGTATCACTAGAGGCCATGTGAGTACCCACAAAACCACTTGTTAACTTTAACTCTGTACACAGAATTTAAAAATCACACAACACCAGGTTATAATCCATTTATTTGGAAGTACAATCTTTGGAGTGCTGACCCTATGAAGGAGCAGCACTTCGAAAGCATGTACTTCCAAATAAACCTTTGGACTATATAACTTGGTGTTGTGATTTTTAATTTTGTCCACCCCAATCCACATCATCTCTAAATACTGTTTGATCTACAAAATTGTTCGAGTTTAATGTTTATTTCAGGTTTCAGATTTCCAGCTTCTGCCATTTTTTGTTTTGATACTTCAGACTCACAGTTTTGAACTCCTTCACAAGCTGAAATATTTAATTAAAATTTTGAAATTGTTTGGGAAGATAGATTTGAAGACCTCCATTAGGCCACCCATTATCCTTTCTTGTACAGAGAAGAGCTGAAGCCCATTTGTTCAATGTTTTAGATACAAAAACAGAAATTGCCGGAGAAACTTAGCAGGTCTGATTGCATCTGTGGAAAGAAAGGAGAGCCAACGTTTAGAGTCCAATGACCCTTCATCACATATTCAGATACTGCCAAACCTGTTGAGTTTCTCCAGCAAGTCCTGTTTTTTTTTTCCAGGATTTCCAGCATCCAGTTCTTGATTTTATATTATCCCAATGTTGCATAATGAGGATCATTTTTCTAATGTTGAGGATAAACTGTGTAAATCCACCCTCTCTCATATTTTTAAGATCATTTTTATAAAATGGAAAATAGAACTATTGAGGGGAGGAGAAGGCCTACTGGTATTATTGCTGGACTATGCGTCCAAAGAACCAGATAAGGTCCTGGGGACCTGGGTTTGAATCCTACCATGGCAGATGGTGAAATTTGAAATTAATAAGAATCTGGATTTAAGAATCTAATGATGACCATGAAACCACCTAAGATTCTTGGGAAAATCCATCTGGTTCACTAATGCCCTTTAGGGAAGGGTAACTGCCATTCTTACCTGGTCTGGCCTCCATAGGACTTCAGACCCACAGCAATGTGGTTAACTCTTGACTCTGTGCAATCAGAAATGGGCATAAGTGCTGGCCCAGCCAGTGACACCGTCCTCCTGTGAATGAATGAATTTAAGAAATGGTATTGAAATCTTAAAGGCTGAAATCAATAGATGGGTAAGAGATCAAGAGATTTTAAGCAAATATGGGTAAACACAATTAGCACAGAGATGAATCTTGGTCTACATGAACACCAGAGCTTCTCCTCCAAGATGAGGGTGAGAGTGACATTACACCTTCGGTCACAGAGGATGCCATTACTTACGAAAGAATGGCTTGTTCATTATTTCCTCATAAGCTAAATCATCTCATTTCTGGTATCATTTTTGTCAATCATTTTTTCACATTCTTTTGTTTTTCTATATTATTTTGATAATTTGAAGAGCTGTGCTATGCACTGGATTCCATGACAATAAGTTAAAAAAAAGATTTTACACATTCTCTAATACCTTCATATTCTTCTCACTATTTGAAGAGAATGACTGCGCACATTACTCTGAGACAAAATATTTTAAAAATGATGGACTAGAGTGGAAAGCAAGAAAAATGTGGAAGTCATACATATGGCACAGCGTGAGGCTGCGAAAAAAAAAGACTATTCAATTCCTTGGCACGATGGCAAAGAGTGCAGCATGTTCTCCTTAAAGCTTTCATGGTGTCTTTCATTTTGTTAAAGTCGCCTACACAATGTATTAATGAGATCCTTTTCTATTAATGCATTCAAACATCTTGTAGGGAGCCTGGCAGTGGTGGCAGCATAGGAGACGGTAGAGAGAATCAAGAATAATTAAAGATAATGGAAAAGCAGAATCTTGTCAATTTCAAAATGCTGTAGGGAGAATAAGATAACCATCTGTCCCAGCAGGTCATGTGGAGAGAACCTGATCACGCATGGAATTGCAAAAATTTATCAGTATGTGTTATTTTAATTAATTATACACCATTACAGAATCACGCAAATGAATCAACCCCCTAAGCAAAGGAATTTTTTTTACATAATGCTACCGACCATCCCAACCACTCACATATCAAAATTATTTGTGCCCCTTTTTACAGGGGCACTACTTAAATGGAAAATCTTTCAGATAACGTTGTTTTTGCTTGTTTACAGAGATATGTCACCGCCACCCTTATTGTGACCAAACTAATCTTCGTCAGTATTCATCGAACCAAATTAAAACATGGCTGTTTTCCCTCTGCTAATAAAAACAATCACTTGTCAAACAATTATGTGTGAACATGTTTATTTACGTTTAAGCTATGTATTAAAAACCTTACAATTCACAACTTTCTGCCCACAAACCAAATACATGAATTCTTTTATCAGCATATTCTATGAGAACATGTCTATTTGTATTGCTTTTCATTGGAGATGGCACAATTGCCTTACAGTTTCGATTCCAGCCTTGGGTGACTGTCTGTGTATCCATATCTGTGTGGGTTCCTGTCATAGAGTCATAGGGATGTACAGCAGGGAAACAGACCCTTCAGTCCAACTCGTCTATGCCGACCAGATATCCCAACCCAATCTAGTCCCACCTGCCAGAACCCGGCCCATATCCCTCCAAACCCTTCCTATTCATATACCCATCCAAATGCCTCTTAAATGTTGCAATTGTACTATCCTCCACCATTTCCTCTGGTAGCTCATTCCATACATGTACCACCCTCTGCGTGAAAAAGTTGCCCCTTAAGTCTCTTATCTCCTCCCCCCTCACCCTAAACCTATGACCTCTAGTTCTGGACTCCCCCATCCCAGGGAAAAGACATTGTCTATTTATCCTATCCATGCCCCTCATGATTTTATAAACTTCTATAAAGTCACCCCTCAGCCTCCGATCTCCAGGGAAAACAGCCCCAAAATGTTCAGCCTCTCCCTATAACTCAAATCCTCCAACCCTGGGAATGTCCTTGTACATCTTTTCTGAACCCTTTCAAGTTTCACAACATCTTTCCAATAGGAAGGAGACCAGAATTGCATGCAATATTCCAACAGTGGCCTAACCAATGTCCTGTACACCCACAACATGACCTCCCAACTCCTGTACTCCATACTCTGACCAATAAAGGAAAGCATACCAAACACCTTCTTCACTATCCTAGCTAGCTGCAACTCCACTTTCAAGGAGCTATGAACCTGCAATCCTAGGTCTCTTTGTTCAGCTGGGTGCTCTGGTTTCCTCTCCTAGTCCAAAGATGTGCAGGTTGGGTGGATTACCCATGCTATATGTCCTCATGGTGACCAGGGTTTTGTAAGCCATGGTTACAGGGATAGGGTAGAAATGGGATGCTCTTTGGAGGGTCAGTTCACATCTCATGGGCTGAATGGTCTCTATCTGCACTGTAGGGATTCTATGATTTTGTGATCAGGGAATACCTATCCCACTCTTGTTTTATCATTCATAAATTTTATTTGTGTTAAAATTAATGTGTGAATGCTTACAAAAAGGAGAACCAGTTAGGAAGATGAGGTGATGGAAACTGCTACAGGTATACAGAAGTACTGGTGGGGATGCAACAGAGATGCTAATGATTCACAAGGAGTCACAGTTTTGAGTCTCTTTTTTTCCACATGATCTTGCTCCAAATAATACTAAATTCCTCCTTCAAACTGCATTCCTGGTGTTCCCTTAAATCAATACTATCCACTGTTCTCGAAATGTTAATAACACTAAGTGCCTTAAGATCTCACGATTCCTCTTAACAAAGCCAAGCCTGATCAGTTGTTAGCAAAACATCCCTGTTCACTGTCACTAACAACTTTAGCAACTCAGGTGATTTTTCCTTTTAAAATAAACACCATAAAAATTCATGTTGTTGTCACAAAGTATTTAGCTGTTGTTTAAATACATAATATTGTTTCCCAAGTCAGAAGGCTCAAGTCCCATCCAGAGACCTGTGCACAAAATCAAGACTGATATTCCTACTGTGATTTGGAAGTGCTGGTGTTGGACTGAGGTGTACAGAGTTAAAAAATTCCACAACACCAGGTTATAGTCCAACAGGTTTATTTGGAAGCACTAGCTTTCAGAGCACTGCTCCTTCATCATGTATTGCATTTAAATTTCCAGAATGCATTTGGTTGTGGAGTAGAAGATCATTGGACACAATTTATAGCAAAAGTTTATAGTGTGATGTAACTGAAATTATATATTGAAAAAGACTTGGGTTGTTTAAGTCTCTCACCTTTTAGAATGGGCATGTTGGTTTCAGTTCTTTCATATGTAAACCTCAGAATTCTTTTTTTTAAAAAAAAGTTACATTCTCAAGTGAACTTTAACAACAGGTGCCATATTGGCCCAGATAATGCATTGAAGGTGTGAGGCTGTCTGTGCCCTAATGTTGACTGATTCTAATCTAAAAACGGAATTTACAGAAGCTTACATGGATTCACGCAGTTTTTGAGCAAAATAAAACATAATTCTGCAAGTACAAATTCACCCCACAAACTTACATATGCATGTGCGAGGAGGTATGAATATATGAGTGACAGCGTGAGTGTAAAGGGATACAAATCTGTCAAAGAGTTTGTGGGTGAGTGCATGCGTGAGAATACAAGAGAGGGTCTGCATGACTGCATGGGTCTGTAGAAGTGAGTGCCTGTGTCTGTGTAGTGCAGTGGGGTCACCTGTAGTGTGACATGAACCCAAGGTCCTCGTCAAGGCCATCTCCATGGGTACCGAACTTGGCTGTCAGCTTCTGCTTGGCCACTTTGTGTTGTTGCCAATCCTGAAGTCTGCTTTGGAGAACAGTCACCCGAAGAACAGAGGTTGAATGTCCAGGACTGCTGAAGTGTTCTCCAAATGGGAGAGAACACTCCAGTCTGTTGACTGTCGTGCAGTGTCATTCATCTGTTGTCGTAGCCTCTGCTCGGTCTCAGCAATGCACCATGCCTCAGGGGATTCTTGCCTGCAGCATATGAGATCGACAACATTGTCTGAATCACGAGTACCTGCCATGTACATGGTTGGTGGTGTCCCCATGTGTAATGGTGGTACACATTCCTCATGTATACTGGGACAGCAGGGTTGTCATATTTTGTATAATTAGAACAATGTCTTATCTGATATATTCCAGAAAGCTGGGTGCACTGAGTAGGACTGGAGTCAATTTTTACAGAGACATACAATACATGCATATGATTACAAATTAGGAGTACAGAGGGACAGGCTACTTGGTCCCTCAATTCTGCTTCACCATTCAATAAGATCATGGCTGATCTTATCATCTCCTTCAATAATCTTTGACTCCATTCTTAGTCAATGCCATTTTCAGTCTGTTCTTTATATATAGAGTAAAAGCAAATTCCCACCAACTGCATATAATTAAAGACAATTACAATGCAATAAGAGCTTCTGTCTCAGGAGAACATAAAAGGTAAGAACCACTATTCAAAAAAGTATAGGAGGTTCTCAGCATACTGGCCAATAATTATTCATCAAAGCAACACATCATTAGAACAAGGGTGAAGTCAGGAAAATCACAATCACCAGAGTATACAAGTTAATTATTGGAACTGTGGGCTCACAAGGGCCTGGGTCCTAATGAACATCATTCTAGGATCTTAAAAGAGGTGTCTACTGAGGTAGTTGATGCATTAATGTTAATTTTCTAAAATTCTTTCAGCCAAGGTCCCATGAGATTGGAAGATAGAAAATGTAACCCCTTCATTCAAAAAAGGAGGGAGACAGTTAGCTTAACATCTGTTGAAGGAAAAATGTTAGTAGCTATTATTCAAGTAATAACAAGACATTTTGGAAGTAATCAGGTAGATAAATAATTAGGTAGAGACAACATGATTTTGTGAAAGGGAAACTGTGTTTGACCAATTTATTGAGTTCCTTGAGAAAGTAATACGTGCTGAGGATAAAAGGGAATGAATAGATGTACTGCACTTAAATTTCCAGAATGCATTTGGTAAGGTGCTACAAAAGGTTGTTATACAAAAAAAATCTCATGGTGCACAGACAAGCATATTGACATGGATAGAAGATTGAATGGCTGCCAGAAAGCAGAGAGTAAATATAAATAGGACTTTTTTAGTTTGGCAAGTTTTTTTTTTAACAAGTTCACAGATATCCATATTGCTTCCTTTTCTCATCCAGAATAGGAAAAGTTTATCAATTTTGCTTCCAATTGCCAACCTGCCCTCACCTCCACCTTGTCCATCTCCTTTCTCTTCCTCAACATCTCTGGTGATAAGCTGGCCACCAATGTCTACAACAAACCCACTGACTCCCACAGTTATTTTGATTATACATTCTCATACCTTGCTTTCTATAAAAGATTCTATTCCATTCTCTCAGTTTCTCAGTCTCTTCCACATGTACTCCAATGCTGTCAACTTTAACAAGGAGGCCTCCAAAACATCCACCCTCTTTGTCAACTGAGGATTCCTCAGCACAGTAGTTGCAAGACCCTCAGCCAGTCTTATCCACTTCAGCCCTCACCCCCTCTTCTCCCTCCCACTGCAGCAATACGGTCCCCCCTTATCCTTACCTACCATTCCACCAACATCCACATCCAGAGGATCATTAGCCACTATTTCCGTCACCTCCAGCAAGATGTCACCACGAGACACAAATTTCCCTCCCCTCCCTTGTCAGCCTTCTGCAAGGATCTTTCCCTCTGGGACAACCTAGTCCACTCCTTCTTATAGAATCATAGCAACAGCAGAAAGAGTCAACCAACTACATGTAGTTGACAATCCTTTGGAGAAACAAACATTGATGCTGATGTTGTTGCTACTGCTGAAGGCATGTCAGGCTTTACAGGACTAAGAGATCACATTAGCTGGAGCATTGAGCTGACACCAAATCAGCTTCCCATGCTGACTGATGTCTTGCTCTGCAAGTGTCCAATAAGCATCTTGCCCATCAAATCTTTTAATTGCCTTAAATCTCAATCAGATTATCCATTACTCTTTAATTTCAAGCAAATTGAAGCCCATTACGTAGTGTGCTCAAATAAGTTACTCCTTGCCTTTCAGACCAATGTCATTCTTGCGAGTGCACTATACCCCTTACAAACCTTAATGTTCGCTAAAGGCTTTATTGTTCCTATTGACTAAATACATTAAAAATTGCTGGAAAGAAACGTCAAGTGCTGTTTGATTAACAAAGGTCTTCTCAAACAGCAGCCTTGCATGCATTTAAAAAAGCAAAAGAACGAGTCATTCACCTTAACCCAGAATAGAAAGGAAGCCAACTGAATAGGATTAAGGAATTTCATTAAGAAAAACCTGGAGCAGAAAAAAAATGCTCTAAAGTTGAAACCAATGCTGAAATAGGAACGCTGAAAGGTGACCAGAAGATAGATGTTCACTCTTGATACTTCAAGCTATGCAGATAAAATTTAGCTAATGGCTGTTAATAGCTTATTAAACTAGATGTAATATATTATCTTTTTTAAGAAACATGAAAATACTTTGTAAAAAAATTGAAAGAACTGCAGATGCTGGAAATCAGAAACAAAAACAAACTGCTGAAAAAACTCAGGTCTGGCAGTATCTGTGGTGAGAAATCAGAGTTAACATTTTGGGTCAAGTGACTTCTTCAGAACTGCAGGTAGCTGAAAAAGTTGTTCTTAATGCAGAAGATAGGGTGATGGGGTTTAAGGAGTAAACAATAGGTGGAGCTAGAGTCCAAATGGACAGGGAAAAAAGAAGAATTGTATAAAGGCGTGGATAATAAATAATTGCTAGTAATGACAAATAGTGTCAATTTGTGCGCATGCACTCATGCAGAGGTAGCTTGGGGAAGATGCTGAAGTCCTAAAATTGTTGAACTTGGTATTGATTCTGTATAGGTGTTCTGTGAAACAGTCACCCAATCTTTGAAAATACTTTGTGTTTTGCAAACTCAATGCAACCTTGAATGTGGAAATAGAACTGACTGTCACTGGAGTTGAATCCTCCCAGAAATTGCTCAATGCTTTGAAAGTGCTTATCATTGCATTATTCTAAATATTATATGATCATCTTGTAACCAGACTAATACTTCATATTTTCCAATATCAAAAGTATGTTGTCCATAATTTTCGATATCTATAACCAGTAGGTATACTTTCTTGCTGGCAGCATATACTTGGAAAATGGGCCCTCTTAAACCAGAGATATGAGGCTTTTAATGCTTTACTATCAGTTTGCCAGATGTAAAAAGCATAAAATACCACCTTGATTATATCTCTGCTTTTAATATTTTTACTTAGAAATCTCATTGACATTGCTCATGTAAACAGAAAGGTCAAACTGCTGGAAGCGGGGTAGTAACACTATTAAAACTCAAGAAAATAAGAAATTGATGTAGCATAATTGAAGCAAGTGATAACACAATTATCTACAGTCCACACCTAACATTTATAGTCTGCAATGATCGTTCCAAAAGTGATGAAATGTAAATATTCCTGATCACAATATCTTGTAGCAGTAAAATGCATTGACATTTATGCACAAACTGTACACTAAAATTAACTTAAGTTAGCACCTCACTGGGACCACTCAACTTTTGTGATCACTACCTACTGCACCATCATATCCATTTTATAACCTTTATATCTAATATATCCATTTTATAATTTGAGTGTCAGCTTTAATTCAGATAGAGGCACTATCGCATCCAAATCAAAAGGCTTTGGGTATGAGTTTCATTCCAGAATTGAATGCAAAAATAAGAGTTAACACTCTAGGGTAGAACTGTATTGAGTAGTACACTATCACATGAGCTGCCTTTCAGCTGAAATATTAAACCAAGGCCTCTTCTACCAGCTTGAGTCAGTCATTGTAAAGCATCCTATGGCACTAGTTTGAAAAGAAGGGAAGTTATCCTGTAATCTTGGCTAATATTTATCTATCAAACAATCAATCACGAAAGCAGATTGTCTGGCCATTATCACATTGCATATACCTTACTTCCTACATTAGATTAGATTACTTACAGTGTGAAAACAGGCCCTTCGGCCCAACAAGTCCACACCGACCCTCCAAAGAGCAACCCACCCAGACCTATTTCCCTACATTTACCCCTTCACCTAACATTATGGACAATTTAGCATGGCCAATTCACCTAACCTGCACATTCTTGGATTGTGGGAGGAAACCAGAGCACCTGGAGGAAACCCACGCAGACACGGGGAGAATGTGCAAACTCCACACAGATAGTTGCCTGAGTCGGGAATTGAACCTGGCGCTGTGAGACAGCAGTGTGCCACCATGCTGTCAACAGTGACTACACTTCAGGAAAAGTACTTAATCATCTGTGAAGTACTCCGAGATGACCGGAAGTCATAAACAGTACTGGCACATCCATTATATAATCACTGTATCTAGTTTATCCATCACTGGAAATGCCAAGGCCCTCCAAAGCAGGTCTTGATTCTGAACATTACTGATTCAACACATATATCCCCAGTTTGTTTGATAAGCAAGCAAAAGGGCGGACAGAATCTTATACGGGCCAGAACAGCCTGAACGATGGCAAGAAATGTGACAGGATTGCACGCAAAGTCCAGTGAAGCCAATCTTGATATTGGGAGAAACTTGCTGCATTTTTATGCAACTGATGTCAAGATGAAATTCTCAATACACAGGTTGAGATGCCTGTTGGGGGATTGGGGTGTGGGGGTGGTTATTGCTCATTAACTCTTATTAACTGCACATCTTACCTCATTAACATGCAGCTTCCTTTTTTCCAATCCCACCAAACAGATTGGACATGAAGAATTCTCAATATGGAAACAAAAGTAGGTACCTGGTGACATCAGCTGACCACTGGCTGCAAACAGCTTCCATGTTGGTCACCAGCTATATGCACCCCTCACCTATGTGCATTGGCATTCAACAATTGCTAACCCCCTCAGAATCTTGATGGCACCTCTCCAAGCTACTTGCAAAGTTCAGACCCACATTTTGGCCACACCAGAAGTTACGCTTAATATGCTGTCATTTGACATGCAGGGACAGGAACCCAGTTCATGGACTGAATCAGGCTACATCTCAGGGCTGCTCACTTGCTTTCAGTGCTCATTCACTTAGTGTCTATGTGAATAGTCTCAATATCCCTGCCTTGATCTAAGTTAAAAATCACACGATACCAGGTTATAGTCCAACAGGTTTAATTGGAAGCACACTAGTTTTCGGAGCGACGCTCCTTCATCAGGTGGTAGTCACTACCACCTGATGAAGGAGCGTCACTCCAAAAGGTAGTGTGCTTCTAATTAAACCTATTGGACTATAACCTGGTGTTGTGTGATTTTTAACTTTGAACACCCCAGTCCAACACCGGCATCTCCAAATCGTGCCTTGATCTACTTTGTCTATTAGCGAAGCCATGTGCCCAGGCAGATTTTCTTGCTGATTCAATCTGCATAATATGCCAGCAATTAAGGCAGCAAATATACACCACTTGTAGCAAACCAGCATCCAGGTCTCCTGTCTTGAAGGTACAGTCCTCACCAGTTAGCTGTCAGTCAAAGGGTCCTGGCACAGTAAGTTAAGAGCAGTCTCCAATCCCAGTACAGGGAATTAGTGATTTTCAGGTATTTGATTGGGTGTTCTTGGTCAGGGCCTCCACGGTTCTGCAGTCTAGGGAGTGGGTCACAGTCGATCCTATGACTCCAAACTGTCCAATGCAGAAAATACAGCTAATGCAGTCAGGGAGATGTACAAACATCAGTCAGAGGTCTGGGCACTTCTCATCCAGGGCTGTCATGTTAAGTAGCTCAAGGGGATGGCACATAGTCAGTCAGTCAGGTCTACTCAGAGAAACTAAGGCAAAAGGGCATTGAGGACACTGCTGTGGGAAAGAAATTCAGGATACTATTAGTGGAGACTGCAGGCTGGAGGGAAAGGAATGATAACTATAAAGTGGTGGGGGGATGGGGAAGGGTTTTTCAACTGTTTTTGCAGGAGGTAGAGAAAGAATGGAATAGAGTAATGCCGGAAGTGAATTTAAACATGGTTAAGGTCACCTTGGCTTCAAGGGGGGAGAAAGCGTACGAGCAGACCTGGGCATGGTAATATCATATGCCAGGGGCTGGGTGAGAAGATGGGCAGATACAGACTCAGACAGATTCAGTTAAAATCTGGAGAGGTGTGAAGCCAACAGGGTTCAGAGGAAGGGCTATAAGGAAGGGGATCAGGATGTTGCAGGCTCAACAACATGTAGAGGCAGAGGATGAAAAACCATTTCTTAATGATACTCCCCATTGTACTGGAAAATGAATGGTGTGGTGAAGAAGAAAATAGCTGCAACTGCACCTGTAGTGGGCAGGGCTAGTGTCTCAACTTGTGAGGAAAAAGCTGCAAGATTCAGTGATGTGAGATCCTGTACAGGGCAAGAACACTGCACCCAGAGGCATGATCTGTACAGGGCACAAACCTGTGGATTCCCTCAACACTGGCAATCCTAATGCAGAGTATGTTGCACACCTCTCATGAGACATTACTGACCAATTTATTCAGCATCAACACTTTTGCACACAGAGGCAAATTTAAGAATAGGGATGTTTGACCAGAAGGGGCAATGATGTCTATTGTTCCAAGTTGCTCGGCTGTGGAAGTCCTTGGAGGTTTGGTCGGGTAAATTTAGGGGTGTTTTTGAGTCGATGACCGAGACAGGCAGGAGGTCTCCTTGTCAGAGACAAGTGAATCCTCTTTAGCTCAAACTCCAATTTGTTGTCACCATGTGAAGAAGAGGCACCAGAAGGGTCTCTCTCCTCTTATCGCCATGCCTTCACGGTAAGACCAATCACTGTGACAATACAGTGCAGGTGTGTGTGTGCATCTCCAACAGGTCCTCTGGGTGCTGGATCTGGTTCTTCACGGCAATTGTCAATTTGTCCATATGGACTGCCAGACAACTGCATGTTTCAATCAGTTGGGTCTCCATGATGAAGTCAAGCTGCTTCTGCTTTATGACAGCCATTGCACTTGCAGTAACTGCCTGCTGCTCCTTTTCGTCCCTGCACATTTGGAGTAAGCCTCTAATTATCAACACTATGGGGATCTCACCAGCCTAGGGCTGAACAGGTGCCTGATTTCCGGCTGTCCTCCAAGTGCCACTGAACTGGCGTGTTTCTTCTAGGGCCAGCTTCGGAGCTATTGCAGTGAGATGCCCACCAATTTGTGCTCCCAAACTCTGAATTCTATTCCTTGGAAGTCTCATCAAATGGATCAGCTTTTTTCACTACTGGGACTGTGAACATCCTGCTGGTACCTACAAGATACAGGAGTGGGAAGATGTTGTATACTACCTCTAACCATTGATTGCAGTGAGTGATACTGACAGTGAGATTAATGAGAGTTGCAACAGAATGAACAGCTGTATTTACACAGTTGACAGGTCACAAGTGTTTTAGCATCTCAGAAGAAGAGATATCAGTCTTCTTTTACAAGAGAGAGGATTGTCTCCATATAGGAGATGACAATGTTGGCCACTCTGCACCCATCCTGGATCTGCTATCCATTGTGCACTGTTTTCTCATGGACTAAAAAGGTGGGATTGTGTACAATGAAAGTGGCTGGTACTGCTGTTCATGCTGGTGAGGTGTTCCGGGCAAATAAATAGGTACAGCAGAGACCATGCACTAGTAGTAGCATCTGTAGAGAGAGAGAAACAAAGATAATGTTTTGAGTTTGACGTGTGACGCTTCAGAACTAGATTTTGAAGAAGAGATATTGGACTCAAGATATTAACTCTATTTCTTTCCCTACAGATGCTGTCAGATCTGCTGAGTTTGTCTAGCACTTCAGTTTTATTTATTTCCGATTTACAGATTCTATATTATTTTAGCTTTATTTGTGTTTGGTAAGATATGGCAAGAAAACTCACTGGGCCTCATGAGGAGAAGTACTCCCCAAATCCCAACAATACTGAAGATGCCCAACAAAACACAACTTTCAGCTGGATAGTTTATTTATGTTTTAAAAAACAGATTTAGCAGGAAATAGTTCTAACATTTCACCCTGACAAAACATATCTGGGTATTTAAAAGTTTAGATTACTGAAAACAAGCATGCTGATCCATGCAGACATAACACAATAAAATGTTGGAATTCTAAAAGAACAAACCAAATTTTGAATACAATAGATTGGACAGTTTACTTCAAAACAACTTTAGAAACAATTGAATATTGAACACACTTAAAATACTGCATAAAACTGCCCTCTTCTGGCAAAGCACCTTTAATGCTATCAACTGGAATAATTAAATTTCGCTCAACAACAATGCTTTTGCTTTATTTTCCACACTATGTTTACATCAGGATTAGCAAAGTTATAAAAATAGCAAATTAGAGTCAATCATTCCTTTATAGCATGCACTCAAGGAATTCAGTTTTGCGAAATGCACAAAGTCAGGTCTTAAAACATATCCCAACAGATTTCACTGGCAGAATGTTCAGTGTACCTGCTTAAACCTTTAGAAAAATGCTACTAGGATTATACAAATATCAAACCTGAATGGTTCAATGTACTGTATCCCTTGGACTATGAGTTCATCTGTTAAATCTGATCAATGTAGACCATTAGTGGACTGCATTGCCAGACAATAACATTGGTGACCCTATGTTAATGTTCCTCATTGATTTTCTATCCAGAACTACAATCCTGACCATTCTGATATCAACAGCCGCTCTCGAGAATAATGCAACATTTTCAGGAAAAGCTTAATAGTTATATCCATATAACTGTGCATGGTCCTTTACATTGCACAAGGGCCAGATGACTAGAATTCCTCTTCCACCTGCAAAACCAGGCTAACCATTGACAGTACCTGTTCAATAATAAGGACTGCAGATGCTGGAAATCAGAATCAATAAAACGTGGAGCTGGAAGAGCACAGTAGGTCAGACAGCATCAGGAGAGCAGGAAAGTCAATGTTTCAGGTCAGGACCCTTCATCAAGACTGGGGAGGGAGAAAGGGAGCTCAGAAATAAATGTGGGTGAGGTGGAAAGGTGGATGGGATGGTGATAGGTGGATACAGGTAGGGGTTTATTATGACTGGTCATGGGAAGGGCAGATAGGTGAGGAGGAAGATGGACAGGTTGGGTCAGGTCAAGGAGGTGAGGAGTAGACATGGGAGATTTTGAAGCTGGTGAACTTACTATATGCTCCCAAGGCAGAATATAAGGTGCTGTTCCTCTCTCTTTAGACTATTCCCCAACATAATTTAGTCCTTATCCCTTCCCTCACCCTATCTTCTACATAGAAACCAATATTTTCCTAGCTGCGATCATTTCTGAGAAAGGGTCACTGGACCCAAAACATTAACTCCGATTTCTCTCCACAGATGCTGCTAGACCAGCTAAGGTTACCAGCAATTCCTTTTTGTTTCTGATTACAGCAATCACAGCTCTTTCAGATTTTATTTAGGTTCCAGAGTTAACTTGCCACTGTGATTGCTTGGCACAACTTTTTAATTTGTTCCTAGTCAGCCATCAGTCCCTCACAAATTTGAGCATAAGTGTATCCACAACCTTTGTCCCTATCCTAACGTGAAGTAAGACCTGTTCACTTCTCATTCACTTAGTCACCCACACTAGCTCCTGGTCCAGCAATACTTTGATTTTATCATGACAATATCTTGGGTACAAGTCTCTCCATGACATCTCCTCCCACATCTCTGAAACCTTCCCCAGCAAACGGGCTCCCAAGATCTCAGCATTGTTTTGATACTGGCCTCTTGAACACACCTTGACTCCTTGAGCATCTCTGAATCAGTGCAGCCAAGTCCTCATGTGTCGAGGTCCCAAGGTCTTGATTCCCCTCCTTTAACCTTCCTCCTTTTTCCTCTCTTAATATTTGTGACGATCCTTTAAAAACCATTGCCTGAATTGGTGGTCACTTGCTCTCCATATCTTCAAATACTATCTTTATAACCCTTTTATTAAAATTCTTTGGGAGGTTTTATTACTTGGAAGGTTCTTTACGAAGACCCGTTGCTGTCATTGATAAAAAGCCTCGCATCTCACGGGACAACCGTTGAAAGTTGCGCGTGCGGGGGCAGTTGAGCATGCGCAGAATGGGGGAAACCGCTGTTTCGGTTATGAGCATGCGCGCCTGGCCTACGATCGGTTTTTCGGATTTCCGGGGGAGTTAGTCTCATGCGGTGAGCATTTTCTGATAACGTGGGGTGTGCGGCTTTCTAAATCACCGGTCAGCAGGAGGAAGCCTTTAAAGAGCGTGCACGATGGACGGTAAATCTCCCTCACCGCTGGCTTCGGTGTTCATAGAGCCTCGGTTCGAGAGTTTAAAACGGAATGTTCTGGAAATACAAAGCAGGAACATCAGTGTTCAAGAGAGGGGCCGGAAGAACTGATTCATGTCACCGCTTCCTTTTATTCTTTCATTCCACGTGACCTTCAGCATTTATTTCCCATTACTAATTTTCAGTGAGCGAGTGGTGAACTGATGTGCTGTCGGTATGCACATTATAATGTTAGGGGGGGGGGGGTAGGGAGTAGGTTTCCAGGATTTTGACCCAGAGATTGTAATAGGTGACTCAGCAGTTAGGACTGCTGCCTCACAGCGCCAGGGACCCGGGTTCGATTCTCGCCTCGGGCGACTGTCTGTGTGGGTTTCCCTCCGGATGCTCTGGTTTCTTCCCATCATCCAAAGATGTCCAGGTCAGGTGAATAGGCCAGTCTAAATTGCCAGTAGTGTTAGGTGTATTAGTCAGTGGGAAATGGGTCTGGGTGGGTGACTCTTTGGAGCGTTGGTGTGGACTGAAGGGCCTGTTTCAATGCTGTAGGGAATCTAATTTAAAAATTCTATGACTGTGGACTGTGAAGTAGTGTTTCAGAACTATTAACATTTTTAGAAAGAGAGAACTTCAGAAAGTGTAGATGTTGTATTTTGATCTGATATCTTGAGTTAATGAGGCACTTTTTAAAAAGTTGAAAAATGCTGGATATACTTAGCAGGTCAAGTGTCTGGAGAGAAACGTGATGCTTCATTTAGTATTTGAAGTACTGTCAATGTTATTAGGTAGGAAATCCAGCAGCCAATTTGTGTACCACAAATGCCAACCTAGGAGAAAGTGAGGACTGTAGATGCTGGAGATCAGACTTGAGAGTGTGGTGCTGGAAAAGCACAGGTCAGGCAGCATCTGAAAAGCAGGAGATGCGATGTTTCGGGCATAAGCCTAGATTCCTGATGAAGGGCTTATGTCCGAAACATCGATTCTCCTGCTCCTCAGATGCTGCTTGACCTGCTGTGCTTTTCCAGCACCACACTCTTGACAAATACCAATGACCAGATGGCAGTAAAACAGTTAATCTGTGGGATAAACCTTGCCCAAGACAGTGGTGGCTAACTTCCTGTTATTCAAAATTCAAAACACCCACCTGATGATGCAGATTGTAGCTTTGTTGAAGTGGCAGCTGTAACAGTGCATCCACTTTTGCCAGCAAGTGTGGATGACACCCCTTGCCTGCTTAATAAGGCTGCAAAAACAGATTTTGCTGGAAAGGCTCAGGAGGCCTTGCAGTATCTGTGAAGAGAAATCAGTTGATGTTTCAGGTTCAGTTAAGAAGGCTCACCAGACCTGAAACGTTAACTTGGATTT
Source organism: Chiloscyllium plagiosum (assembly GCF_037043375.1). Lineage (NCBI taxonomy): Eukaryota > Metazoa > Chordata > Chondrichthyes > Orectolobiformes > Hemiscylliidae > Chiloscyllium > Chiloscyllium plagiosum. The sequence goes on along the minus strand of NW_028270158.1, from coordinate 26,047,494 downwards.
ATCTTCGCAGGTGCTGCAGACCTGCTGAGCTTCAGCAGCAATTATGTTTTTCTTTCTGATTTACAGCATCCACAGTTCTGAGTTTTTTAAAAATTTAATAAGCTAGCATCTTAGTTCAAATCCGAATAGAAACATGAGTTACCTGGGTCAACTGCTTAGCAGGCAGCTCTGCTAACAGTGATACTATCTTCAGTGCTCAAGCCTTTGGAAAGGATTTTGATGCCATAATTGCTCGAAGGGGCAAACAACGTGCTACTTTTAAGGTAAGAAGTCTGATGCTGGAAGACTGACTTACAAAACCAAAGTATATTTTTTCCACTTATTCCTATGGCATTGTTTTTTTTTACAGCCAGCAAGAGTGCAACTTCAGATTTGGAACATGCAAATTCTGTTTTATTGTTAGGAGCTTTCATTATTGTTAGTGATTATGAATAAATGATGAGTGAAATGTAACTGAACTAGAAATGTTATGATATTTTGGAAATATCTTAATTTGATTTTTTTTTCAATTTAGGTAAAGAATCAATTCTAGAATCTATATTCTTGAATTAATCAGAAACTGTCAATCTGAGAGGATACTTATGGCAACAGAAAGTATTATCCGGTCCAAGCAGACTACAGAAATTGTTGATGGAATCCTGACTGAGGTTGTGTGTACACTGTTCAGTGATCACATCTTTGTGGTGGTTACGCAGTATGGCAAAATGGGAACATTGATCTCTGTTGCACCACATTGTGTGGCAAATGAAATCAGCAAACCCACACTTAGCACAAAGATCCTCATGGGAAAGGATGAGGTAAGAAGATCAAGGGACAGGGAAGGTCTGAACAGGCTGGCTAGGTTGAGGGGTGACCTAATTAGATCTTTAAGAATGAATTGGTAGGATAGACATCAAAAATGCTTCCATTTATAGAGGAAACAAAAAAACAGGGCCATAAATGGCACAGTGGTTAGCACTGCTGCCTCACAGCGCCGGAGACCCGGGTGCAATTCCCGCCTCAGGCGACTAACTGTGTAGAGTTTGCATGTTCTCCCCGTGTCTGCGTGGGTTTCCTCCGGGTGCTCCGGTTTCCTCCCACAGTCCAAAGATGTGCAGGTCAGGTGAATTGGCCATGCTAAAATTGCCCGTAGTGTTAGGTAAGGGGTAAATGTAGGGGTATGGGTGGGTTGCGCTTCGGCGGGTCGGTGTGGACTTGTTGGGCCAAAGGGCCTGTTTCCACACTAATGTAATGTAATGTAATCTAATCTAATCTAAATAATTTATTTAATTAACACGTGCATGCCTGTGTAGCATTCATGAATATGTCATTCAGGTAGCTCACAATTTAGGCCCTTAAGATACTGTGTGTAACTGCACAATAAAGATACTATGTATTGAAATTAAACAGACTGTCAACATCAAAAATTGAGATTAAATTTTCTTCAATAAATTCAGAAGGATTGATTTTATCCTGGGAGTGATTGAGGTGAAAGGCATTTAAGGGGAAGCTAGGTAAACATACCAGGGAAAAAGAAATAGAAAGATGCTTAGAATTAGATGAAAAGGGAGGGAAAAGGCAAATGTGGAGCAAAAACAAAGATCCATACCATTTGATCCACTGCCATAACCTACATACAGTGCACTGCTTATCTTAAAAAAAAAAATTGTTCACTATTTGCTATGTTTGTTATCCCTGTGGTCAGTTTAGAACCTATTAATTTAGCAAGATAACCTCAGATTTTTTGCTGACTAAGTAATCAGTCTTGTTCATCTTACCTGGAAAGACATTTACTGAGAACAATTTTTTTTTAAGTGCTGTGGGATTTAGACATGAACTTTGTAGTCTGAATTATGTAGCTATGTGAGCAGCCTGAAAAGCTTATTTTGGTACCCTGGTTGAGATTTGGAGTTTAATAATGGGGAAGTGTTGTTATAACTGTAAAGGATGTTGGTGAGGCTGCATATGGAGTTTTTTGTATACAGTTTTGGTCCTTCAATTTAAGAAAGGATATACTAGATTATTGTAGAATAAGAAGAAACTTGTTTAGGCCTGAGATGCAAAGCGATTTTTTTCCGAGAATAGTGAATATTGAGAATTCTGTATCCCAGAAGGCTAGATCATTGAAAGTAGTAGTTGACGAGAATGTAGAATTTTTAAATAGTGGCATCACACTGGCACTGAAATTTGTATGTAGCTTTGAGTGGCAGACAAAGTACTTATTTGGCTTGTTGCAGCATCCTGTAAGGGGAGTAAACTGCAAATGAGTTCACTGAAAAGTAGAAGTGTAAGACAACTTGCTTCACCTGCTTTTTTAAATTTGAGACATCTCCAACTTCCAGAATAATCTGCAGTAAACTGGATGTCATTCAGGTTTAAAAGTGGTGTTGCTGAGAGGCTCTTTCATGAGTCTTCATGATATATTGAGAATGATGATTTCATCAGCATAGCACTATCTCTTGGGATCATTTTGATACACCCTATCTGAGCATCAAGCCAACAGTGAGCTGATGCCTATGGTTCTGTTCACCAGGATTGATGTCTACATGCAGAACTGTAGGAATCCCATTGGTCTGTACGCAATGATAGCCCAACCAATCAGCACCCACATTTCATGCTGTATAAATAGAAACTTTTCAATTCTCTGCTTTTTGCATTATCATCCTGATGAGTGCAAAGTGAAAAGCTTTGACTGTCTCTGTTATTGGCATTGATTTTATATTATGATTGTCTATTCATCTGTTCAGAAATTTAGCATATACTGTGACCTTGAGTATTACCATTATATGTCCTTTCAGAGTGCTTGACTGTCTTATTTCACATCAGTGGTCTCCCACTTCCCCCCAATTGAATGTTTCTGATATGTTTCAGCTTTTAAATTGATGATGTTGAGTGTTCACGTTATTGTGTACTTACAAAACCTTTTACTGTTTTTCTTTACAGCCTCTAATCCATGTTTATGCAAAGCACCTTGTGACTTTTGTGTCTGAGGAGTCTGGGAACAAACCAGTGCTACTTGCGTTGGCCCTCAAGGATGCAAATTTGGAGAGTATTAAATCTATCAAAAAATTGATTCAGAGTTGCCGACTCTGGTGAAATTCCCTAGTTAGACAGCACGGCTGAGACTAACTAATTTTTGTAAAAATCTGCTGTGACTTCTCCATTCATGGGCAACAATGTCACAACACAGTTTTCTACTTGAAGGGATGTTACTGAATGGAAATAAGAGTAGCTCCACTGTTTATTTGATGGATGACCATTGAACTGGGAAGCTTGTGTTTGTACTTAATTGAGGAACATCATTGCAACATTTTAAGACTCCACAAACTCCCAAGGCAATAGATACCTGATTTTTAATTCAGACTTATAATTGGATATTGAAAGTAAAATAGGACACTGGTAAAGGGACAATGACTGGCTAGATTTTGCATTCTGCTCTTGGAGAGGCAAAGAATTAGTGGAAATATTGGGAAATGTATTGGAATAAAAGCTTATGAAAAGGATTCCTTGTTAGTCAGTGCCTGTGGTTCTGGGCAGCTGTTTTCAGACTAAATCACAATGTTTTAACTGCTATTAAACAAGTAATAGCTTCTCACTGGTGTCCCAGATGAATTCATTCTATGGTTCCCTTTAATTTCTTGTTTAGTTGCCTCCTGATCTGGGATTCTTTCCACTTGAAAGGCTGCAACAAGCTGTATTAGTCTGGATCACGGGCAGCACGATCTCACTTCAACTGGCCATAGGTTCAAGCTGCTAAGGGTGCATCATCTCAACTGAAATCTCACCAAAACTGGGAGAATTATGTTTTTTCAAAATGTACTTTTTTCAAGATGCAAGTTAAAAATGCATAATTATGTCAAAACTATAATCTAGAGACAATTTGGGCATTTTGACATTCATCAGATCAGTAACTAAATTTAACTTTTCCGAGATTGTCGGGTCCCTTTGTTGGAATGATCATTTGAGATGCGTGCCAGTACAACCTTGGTCTTTTCACCTGTCAGATAGTGCCTTTTTCGCATAATATGGTGGCCCAGTCAGCTTTCATAAGGATGTTTGTCGTGGTTTTTCATCCTTGCTTTTGCAAGTCCAGTGCTTCATCCAGTGTGAAAGGGGCCTATGGAAAAAATGCTTATGGTGTTAGCATGAATCATACTGTGTACACCATACATTCAGATGTCAAGGATGTGATGCTCTCACATCTCTCCACACTATCTGATAAAGAAACGGAATGTGTCCATAAGCACTATTAGATATAGGAACAAAATGAGGCCATTTGGCCTACTGAGTCTGCTCCAACATTCGATCATGGCTGATCTATTACCCCTTTGATCCCCTTGTAAATCAAGAACCTCTCCATCCTGTGACTTGGCCTCCACAGCTTTCTGTGGCAGTGGGTTCCACAGGTTCACTATGCCAGCTGAAAAAATTTCCCCCTTCTCTGTTACAAAAGGTTATACCTTTGCTTTGAGGCTGTTTGTCAGGTCCTAGTCTCTCCAACTCATGGAAACACACCATGCCAGCTCCATCCAGCCCCCTCAGTATTCTGTAATTTTCAATGAGATCCCTCTCATCCTTCTATACTTCATTGAGTACAGTCTTTAAGACAAACTCTTCATCCCTGGGATGATTTCTGGACCTCCTTCCATGCCAGTAGATCTTTCCTTCGATATGGGGCCTAAAACTGCTCTGAATATTCTAAATGGGGCCTGATCAGATCTCAATACAGCCTCAAGAGTACATGTCAGTTCTTATTTTCTAGCCCTCCTGAAATGAAATTTTAAAAATCACACAACATCAGTCTAACAGGTTTATTTGGAAGCACGAGCTTTCGGGGTACTGCTGCTTCATCAGGTAGTTGTGGAGAATAAAATTGGAAGACACAAGTTTACAGTGTGATGTAACTGAAATTATATATTGGGCATAGGCAACATTGCATAATGGTGGTATCTATCTCATATGCTGCAGGCGAGGATGCCCTAAGGTGTGGTACATTGGTGAGACCAAACAGAGGCTACGGCAACGGATGAATGGACACCACGCAATAATCAACAGACAGGAGTGTTCCCTCCCAGTCGGAGAACACTTCAGTGGTCCATAACAGTCGACCTCTGACCTTCGAGTGGCCATCCTCCAAAGTAAACTTTGGGGCAGGCAATGACGTAAAGTGGCCGAGCAGAGGCTGATAACCAAGTTATCAGATGGGGACCTTGGGTTCATGACACACTACAGGTGACCCTATTGCACTACACACACAGACAGACGGACACACACACACACACTCCTACAGACTCATATACTCACGCAGACCCTCTCTCATATATTCCCAGACACACCCTCTCACACTTGTACCCCTTTACACTCACACACACATACACACTCTCTTACAGACACTCATAATCCCCTCTTTCCTCCCCTGCCATACATGCACATACAAGTTTGTGGGGTGAATTTGTACTTGCAGAATTACATTTTACTTTGCTCAAAAATTGCATGAATCCATGTAAGATTCTGTAAATCCTTTTTTTAAGATTAGAATCAGTCTGACCATTGTGGTACAGACAGCCTCACATAGGGAAGCTAACACCTTCAATACATTATCTGGGTTGACATGACACCAGTTGTTAAAAGTTCACTTGAGAATGTAACTTTTAAAAAAGGTTTTGCGATTTACATATGAGAGAACTGAAACCAACATGGTTTCTCATTTAAAAGATGAGAAGCTCAACAAACAATCCAGGTCTTTTTCAATATATAATTTCAGTTACATCACACTGTAAACATTTGCTATAATTTCTGTGTCTTACAATCTTATTCTCCACCACCATCTGATGATGGAGCAATGCTCCGAAAGTTAGTGCTTACAAATAAACCCATTGGACTATAACCTGGTCTTGTGATTTTTAACTTTGTACGCCCCAGTCCAACATCAGCGTCTCCAAATTCTAACATGAAAGCCTTCCTAACCTGCAGACTAACATTGAGAAAATCTTGAACTAGAATCCCTTTGCTTCAGATTTCTGAAGCCCTTCCCCATTTAAAAAGTAATATACATTTCTAGTCTTCTGACCGAAGTAAATAACCTCTCACTTTCACACATTACGTTCTGTTCGCTGCTTTGCCCACTCACCTCGTTATATCCAAGTCCTTCAGCCTACCTGTCCCTCTACCTAACTTTGTTGCTAAGTTTGCAGATTACACAATGCCCTCAGTTCCACCATCCAGATCAATTGTTACTGTATAATGTGAATAGTTGTGGTCCCAACACTGACTCCTGCAAAACTCCACAAGTTATCAACTGCCATCCTGAAAAATACCCCCTTTTTCTACTTTCTGTATTTAGCCAGTCAGCCAATCCTCTATCCAGTACCTTGTCCCTAATACCATGCAATCTTATTTAACAGCCTTTTGTGTGGTACCTTATCATAGGCCTAGAAATCCAATAGATCAGATCCACTAGCTCTCAAGTCTAACTTGCTTATTACCACAAAGAATTCTAATAAATTTGTGAAGCATAACCTCACCCTATTTCACTTGCACTTCAGCTGCTCAGCAATCTCATCCTTAATAATTGACTCTAAAAGCTTAGTCATAGTTATACAGCGTTGAAAAGGATCCTTCTTCAGTCCGACAAGGCCATGCTGACCATAGTGTTGAACTAAACTAGTACCACCTGCCTTATTCAAATGTCTTTTAAATGTTGTAACTGTATCCACATCCACCACTTCTTCTGGAAATTCATTCCACATATGAGCCACTATTTTATTTTAAAAAAGCTCTTTATTTCAAATTTCTCCTCTCACCTTTTAAAAATATGGCTCCTTGTCTTAAAATCCCCAAACCTAGGGAAAAGACTCCTGCAATTCACCTTATCTATGCCCCTCATTATTGTATAAAGCTCTACAATGTCACTGCAGTGAAAAAAGTTCCAGCCTCTCCAATAACTCCAACTCTCCCAATCCTGGCAACATCCTGATAATATTTTTCTTCCAAGAACAGGGTGATCAGAATTATACAAAGTTCTCCAGAAGAAGTTCTCACCAATGTCCTAGACAACCTCAACATGACCTCCCAACTCCTATGCTCAAAGGACTGAGCAATGAAGGAAAGCATGCTAAACACCTTCTTAACCATCCTGTCTATGTGTGACACAAACTTCAAAGAATTATGTACATGAATTCCTAGGTCTCTGTTCTACAACTACCCAGAGCCCAACTATTAATTGTATAAATCTTGATGTTGTTTGTTTTACCAAAATGCAATCCTTCACATTTATCAAAATTAAATTTCACTTGCTACCCCTCAGCTCATTGACCTAATTGATCAAGATATCTTTGTAATCCTAGGTATCCTTCTTCATTGTTCACTGTGCCACCAATTTTGGTGTCATCAGCAAACTTATCAATCATGCCTTCTATATTCTTATCTAAGTCATTTAAATACATGACGCACAAATTGGACCCAGCGCCGATCTCTGTGGAACACCACTGGTAACAGACCTCCAGTCTGAAAAATAATCCTTCAGCACCATTCTCTGACTCCTGCAGTTAAGCCAATTTTGTATCAATTGGCAAGCTCACCCTGAATCTCATGTGATTTAACTTTACTAATTAGTCTACCATACAGAACCTTGTCAAAGGCTTTACTAAAATCCAAGTAAACAATGTAAAAACAATGACTGCAGATGCTGGAAACCAGATTCTGGATCAATGGTGCTGGAAGATCCCAGCAATTCAGGCAGCATCGAGGAGCTTCAGCAAAATCGACGTTTCGGGCAAAAGCCCTTCATCAGGAATAAAGCTAACAATGTCCACCGCCCTGCCCTCATAAATCTTCTTGGTTACTTCCTCAAAAAAATCAAGATGCTGAAACACGATTTTCCTTGCTGAATATCCCGAAACATTCCTTCGCTCTCCAAGTGCATATAAATCCTATCTTTCAGAATCACTACCAATAACATTCTGATCATTCATGTCAGACTCACCGGTCTAGTTCCCAAGCTTCTCCTTACATCCCTTCTTAAACAAAGGCACAATAGTCACTTTCTAGTCATCCGACACTTCAGCCATAGTTTTAGACAACACAAATATTTCTGTAAGGGGCTCCACAATTTCCTCCCTAACTCCCCCCAACACCCTGGGATACACTAGAGCAGGTCCCAGAGATATATCCACTTTTATATTTTCTCAGACCCCCAACACTTGCTCTTCTGTAATGTGAACTGTTTTCAAAACGTCGGTATTTTATTTTCCTGAATTCTCTAGCCTCCAAACTTTCTCCATAGTAAGAACTGATGTGAAAAATTTATTTAATATCTCTCCCATCTTCTGATGTTCAACACAAAGATAACCTCTTTGATCTTTAAGGGGCCCAACTCTCTCCCCTTAACCTTAACTGTCAAGGCTATCTCATATCCCCTCTTTGTCTTCCTGATCTCCACTTAAGAATGCCCCTATACTCTTCATATTGTTCAAGAAATTCATTTGAACTAAGTAGTCTATATCCAAGATATGATATTTTTATATACTTATTAATGCCTCAATATCTTTATCTGTCCATTGTTCCCTAATCCTCCCAGCCTTTCCTGCTAACAGAAATATAATGACTCTGAATTTTTGTTATCGCACTTGTGAAAACTTCCCACTTATTAAACTTTCTTTTACTTGCAAATAATCTACCGCAATTCCATCTTACCATCGACTGAAGTCAGGCTAACAGGCCTATAGTTTCCTGTCTTCTATCTCCCTTTTTTCTTAAATGGGAGGGGTGTGTGTGAGAGAGAGTGACATGAGCTACTTTCCACTACTCTGGGACCCTCTCTGACTCCAATGATTCCTGAAGATCACCATCAATGTCTGTACAATATCCTGAGCTATCAGCTTCAGACCTTTCACCTTCCCCAGCACTTCCTTGTTAGCGATGACCACCATATTCACCCCCCCAAACACTTTTGAAGTTCTGATATGCTGCTGATGTCTTTCACATGCGTAGTTCTCCTGTAATACATGTGTCTTAAACACGACTTGGCTATAAGACGATTAGTGAATTGCAGACTTTTTCTCTCATAAAGCCAACTCCCTGTTACGCGGCCATCTCTTGTCACTTACCTGAACAACTAAACACAGCCTCACAATCCACTGTGTGCAAAGTGCAAATTCAGTCTGTTCAGTTAAAACAGGAATGACATCAGCGCGGTAAACCTTGAAACTTAGCTTCAAACTGGGAATTGTAGTTTACACTGTGAAGAAACATTATTTCAAACCAGAGGAGAATCTAGAGAACTGGACTTCCGCGTCAGCATCAGGTGGTCATTGCTTTCTGGTGGAGAGCTTCGTGGAAGGTACAATGCTGTAGTCAGTGATTTTAGTGTTAAACTTATTGTATCAGTTCATTAAAATATATGTTTTAAAGATTTACTCAGACTGTGCTATCATTTGTGTTGAACTAACATTTTTGTTTTGATTTTTACTGATATTTTTAGTGGTTCGCCCCAACCCTGTTTTTCCCATAGTCCCCATTCATTTATATTGTGCTGCACAGGAATGTGACTACCATGTTATAGGAGAACTACCTAAATTAAGTTTCTCTGCCATTACTTTGTTCCTGGTTACTATTCTCCAGCCTCATTTTCAAGCAGTCCAACTCTTATTTCTCTCTTTTCAATATGTTAAAAGAAAACTCATGCACCTTTTATGCCTTACCCTTCAATTTTTCCCCCCTTAGTGTTTCTTAAAATTATCCTCTGCTGGTACTTAAAGGTTTCCCAATCCTATGCCCTGCTACCAATCTTCACCACATTACATACTTTTCCCTTTGCCTGTATACAATTTCTGACTTCCATCATCAGCCAAGATTGCCTCATCCTTCCCTTAGCATGTTTCTTCTTCCTTGGAGTGAATTTCCGCTGTGCCTCCTGATGTAAACCCAGAACATATGCCATTGCTGCTCCACCATCTTCCCTGTTAGATTGACCTTCCTAACAAGTCTGGCCAGCTCTTCTCTCATGTCTTTATAGTTACGTTTACTCAACTGTAATGCTATTACATCTGATTCATGCTTCTCCCCCTCAAACTGCAAAGTGTATTCTGTCATGTTATGGACACTGCTTCCTGGGGGCTCCTGCATCTTCAGCTTCCTAATCAAGGCTACTTCATTACCATGGAGAAAGTGAGGACTGCAGATGCTGGAGATCAGAGCTGAAAATGTGTTGCTGGAAAAGCGCAGCAGGTCAGGCAGCATCCAAGGAACAGGAGAATCGACGTTTCGGGCATAAGCCCTTCTTCAGGAATGAGAAAAATGTGTCCAGCAGGCTAAGATAAAAGGTAGGGAGGAGGGACTTGGGGGAGGGGCGTTGGAAATGCGATAGGTGGAAGGAGGTCAAGGTGAGGGTGATAGGCCGGAGTGGGGTGGGGGCGGTGAGGTCAGGAAGAAGATTGCAGGTTAGGAAGGTGGTGCTGAGTTCGAGGATTTGACTGAGACAAGATGGAGGGAGGGGAAGTGAAACTGGAGAAATCTGAGTTCATCCCTTGTGGTTGGAGGGTTCCTAGGTGGAAGATTAGGCGTTCTTCCTCCAACCGTCGTGTTGCTATGGTCTGGCGATGGAGAAGTCCAAGGACCTGCATGTCCTTGGTGGAGTGGGAGAGGGAGTTGAAGTGTGCAGCCACGGGTTGGTTGGTCCGGGTGTCCCAGAGGTGTTCTCTGAAACGTTCTGCAAGTAGGCGGCCTGTCTCCCCAATATAGAGGAGGCCACATCGGGTGCAGTGGATGCAATATTTACTATAACATTTACTATAAACCGACCGACTCCCACAGCTACCTAGACTACACCTTCTCCCTCCCTGCCCCCTGTAAAAATGCCATCCCATATTCCCAATTCCTTCGTCTCCGCCGCATCTGCTCCCAGAAGGACCAGTTCCAAATCTGTACAACCCAGATGGTCTCCTTCTTCAAGGACCGCAATTTCCCCCAGATGTGGTCGACGGTGCCCTCCACCACATCTCTTCCACTTCCCGCTCCTCCGCCCTTGAGCCCCGCCACTCCAACCGCCACCAGGACAGAACCCACTGGTCCTCACCTACCACCCCACCAACCTCCATGAACAGCGTATCATCCGCCGTCATTTCCGCCACCTCCAAACGGACCCCACCATCAGGGATATATTTCCCTCTCCTCCCCTATCAGTGTTCCGAAAAGACCACTCCGTGACTCCCTCGTCAGGTCCACACCCCCCACCAACCCAACCTCCACTCCCGGCACCTTCCCCTGCAACCGCAAGAAATGCAAAACTTGCGCCCACACCTCCCCCTTTACTTCCCTCCAAGGCCCCAAGGGATACTTCCGTATCCGCCACAAATTCACCTGCACCTCCACACACATCATCTATTGCATCCGCTGCACCCGATGTGGCCTCCTCTATATTGGGGAGACAGGCCGCCTACTTGCGGAACGTTTCAGAGAACACCTCTGGGTCACCCGGACCAACCAACCCAACCACCCCGTGGCTGAACACTTCAACTCCCCCTCCCACTCCACCAAGGACATGCAGGTCCTTGGACTCCTCCATCGCCAGACCATAGCAACATGACGGTTGGAGGAAGAACGCCTCATCTTCCTTCTAGGAACCCTCCAACCACAAGGGATGAACTCAGATTTCTCCAGTTTCCTCATTTCCCCTCCCCCCACCTTGTCTCAGTGAAATCCTCGAACTCAGCACCGCCTTCCTAACCTGCAATCTTCTTCCTGACCTCTCCACCCCCACCCCACTCCGGCCTATCACCCTCACCTTGACCTCCTTCCACCTATCGCATTTCCAACGCCCCTCCCCCAAGTCCCTCCTCCCTACCTTTTATCTTAGCCTGCTGGACACACTTTTCTCATTCCTGAAGAAGGGCTTATGCCCGAAAAGTCGATTCTCCTGTTCCTTGGATGCTGCCTGACCTGCTGCGCTTTTCCAGCAACACATTTTCAGCTACTTCATTACCATCACTAAATCCAAAATTGTCTGTTCCCTAGTGATCTCTACCAAAATCTGCTCCAAAAAAACTATTTCGTAGAAATTCGGGGAATTCCTTTTCCTGAGATCCACTACCAATCTGATTTTCCCAATCTACCTGCATGTTGAAATCCCCAGTAATTATTGTAATAGTGCCTTTCTTACATACTTTTTTGATCTCCTGATTTATTTTCTTCCCCACATTTTGATGACTGCTAGGGGACCTGTACACAACTCCCATCAGATCTTTTTTCCTTTGCAAGTCCTCAAATCGATACTGTCTGACTCTATGTCTCTTCTTGCTATTGGTTTAATTTCATTTAACAGAAAACCCCGTCCCCTCTGCAATCTGGCTGTGCTTTCGCTAGGATGTGTATTTAGTTCCCAGCCATCAACCACTTGCAGCCACGTCTTTGTGATACCCACAACATCATCCTTGCCAATTTTAATCTGTGCTACAAACTAATTTACCTTGTTTTGTATACTGTGCGCATTTAAGTGCAATACCCTCAGTCCTGAATTGTCTGTTTTCTCCCCTCCCCATCTCATAGTTTATCTGCTGTGAGGTTAGATTCTGGATCCTTTCCATACTTTCTGTGATATTGCTCATTCTGGAAACTTCAACCTCTGCTGGTCCTTTCCCCCTTTAACTCTACATAGTTTTCCATGCACCTAAGCCACCCCTCATTACTTAATAAAGGCTTTATCCACACCCCTAGATATGGAATTCACAACAACATGTCAAGAAGGTTTTTCACAAATGGGGTTTTAATGGATTACAATAAAAAAAAGTCAATTTATTAAAACTATTTAGTGCATAGAAATGCTTTTTTGGAATTCTTGTTCTATTAATGTGTAGCCAGTGACTAATCTGTCTTTTATTTTAACAATCTTAGCCACTCAACAGTCTTTGCTGCCTACATGACTTACATGCTTTTCCTGATTTCAGGCATAGTTCAGCGAAACCTAACTCCATTTATTTACCTTGATATGGTGTCTGACTTTGCACCATTCGCAGGTCCCAATTTCTAAAATGGTACAGTTGATTGGAAAGCTATTGTGGTGAAATTGATATCCGGCTGAGCTGGATTCAGTACCCGCCTCTTTGCAAGATTATGGCACTGTGTCTCACCTACCTTTGCAAAAGAGGCAAGCCCAATGGTAGACAGTTCATAGAGTCATACATCCGGCACCTCACCTGTGACTATTGATGATCCAAATATCTCAGCAAGAGGCCCAGCAATCACTTCTCTAGCTTCCCACAAAGTTCTTAGATTAGGTTAGATTACTTTCAGTGTGGAAACAGGCCCTTCGGCCCAAAAGTCCACACCGATCCTCCGAAGAGCAACCCACCCAGACCCATTCCCCTACATTTACCCCTTTGCCTAACACTATGGAATTTAGCATGGCCAATTCCCCTAACCTGTACATCTTTGGACTGTGAGAGGAAACCCACGCAGACACTGGGAGAATGTGCAAACTCCACGCAGACAGTTGCCCAAGGCAGGAATTGAACCTCGGTCTCTGGCACTGTGAGACAGCAGTGCTAACCACTGTGCCACCGTGCTGCCCCAGTATAACGTTTTAGATTAGATTTCCTACAGTGTGGAAACAGGCCGTTCAACCCATCCAGTCCACACCGACCCTCCGAAGAGTAACCCACCCAGACCCATTTCTTCTAAACTTAATTTTCAGGGAAGGATTCTAGTGGATGCAAAGGCTATCAAGGGGAAACCATTTTAGTGGTAATGCTTGTTTTGATTTTTGATTAGCTTCCCTACGGTGTGGAACCAGGCCCTTCGGCCCAACCAGTCCACACCGACTCTCCAAAGAGTAACCCACCCAGACCCATTTCCCTCTGACTAATGCACCTAACACTATGGGCAATTTAGCATGGCCAACGTTAGATTTAGAGTACTTGTGGAAAAAGATAAAGATGGTCCAAAAAAATAAGACAAGGTCAATTTAAATAAGCTGAGGTGGGATTTGGCAAAATGGCCTGGAAAGGACTATTTCAAGGTAATCTGCATCAGTAGGAGGCATTCAAGGAACAGCTAAGGAAAGTTCAGAACAAATATGCTGGCACCAATAAAACTGGAGGAATTCCCTTGCAGCCAAAGAACATACATTACAGAATACATCAAGTAAAAAAAAAGCTTGTCAGTTGCCACAAGCTCAATGCTACAGAAAACCTAGTAAGAATGAAATGAAAGGGCAGTTAGGAGAACAAAGTGGGGAAAATTGGAAACTAAAATTAAGAAAAGGAAATGATCTTTTATAAATATATAAAGAAGAGGATAACCAACTAAATAATATGATTAATTAGAGACCAAAAAAGCATTTGTGTGATGTTTGAAAACATTTTTAATGAAAATCTTTGCAACTATTTTCTCAACTGTGGTATTAAAAAAAAAACAGTTAAATGTGAAGTATTGGGTGTGATAAACAGCAAGTTCTTTAAAATTTTCAAATGCTAAGTTACCCGGCCCAGATGGATGTTTTGCAAGCTGTAAATGGAAGCAATAAAAGATGTACCAGACGCTGTGGCAGTATTTTCCAATTCTCTCTAGCAACGGGCATAGTGCTGCAGGACTACTAATGTAATCTTATTTAAAAATAACAAGGATAATCTGATTACAAAGCTATCAAATGGTGGGGCAATTACTGAAAAGGTGCAGTAGCATAAATCATTTGGAGAGGCATGATTAATTAAGGGCAATGTTCAGGGATAGTCTTTTCTGATTAATTTGATTGCATTTTTTGAGGGTTAAGTTGGTAATGTGCTTGAGGTAGTCTGTATGGAATTCAGCAAGGTTGTTGCAAGATCCTACATGTCAGAAGTTGCAAATTGATCCAACATTGATTCAGTGGCAGGAAGCAAAGAATTATCAATGACAGGGTATTTGCGACTGAAAGTACATTTTCTGTGGAGTTTTGTGGGAATCAGGATTAGATCTTTATCATTCATGATATGTCTCGATCATTTAGACTTGAATGGGTGATGAAGGTGTTTTCAGATGATACAAAAATTGGCAATTAGGGTCATAGAGATGTACAGCATGGAAACAGACCCTTTGGTCCAACTCGCCCATGCCGACAACATATCCTAAACTAATCTAGTCCCATTTGCCAGCACTTGGCCCATATCCCTCTAAACCCTTCCTATTCATACACCCATCCAGATGCCTTTTAAATGTTGTAATTGTACCAGCCTCCACCACTTCCTGTGGCAGTTCATTCCAAACATGCACCACCCTCTGCATGAAAAAGTTGCCCCTTAGGTCCCTTTTAAATATTTTCCCTCTCACCCTAAACCTATGCCTTCTAGTTCTAGACTCCTCCACCCCAGAGAAAAGGTGTTGTCTATTTACCTTATTCATGCCGCTGATGATTTTTTAAACCTCTCTGAGGTCACACCTCAGCCTCCAATGCTCCATGGAAAATATCCCCAGCCTTTTCAACCTCTTCCTTTAGCTCAAACCCTCCAACCCTGGCAACATCCTTGTAAATCTTTTCTGAACGCTTTCAAGGTTCACAACATCCTTCCTATAGGAGGGACACCAGAACTGCACACAATATTCCAAAAGTGGCCTAATCAATGCCCTCTATAGCTGCAACATGACCCCAACTCCTATACTCAATGCTCTGACCAAAAAAAGTATACAAAATGCCTTCTTCACTATCCTATCTACCTGCGACTCCACTTTCAAGGAACTATGAACCTGCACTCCAAGGTCTCTTTGTTTAGCAATATTCCCCAGGATTTGACCATTAAGTGTATAAGTCCTGCCTGGATTTGCCTTTCCAATATGCAGCACCTCACAATTATTTAAATTAAACTCCATCCGCCACTCTGTGGCCCATTGGCCCACCTGATCAACATCCCATTGTATCTGAGGTAACTTTCTTCGCTGTCCACTACACCTCCAATTTTGGTGTCATCTGCAAACTTACTATCTCTCCTACATTCATATCCAAATCATTTATACAATTGACGAAAAATAGTGGACCCAGCACTGATTCTTGTGGCACACCACTGGCACAGGCCTCCAGTCTGAAAACAACTCTCTACCATCCCCCTCTGTCTATGCCCACTGCTTGCCCTCATCAATTCTCTTCATTATTTCTTAAAACAACTCAATAAAGTTTGTGAGACATGATTTCTCACACACAAAGCCAGGTTGACTATTCCTAATCAGTCCTTGCTTTTCCAAATACATATAAATTCTGTCCCTCAGAATTCCCTCCAATAGTTTGATCACCACTGATGTCAGTCTATACTTCTCTGGTTTTTTCTTACCACCTTTCTTAAATAGTGGCACCACATTAGCCAACCTCCAGTCTTCTTGCACCTTTCCTATGACTATCAATGATACAATTATCTCAGCAAGGGGACCAGCAATCACCTCCTTAGCTTCCCACAGAGTTTATGGTACACCTGATCAGGTCCTGGGGATTTTTCCACTTTTATGCATTTTAAGACATTCAGCACCCCCTCCTCTGTAATATGGACACTTTTCAAGATGTCACCATCTATTGTCCCACATTCTACACCTTCCATGGCCTTTTTCACAGCAAACACTGATGCAAAGTACTCATTTAGTATCCCTCCCATACTAGTATCTCCTCTTGTTCCACTTGTAGGCTGCCTTGCTGATCTTTGAAGGGCCCTATTCTCTCCCTTGTTACCCTTTTGTCCTTAATGTATTTATAAAATCCTTTGGGATTCTCCTTAACCCTATTTGCCAAAGCTACCTCATATCCCCTTTTTGCCCTCCTGATTTCTATAATCTGGTGTTGTGTGATTTTAAACTTTGTCCACCCCAGTCCAACACCGGCACTTCCAAATCATCTTTATTAGAGTGAGTAGAGTAACGTTTCATCCAGAAGTTAATTGAAATATGGAATTCTGTCTGCGAGGGTCATAGACCTAGAAATTCTGTTTTAAAAATAAGTCTTGAATGTGCACTTGAAGTGCTGTAACCTCCAAATCTAGAGCTGGAAGATGTGAGAGAAGTCTGTTCTTTGTCTGGCACCAACATGAACTGAATAGCCTCCTTCTGTGCTGTAAATCTCAAGTTTTTATGTTTTACATTTACTATCTTTGTGTGAGTCTAGAGGTTTTACACTTTGTTACTAAAACTTGTCGTTCATATCTTTAATCTTTCATCAAAGGGCAGGATGGTGAAAGATGGTGAAACAGCTTTTTAAAAGTATATTTTGGGGGGAATCAAACTAAATAATATTTGTGTTCTTCTTCAGTTCTCTGCTTGAAGGCAAATCTGATCCACAGTACTATGACATCTAGCGTTGTTAGGGCAAGGAGACTAGAACACAGTCAGAATGGGAAGTTTACCCATGCTCTTGGCATCAATCTGATCCACAACTGAGATTATCCAATTAACTTAATCCTCAAAGGAGTCAAAAAGGATGGCGCTGGAAAAGCACAGCCAGTCAGGCAGCATCTGAGAAGCAGGAGAGTCGACGTAATCCTCAAAGGAGTACAGATGGATGTGGTAACATAGACTTTTAAATGCATGTTTAATTTAGGGCAATGGTAGAGGCTCCATTTTTCTTTCTATAACATAGCAGCCTCTCCCATTCTTACTGCCTTCCACTCGCATACGTTGGAAGGATTTAACGAATTGAACCTCAACGTGTATGAACATAATATGAATGCAGATTCCTTGGCCATCAGATACTTAAGTTAGGCTTGAAGTAAGTTTCTGAGTCAGAAGCAAGCATTAGACCTATAAGATATCACTTTGTGTTCTTTCACTGTTAAAAATGGATGTCCAGTTATGAAAAATTAAAATGAGTTCAAACATTTCTAAATAATTCTGTTATCTAATGGCACTGAGATTGATGTTGTACACCATTTTTAAATTAAACTGTAAAAATCAATTAGTTATTATTTCATGTCTTACTGTCTTATTAATGTTTTCCTCTTCCTGTCCAGATGACATTCCTTGCTGAATTCAATACCATCAGATGATAATTTACCCAAGTAGGATTCTGGAAGCCTTAATTGCACTTCACCATGTGGGGGGTATCGTAGTTGAATTCTTCTCCTTCCAGCATTCACACAAGTTTATTTTCTAACTGAAGCTGCCAGATCTGGAGTGATTTTCTGAGACAGGCTACAGAGCTGTTCTCACCTTCCCAACTAGCTCAGTACAACTCAAGAACAGATTGAGGTACTTTCAATGCCTGTATGCAGCATTATGGACGTTCCCACCTCCTTATGCTTTGTTTGAGATGGTCAGTATATTACCACAACAATAATTCTGTGCACTGCTCCTTGTTCAAGAGGAACTGCTTAAAGATGCACTAATTTATGTATATGAGACTTCTTATTCAGCCTTCAGAGAGCCAAGACTTTTATTCAGAAGCTTTCCTGAAGTTTGGGGTTAGGGGTGTGCCGGTATACTAATGTAGTGTTTATGGTATAGGACAAATCATTTGGAGGCCTAGACTAATAAGTAGACAATAGAAGATCAAATTCTGTCAAATTCTAAAACCTGAAATCTGTTTCAAATATATAGAAATAAATAGCTGTCATTAGTAAAAGTGGCCACAGAGCTGTGAGATTTATCATGAAATCCCAATTGATTTAGTAAGGTCCTTCCTGCTGTCCTTATCTGGTCTGGCCTTATGTGACCCCAGTCCCACCCAAACGCAGTGGCTGTTATCTTTGAAGTGTCTTAGTAAACAAAGTCATATCAAAATTACTACAGTGGTTGCAAAAGTCCCACCATCTTGCACAAGGTAATACAGGATGATTTTGCCAATAACACTATATCTTCAGAATTAATTTTACAATGGTAGAAGGTCAGAGTCTAACTCACTGCAATTCAACCTGTCAAATCCCCAATGAATAAATTTGATGATAACTAATTTCTGAAATGTAACAGCTCGCTTGTGCTAATGCATCTGACATCTCTATTCAGGATGATAGTAACACCAGGGAATGCAGTACTTTGTGTCTGATTCAGAACAACCTGCTGTGTTTGGAGTTAATTAAAGTTAAGTATTTCCATCAAAATCCTTGCATTTTATTACCACTATATAAACACTAGATGACAAAAGTGATTGTACATCATATATCTAATTTTATTCATCATACAATCAGTTCCCCATAATTAAAACTGAACAGGATCCCCTTCACTGATCAGCTCTTTGATACCATGTCATTTAATTAATTACTACAGCAGACAATTAAAAGCTTATTTTAGTGGATTAGGTGGTATGGTTGTTAAGTATTATTCTTGCAGCATCGGGACCGAAGTTTAAATACATTACAGAATATTTGGAGCAAAATTCTTTCGACCTCCAAGGGTCCTAAATGAAATAGATTTAGAAAGTCCCCAATGTGTGTGACAAGGTTGGCTGCCAAAGAAAACAATATAATTTTAAAAAAAGGTAAAATTAACAATGAATCTACCTCTATGTATTCTAAATCATAGATAGAAGTATGCAGTCTACAATACCGATTCATTGTTAAGGAAATTTCATCTAATGCCTGCCAAGATATATTGTGTTTTCCAAGCACAATGTATTTATGATTGGTTTTATGTAACTTTTAAGCTGCTGACACATGACATCTATTATGAAATACTAATCAAAACAACTGCAAACAAGCCAGTTTTCATTGTGTAAGTATAAATATCTTTTAATAGTAGGACAAGGGTTCCTAGAAATAAACTAACATTTGCACAGGGTCCTCAGAAACGTTCCGATTTGAACATGATTAAAAGTGTGTTGACATGTTCATGGGCTCAGTAACTTTGCCAATATTTGCACCAATCCTTGAGTGTAACAGTGTTTGCAGGCCATCCTTTGGACCATGCTCCTACTCATATGGAATTCTCCAGAAGGTACCAGCATTTGCAAGGAGGACCCCTTAAGTGTGTTGGTATTAACATGAATTTCCAAAAGTTCCACTTCATAGGCTTGAGCACAAACCAAGTTGGTCTTTATGTTATTACTGTGGGAGCTTAACCTGTATTACAAAAATGTCAACACCAAAATACAATTGATTGAAAAGCATGGTGTTGTCCTGATGTTACAGAAATCACTATGAAAATGTAAGTCCTTGTCCTCTTAAATTTATCAAATTCGTATTGATTGTTGAGATACAATTTTCCCATGTGATTTCCTACTATCCACTCAGAAAGCCTCTTCCTCAAAACAGTCATGGAGAGAGAGATAAGATAGGGACTTCCTTTTCTGAAGATGTAGTGACTGCTGTTATCTACTATGATCTGACTACTTTATCATCTAAGTACTACAGATGATTTTACATGTGTATGGAATGTTGTTCCTTATCATAAGAGAGCTGGAATGCATAGTGATGGAAGTTCTGTAAACAGTGTAGAGAGTTCTTATGAAACCCATCTGGAGTAATCTATTCAGTTTTAGGTACCACACATCATGAAATCATAGAAAATGATCACACAGGAAAGACTATTTGGCGTATTTTCTAGCTGACTGAAAAATAATTATCCAGCCTAATCTCACCTTTCAGCTCTGGATCTGTAATCTTGTAGCACATATACAAGTGCATTTTAAAGCAATGAGCTTTCTTTTTCTATTAATCTTTCAGTCAGTGAATTTCAAACCCTCAACATTCACTGGGTGGAAAATGTACTCAACTGCCCTATAATCCTTCTACCAGTTACTTAAAATTTATGCACATCAGTTATGCACATTTATGCACATCTCTCTTCAAAGGAAAATGTGTCCTATTAACTCTAATTTAGCCCCTTATAAATACTTTAATTAAATCTCACCAGATCTTCCCCTGTTTGTAAGAAAACAACTCCAGCCTACCCAATCATCATGGATAGACCTTGGAGGGGCTCCAACTCTGATTTATCAAAACAATACTGGGGATAAAGTTACAGAGACAGATTGCTTTTACAAGGCTGTATTACCTTGAAATTAAATTTCTCATTCTTATCTATTTATCTATTCTTCCAACTCCCAAAGAGATACTGCAATCCTCCAATTTTGGGCAAATAGAAAACTTGATATTTTGTCATTAGTTTTCTTCAAGACCAAAGAGAGGGTTCATAACCTTTCAGCTCACTAACTCCCTATTTCGAAAAGTTTGGTGTCATCAACAAGGGAATCTAGGAGGGACTTATTGTTGAAATGAGCTTCCTTTTTCTATTAATCTTTGTGGAAGAAGTAGAAACAAAAATGTGCTCCATACTGGTTTTGTTTTAATTTGTAGTGTTTGTTAGGTTTAGAAGAAAATAAGTAACATTTGACTATATCAAGAGTGATTTCTGATTGAATGTACAAGGACCTCTCACTGTTGCATTACTTTTACACTATTTACCATCTACTTTGTAATTTGCATTAAAATAACATACTGTGGATGCTGGAAATCTGAAATAAAAACAAAGTACTGGAGAAACTCAGCAGGTCTGCCAACATTTGTGAAGAGAGAAGCAAAATTAACGTTTCGGGTCATAAGATCATACAGCACAGAAACAGATCCTTCAGTCCAATTTGTCCAGGCCAACCAAATTTCCCAAATTAAACTAGTCCTACTTAACTACATTTGGTGCTTTTCTCTACAAACCTTTCCTATTCATGTATCTGTCCAAGTGTCTTTTAAATTGTAACTGTATCTGCGTCCACTTTCTCTGGTAGTTCATTCCACATACAAATCAACTTCTGTGTGAAAACGTTGCCCCTCAGGTCCCCTTTAAATCTTTCTCCTCTCACCTTAAAAATATGGACCCTAGTTTTGAACTCCCTCTAGGGAAACAACCTTTTTCTATTACCTTATCTATGCCTCTCATGATGTTATGAACCTCTACAAGGTCACCATTCAACTTCCTATGCTCCAGTGAAAAATGTCCTAACCTATCTAGCCTCTATAAGTCCCCTGGGCCAGATGGGATTTAGAACATAGAACAATACAGTGCAAAACAGGCCCTTCAGCACTCGATGTTGCACCAACCTATGAACTAATCAAAGCCAATCCCCCTACACTATTCCATCATCATCCATGTGCTCATCCAAGGACTGTTTAAATGCCCCTAATGTGGCTGAATTAACTACATTGGCAGGCAGGGCATTCCACGCCCTTACCACTCTCTGAGTAAAGAACCTGCCTCTGACATCTGCCCTAAATCTTTCACCCATCAATTTGCAGCTATGTCCCCTCGTACAAGCCGATGTCATCATCCTAGGAAAAATACTCTCACCATCCACCCTGTCCAATCCTCTGATCATCGTGATGTCTCTATTAAATCTCCTCTCAGGCTTCCTCTCTCCAATGAGAACAGACCCAAGTCCCTTAGCCGTCCTTCAGACCAGGCAACATCCTGGTAAATCTCCTTGGCACCCCCTCCAATGCCTTCACATCCCTCCTGTAATGGGGTGACTAGAACTGTACACAATATTCCAAGTGCGGCATCCCAGGATTCTCTGAGAAGCTAGGGAGGAGATTGAAGAACAATAGGTTTGATCTTTATCTCATCATTGTCTACATAGTGGCAGAAGACTGCAAATCTTGTCCCCTTGTTCAATAAAGGGAGTAGAGACAACCCTGGTAATTACAGACCGGTGAGCCTTATTTTGGTTGTGAGTAAAGTGTTGGAAAGGATTATAAGAGATAGGATTTATAATCATCTAGAAAGGAATAATTTGATTAGGGATGGTCAACACGGTTTTGTGAAGGGTAGATTGTGCCTCACAAACCTTATTGAGTTCTTTGAGAAGGTGACCAAACAGGTGGATGAGGATAAAGTGGTTGATGTGGTGAATATGGATTTCAGTAAAGCGTTTGATAAGGTTCCCCATGGTAGGCTATTGCAGAAAATACGGAGGCATGGGATTGAGTATGATTTAGTGGTTTGGATCAGAAATTGGCTAGCTGAAAGAAGACACAGGGTGGTGGTTGATGGGAAATGTTTATCCTGGAGTTCAGTTACTAGTAGTGTACTGCAAGGATCTGCTGTTCGTCATTTTTATAAATGACCTAGATGAGGGTGTAGAAGAATGAGTTAGTAAATTTGCGGATGACACTCAGGTCAGTGGACAGTGCCGAAGGATGTTGCAGGTTTCGGAGGGATATAGATTAGCTGCAGAGCTGGGCTGAGAGATGGCAAATGGAGTCTAATGTGGAAAAGTGTGAGGTGATTCACTTTGGAAGGAGTAACAGGAATACAGAGTACTGGGCTAATGGTAAGATTCTTGGTAGTGTGGATGAGCAGAGAGATCTTGCTGTCCATATACATAGATCCCTGAAAGTGCTACCCAGGTTGATAGGTTGTTAAGAAGGCGTAAGGTGTGTTAGCTTTTATTGGTAGAGAGATTGGGTTTCATGCCATGAGGTTATGCTGTAGCTGTACAGAACTACGGTGTGGCTGCACTTGGAGTATTGCATGTAGTTCTGGTCGCCGCATTATAGAAAGAATGTGGAAGCATTGGAAAGTGTGCAGAGGAGATTTACCAGGATGTTGCCTGGTATGGAGGGAAGGTCTTATGAGGAAAGGCTGAGGGACTTGAGGCTGTTTTCATTAGAGAGAAGAAGGTTGAGAGGTGACTTAATAGAGACATACAAGATGATCAGAGGATTAGATAGGGTGGACAGTGAGAGCCTTTTTCCTCGGATAGTGATGCTAGCACTAGGGGACATAGCTTTAAATTGAGGGGTGATAGATATAGGACAGACATCAGAGATAGGTTCTTTACTCAGAGAGTAGTAAGGGTATGGAACGCCCTGCCTGCAACAGTAGTAGACTCACCAACTTTAAGGACATTTAATAGTCATTGGATAAACATATGGATAATAATGGAATAGTGTAGGTTAAATGGGCTTCGGGTTGGTATCACAGGTCGGCGCAACATCGAGGGTCGAAGGGCCTGTACTGTGCTGTAATGTTTTATGTTCAAACCCTCAAGTGCAGCAACATCCTGGCAAATCTTTTCTGAACCCTCTCCAATAATAACCTTCTTACAGCAGGACAACCAGACTGCACGCAGTACTCCAAACGTGGTCTCACCATCTTGTACACTGTCAACATGACGTCCCAGCTCATGTCCTCAATGGTCTGAGTATTGAAGGCAACTGTGCTAAACACCTTCTTAACCATTCTGTCTACCTATGACACAACTTTTAAAGAACTATGTACCTGAACCCCTAGGTCTTTCTGTTTGACAACATTCCCCTGGGTTCTACCATTTACTGTATAAGCCCTGCCTTTGTTAATTTTACCAAAGTGCAATACCGTACATTTATCCAAATTAAACCTCATCCACCACTCCTCAGCTCATTTGCCCAATTGATCAAGATCTCTTTGTAATGTTAGATTACCTTCTTGACTATCGACTATATCACCACCATCCACAAACTTACAAATCATGCCTCCTAAATTTGCATCTAAAACATTTATATAAATGACTAACAACAATGAACCCAACCCCAATCCTATGTTAACTGTTGTGGTCATTCGGGATATTATGACTGCTGTTAGTCTATATATGCTGAGGTTACTGGTAAAATATCAGTTCTGCTTCCAAATCTAATCAATAACCTTTACTGAAAAACACGTACATGGATGTTAAACATGAATAAAGCAGGTTTAGCTGCACACAACTAATTAATCTGCCATCACTCTGCATGTTAGACTGATATAAAGATGACATTTAAGCAAGTTTGCAGTGTTGCTATTGCCTGTACAATTACATTGCAGTTAAATTCAGAAGAAAAAAATGTCCAAAAACAAAAACTGCTGGTTATGAATTACAAGTTTGTAATTGTCAATTATCTTGACCAATACAGTTTATATTGTGTAAATATCAGCAGCCCATGATTTTTAACTGCCAGTAAACATTAATAGACTGAATTTTCTGCAGAACCGACTTTGTGGAAAGAGTCGTAAGCACCAGTTTTCAGTGACCAAGATCTATGCACCAAATTTGAAACTGAAGTTAGGAGCAACTATTGTCTAGTCAGAAGTAAAAGCCAAAGGTGTAGGAGAGAAATCAGAGACTCAGTGTTAACCCTGTGTTCCAGCTTGAACTGGAAAACAAGAACCATAATAAGTCTGTAATGTTGTTGTCATTCTTTGATAAGCATTACTTAAATAAAGTTTCCTGGGTTCCCTTCCCAGTTGTTCCCCTGAACAGATATCAGGAATTGAGTGTAGATTGTAACCTAAAACTTACCTATCCCTCATCTTGTTTCCTTTATGATGCTCCTTGAAACCTACCTCTTTGATCATTTGTCCTGATACCTAATGAGGCTGATGGCAAATGTTTATTGCTAAAACTTCTGTGAAACACCCTGGGATATTTTACATTGGCAATGCTGTACAGGTACAAGTCTTTGCTGTTTGTAACAGAGTAAAGCTTTTAAATGTTTTGTAAGGTTGATTGAGAGAAGCTATTACCTTTGAAGGACAGTCCAAAACAAGGTGCATATCTTGAAATGAGAACCAGATCAAGGACGATGACATGAAGCACTTCTCCACACAAAGGGGCGTAGCAGCCTCCTGGCTGCTAAAACACAGATAGATTGTTAACCTAGCCAAACAGCAAAGGATGCTGGCTACATTCGCCAAATAAAATTCTGAAATCACAAAACCAACACACCAGATATAGTGCAAACACAACACTATGGAGCTAATGACATTAGCATAATGTAAAAAGCATCAGTTACTCTGGACAGACATACCCCCAACAACGTATCCATTAAATAAAGCAGAGCCCAGAAAGAAAGACATTGGGTCCTGCTACACAAATAAACTAACAGTAGCATGCCATGTAAATGATTGACTCCTGTTTCAAACTATTAAGTGTATTTCCCTGATTGGTCAAAACTATAGAAAATTCCAGAAAACCATCTAAAAAGTATAAAAACAGCATTCACCTGCAAACCTTTCTCTTGGAACTGCTCTTGGAATCTCTGGAATCATCTGAGGCCTTCTGAGGAGACCAGCTCACATCTAGAGATGATCTAGAGATGACATGGAGGAGCTGGTGTTGGACTGGGGTGGACAAAGTTAAAAATCACACAACATCAGGTTGTAGTCCAAAAGGTTTATTTGGAAGTGCTAGCTTTCAGAGCACTGCTCCTTCATCAGGTAGCTATGAAGCAGGATCATAAGACTCAGAATTTATAGCTAAAGATCACTCTATCATGTATGCAACTGATATGATATATTGAACAAAGCTAGATTGTTATTAAGTCTTTCATCTTTTAGAATGGGTTGCAGGTTTCAATTCATTAATATGTATATCACAGAACTTCTTTCAAATCACATTCTCGAGAAAACTTAAGTTTTATATAAAAAAATGACATCTCAGCTCAGACAATGCATTAAAGGTGTGAGGCTAGAGTTTGTCTGTTTCCCAATCTTGAGTCAGACTGGTTCTATTTCTAAAGTAGGAATGTATAAAATGTTACATGGATTGACTGCCTGCAGATTGTGTGCATTTTGAACAAAATAGAATGTATCTGCAATTACAATTTTGCAAATGCAAATTCACACCATAGACTTATACATATGTGTGCATGCATGTGAGGGAGGGAGAGAGAGAGTGTGTGTGTGCACGCGAGTGAGTTTTTGTGTGTTTGAGCCTCTCTGGGGGAGGGTGTATGCGTGTGTTTGAGAGAGAGTGTGTGTATGAGTGAGGATCTGCGTGAGTGTGTGAATATGTGAGAGTGTATAGTGCAGTGGGGTCACTTCCCATGTGACATGTACACAAGATCACTTTTGAGGCCATCCTCATGGGTACCAAACTTAGCTATCAGCCTCTACTCAGCCTCTGCGTTGTTGCGTATCCTGAAGTCCACCTCGGAGGACAGTCATCTGAAGATCCCAGGTTTAATGTCCCTGACTGCTGAAGTGTACCCCAACTGGGAGGGCACATCCCTGTCTGGCAATTGTTGCGCGGTGTCCATTCATCCATTGCCATGGTGTCTGTTTTGATCTCACCAATGTACCATGCCTTGGGCATCCTTGTCTGCAGCGTAAGTCACATGAATACCTGTCGTGTACATGGTGGGTGGTGTCTCAACATGTAATGCCGACACTCTGACATGTCTTGCAGTGGTTGCCCTGATAGGATTGTGTGTTGTTGTGGTCGATGTTGTACTGATGGTTGGGAGTTTGCTGTGAACAATAATCAGTTTAATGTTTGGACGTTGTTTAAAGGCAAGAGGTGGAGGTGTAGGGAAGGTTTTAGCAAAGTGCTCATCCTCATTGATAATGTGTTGTAGGTTGTGTAGTTTCTCCACTCCCAGGAAATACTGGACAACAAAGGGTACCCTATCAGTCACATCTTGTGTCTGTCTCCTGAGGAGATCATTACGGTTTCTCACTGTGGCACATCAGAGCTGGCAATTGATGTGTTGAGCATCGTACCCTATTCTTATGAGGGTGCCCTTCGTCAAGTGTCTGCCGCATTCCACCTCATCTGAACAGATCCTGTGTACGCATAGGACTTGTCCATAGGAGATGGCTTTTTTAATATATTTAGGGTGGAAGCTAGAGAAGTATAGCACTGTGAGGTTTTCCTTGAGTTTGTGGTAGAGTGAGGTACTGAGATGCCCGTGCTTGATGGAGATATGTGTGTGTCCAACAATGAGACAGATACTAAAGAGTAGTCCATAGTAAGTCTGATGGTGGGATGAAATTTGTTGATAACTGTGTAGTTGTTTCAGTGACTCCTCGCCATGGGTTCAGAGGAAGAAAATGTCATCAATATATTTGGTGTATCATGCTGTTTGGAGGTCCTGTGCAGCAAAGAAGTGTTGTTTGAACTTGTGCATGAAAATGTTGGCATACTGGGGTGCAAATTTGGTCCCCATGGCTGTTCCGTGTGTCTGGATGAAGAACTGGTTGTCAAAGGTGAAAATGTTGTGGTCAAAGATGAAGCTGATGAGTTGTAGGATGGTGCTTGGAGATTAACAGTTGTTGGGATTGAGTACTGCGGCTGTTGCAGTGATGCTGTCATCGTGGTGTATGCTGCTGCAGAGTGCCAAAACGTCCATTGTGACGAGGAATGTTCCTGGTTGAACTCGACTAGTTGGTGGGTCTGAATTTCTGTAAGAAATCTGTAATGTTGCGGCAGAAGCTGGGGGTCTCCTGTACAATGGGTTTCAAGATGCCCTCGACATAACCAGAGTGGTTATCGCACGGGTTTCCATTGCCTGACACAATGGGATGACCAGGTGTGTTGGCTTGGTGTATCTTTTGAAGGCAGTAGATGTCTTCTACATGAGAAGTACGTGGGATGAGAGTGCATAGAGAACTCTGTAGGACTGGATTAAAAGTCTTGATCAATCTGTGTGTTCTTTGGTCGGTAGTTGCTTGTAATGTTCCTGGTTGTTCAATTGCGAGACCAAGCAAATGCTACAACAACGGATAAATAGACACCGTGCAACAATCGCCAGACAGGGATGTTCCCTCCCAGTTGGGGAACACTTCAGCAAACAGGGACATTCAGCCTCTGATCTTCGGCTGACCATCCTCCAAGGCGTACTTCGGGATACACAACAATGCAGAGCGGCCAAGCAGAGGCTGACAGCCTCAACAGAAACCTTGGGTTCATATCACATTACAGGTGATCCCATTACACTATACACTCTCACACACACACATATATATGCACTCTTACATACACACACAGTTACGCAGACCCTCTTTCATACACACACTCTCTCAAACATACACACATACATCCCCAGAGAGGTGCACACTCTCAAGCATACACTCTCACATGCACTCACATGCATACACACTCTTTCCCACACACATACACAAGCACACACACATACTCTCTCTCTCTCTCTCTCTCTCTCCCTCACATTCACATGCACATACACATAAGTCTATGGGGTGAATTTACATTTACAGAATTGTAATTGCAGATACATTCTATTTTGTTCAAAAAGTACACAATCTGCAAGCAATCAATACTGGCAGTCAATCCATGCAACATTGTATAAATTTCTACGTTGGAAATAGAACCAGTCTGACTCAAGATTGGGATACAGACAGACTCTAACCTCACATCTCTAATGAATTGTCTGTGCTGAGATGTCACCTTTTTTTTAATAGAACCTCAAGTTATCTCAAGAATGTGATTTGAAAGAACTTCTGGGATTTACGTATTAATGAACCAAGACCTGCAACACATTCTAAAAGATCAAAGACTTAACAGCAATCTAGGTTTGTTCAATATATCGTATCAATTGCATGCATGACACAATTATCTTTTGCTATAAATTGTGAGTCTTATGATCCTGCTCCAAGCCTACCTGATGAAGGAGCAGTACTCCTAAAGCTACTACTTCCAAATAAACCTGTTGGACTATAACCTGGAGTTGTGTGATTTTTTTAACTTCATCTACAGAGAGAGAGAGCAGCTTTGCAGACCCAGAGACAGAGCCACAGAGAAAATGACTGTGTGTAAATTTACAAGAGACTCAGGAAGTATTATAAGCTTAAGGGGCCAAGTAAGATTATGGATAGTATGTTTAGTATTAAAGATTATTGTAATTTTGTTCTAATATTATGGACTGTTTTGTATTGGTCCAGCTTGTGTTTATGTTGATTTGACCACTTTGGTGTTTTGGGACACCTGGGTAAATTCATTCAGAACATTCTGGTTGGAGTTTTCAATAAGTTTTTAAAGAGGAAAGACAAGTGGACATTTGGAATACAAAAAAAACGGATTGTTTAGTCAAATTAAAAATTCCACACAAACTGCTTTTCTTTGAAGCGAGGTATTTGGGGTGGCAGAGTGACTCAGTGGTTAGGACTGCTGCCTCACAGCACAGAAGACATTCTTGCACATTCTCCTGGTGTCTGCATGTATTTCCTCCAGGTGCTCCAGTTTCCTCCCACAGTCCATAGATGTGCGGGTTAGGTGGATTGGCCATGGGAAATGTTGGGTTATAGAGATGGGATGGGACTAGGTGGGAAACTGTTCAGAGGAGTGGGGTGGACTTGATGGGTCAAATGGCCTGCTTCCATGCTGTACGGATTCTATCATATCATAGAATATCATAGTTACCGTATCAAGGTAGGCAGATTTTATGATTCAGGTCAAATATGGGCTGGATCCATGGACTTGGATGGTTTGTTCTGATGTGGACAATTATGAATAATAAACTGGTTTAGCTGAAGAACAGCAGGTTTGATCTTAAACGAAAAGCCACTTAATACCCTAACTCTGAAATAATCTGAATCACTGCACACCCTAACCAGCAAACAAAAGAATGATATAACAAAACAAAGAATTGAGGATGCTGGAGAGTCGGAAACAGACAGAAATTACTTGGGGGGGTGGGGTGGGGTAGCGAACATAGCAGTTCTAGGGGTGTCTGCAGAGAGGGAAAAAAAGTTAACATTTTGAAACCACAAACCCCTCTTCAGAATAGTGGGTCACAGCCTCCAAACTCACTCGAGGAAACCCAGCATGGACTCCTGGTCTCGACGTGAAGACCAGTATGGACTCCTGGCATTGAGGAAGCCTAGTAAGACCAGTATGGACTCCCGGCATTGAGGAAGCCTAGTGTGGACCTCAAGCCTCGAGGTGAAGCCCAGCATGGACTCCTTCCTTTAGAAGGGCTGTAATGAGATTAGATTCCCTGCAGTACGGAAACAGACCCTTCGGCCCAACATGTCCACACTGACCTTCCAAAGAGTAACCCACCCAAACATATTCATGTACTCCCTACTCATGCACCTATCACTATGGGCAATTTTAGCATGGCCAATTCACCTGACCCACACATCTTTGGACTGTGGGAGGAAACCAGACCACCCAGAGGAGCCACAGGGAGAACATACACAGAAAGTTGCCCGAGGCTGGAATTGAACCTGGGTCCCTGACGCTGTGAGGCAGTAGTGCTAACCGCTGAGCCACTGTGCCACCCCAAGGTAATGTAGAACTTTTACCTTTATTTCTTTAGTTTTCTAATTTATACCTAATATTTTGTACCTAAGATGGTGCTGGTAATGACGACTTTGCTGTATTGTTGTATCCCTATACTTGAGTACATGTGACAATAACCTTACAGTAATTCTAATTCCTTTGTTCCCATTCCTAATCCTCGGTCAGAGGAGCATGCGCTTTTAGTCTCGATGACCTCACTGCTCCCCAGCGTTCCACCTGGGCAAGGGCAGCGCATGCGCGGAGAAGGCTCAGGTGAGCTGCAGCAATTCAGGATATTGCACCTGAGATTGGTTTTTTCATGAGAATGGCAGCAAGGAAAGTTTAAACTGTTATTCATGTGACGCGTTACCTTTAACATGTAAAATTAATACCAGAAACGTTGAACGTATTTACTCTTAATATGAATCGGGCCTCTGAATGAGTTTACCTGGAAATTCGGTATCTACCTGTCACTAAAGTGATCGGTCAGCTATAAACCGGGATAAAAATAGAAAGTGCTGGGGAAACTGCCATAAACAGGACTAGGAAGCCGCCACCGCCTTTATTACCGTCTCGGGGATGTTCAGCAAACTCTATCTGGAACGTGACAGTCATCGACAGCAGCGCCTTCGTTCCTTCACGGAGTGAACCTGGATTGAGAAAGGATTTAAATGTTTTGAAGGTAGGTTGCTTGATTTCCAGTGTCTCCTTTTATGATCATTTGTTGTAATTTTTACTCTTTTTTTTTCAAATGAAGAAACCCAACAAAATGCCCAAGGCCTCCACTGTTTCAGCACCCATGTGTATAACTCCCTGAGCCTTTTTAATTATGAATTGTCACGCTCAACAATCAGATCTCTGGGCACTGAAACGAAACTGCTATTGGAAGACTTTAAATATTTGGAGATTCAGACAGTGATTTCTTTTCTGTTTGCAATGCAAATAAGAAAATCCAGTATTGTGGGTTTTCTGTTTCCTGTATACTTTAAGATGAAACGTTCTCTTCATCTTCCTGCCTCAGTAACCCTCCTAACCCTATGGGGGACAGTAGCAAAGTGAGTTACAGGCAGCTCTCTAATAAAGCTTGGAACGTTTATGAACATCTCTAAAACTGATCAATTGGTCATTTTACAAATTGGGATCTTGCTGTATGCAAATTGGATAATATGTTACAATAGCAATTATATTTCAAACTATTTCATTTTTCTGCAGTAGCTTGTGACATTCTGAGTGTGTGAAAATAATTCAAGTTGTACTTAATTTACTTTAGAAACTGTCATTAATTAGCAGAAGTAAATCTTTACAAAGCCACTGTGGCAAATCACTTGGATGGGAAACTATCCTGTCGTACCAAATAGAATATTCTTGGTTGTGTATTGACTTGAAAAAAAGTTCTGTTTAGTTAAGTACCCTAGATTTTGTTTGTAGTTTTTTTTATTTTAAGGACTGATTCAGTGTACAGAAGAAGAAAGTCAATATGTACTCAACAAATTACATTGTTTTATGCATGTCATTAATTGACTTCCATCTACTATTGTAAATGGGAGAATTGCAATTCAACTTAGCATGTTTCCTTTACTTTTTCAGTAGCACTGTTGCCTGAATCAGAAAATCATGGGATTGGGTTGCACTCTAAAGCACACGTTGGAGATTTATATTTCAGTACAGTATGAAGAAGTGCTAATTGTCAGAGGTTCCACCTTTTAAATGAGATTCCAAACCAATACCCCATCTGCTTTTCCAAGCAGTTGCAAAAGACCCCAAGGTGTAGCTTCATAGAAGCATAGGAGCATTCTCAGTAATGTCCTCACCAATATTTAGATCTAAACCAACACAACTACAACAAATTATTTGGTCATTTGTTACTCTGCTGTTTGCAAATTGGCAGCTGTTTCCTCAGCAGCATTGACCACTTCAAAAGTATTTAATTGGCTCTAAAATGCTTTTTGACATCCTGGACGTTTTCTTCTTTGAAAGCCTTTTTGGTCAAGCTCAGATGAATGGAAAGTTTATTCTCTCCTGCCACAAATGTCTAATTGGACGGCATCAAGGTTCAGGAGAAAATGAGAACTGTAGATGCTGGAGATCAGAGTTGAAAAGTGTGGTGCTGGAAAAGCACAGCTGGCCAGGTAGCATCTGAGGAGCAGGAGAGTCGATGTTTGAGCATAAGCTTTTCATCAGGAATGTGGGGGAGGCCCAAGGGGGCAGAGAGATAAATGGGAGAGGGGTGTGGCTGGGGGGACAGGTAGATGGAAATGCAATAGGTAGATGGAGATGGGAGGTGATGTTGATAGGTCAGAGCAGAGTGTGGTGTGGATGGGTGGGAAAGAAGATAGACAGATAGAACAGATCAAGAGGGTGGTGCTGAGTTGGAGAGTTGGATCTGGGAGAAGGTGGGGGGAGGGGAGGTGAGGAAACTGGTGAAATCAACATTGATCCCATGTGGTTGGAGAGTCCCAAGATGAAAATGAAGTGTTCTTCCTCCAGGCATCGGGGCTAGAATCTGGCAGTGGAGGAGGCCCAGGATTTGCATGTCCTTGGAGGAGTGGGAGGGGGAGTTGAAATGTTCAGCCACAGGGTGGTGAGGTTGTTTAGTGCATGTGTCTCAGAGATGTTCTCTGAAACGTTCTGCAAGTTGGCAGCCTCTCTCCCCAATGTAGAAGAGACCATATCAGGAGCAACAGACACAGTAGATGACGTGTGTGCAGATGCAGGAAAATCTCTGCCTATAGCCTCCAACCTTATGGTCCAGGAACCCCGCACCACCCGATTCTACTTCCTATCTAAAATTCACAAACCCTACTGCCCCTGTCGACCCACCGTCTCAGCCTGCTCCTGCCCCACCAAACTTATTTCCACAAATCTTGACACCGTCCTGTCCCCCTTGATCCAGGACCTCCCCACATACATTCAAGATACCATCCACACCCTCCACCTCCATGACTTTCGGTTCCCCGGCCCCCAATGCCTCATCTTCTCCATGGACATCCATCCCTATACACATCTGTCCACCATGACAAAGGCCTCCAAGCCGTCCGTTTTTCCTCTCCCACTAACCCAACCAGTACCCTTCCACCGACACACTCACTCGATTGGCTGAATCAACAATTTCTCCTTCGAATCCTTCCACTTCCTCCAGACCAAAGGGGTAGCCATGGGCACACACATATGACCTAGCTATGCCTGCCTCTTTGGGTACGTGGAAAAGTCCATCTTCAGTAGCTATACTGGCACCATTCCCCACCTTTTCCTCTACAACATCGATGACTATATTGACGCCACCTCATGCTCCCATGAGGAAATTGAACAGTTCATCAACTTCATGACCAGCTTCCACCTCAAGTTCAGCTGGACCATCTCGGACACCTCCGTTCCCTTCCTGGACTTCTCAATCTCTATTTCTGGCAACCGAATCAATACGGACATCTACTACAAACCCACCGACTCCTGCAGCTACCTGGACTACACCTCCTTCCACTCTACCTCTTGTAAAAATGATATCCCTTACTCCCAATTCCTCTGCCTCTGTCTCGTCTGCTCCCAGGAGAATCAATCCCATTGTAGAAAATGGCTTCATTCTTCAAGGACTGCAATATCCCCTCCTACGTGGTCAAAGATGCTCTCCAGTGCATTTCCTCCATTTCCTGCACCTCTGCCTTTGAACCCCACCCCTCCAATTGCAACAAGGACAGAACACCCCTAGTCCTGACCTTTCACCCCACCAACTTCTGGATGCAACGCAACATCCTCTGCCATTTCAGCCACCTACAAACAGACCCCATCACCAAGGATGTATTTACCTCTGTGCACATCTCTCCCCTCACCTCCATCCAAGGCCCCACAGGATCCTTTTATATCTGGCAGAGATTTTCCTGCACCTGCACACATGTCATCTACTGTGTCTGTTCTCCCAATGTGATCTCCTCTAGTTTGGCGAGACAGGACGCTAACTTGCTGAATGTTTCAGAGAACATCTCTGGGACATATGCACTAAACAACCCCAATTGGCCTGTGACCAAACACTCCAACTCCCCCTCCCAATCTGCCAATGACATGTAAGTCATGGGCCGGCTCCACCGCCAGATTCTAGCCACCCTGATGCCGAGAGGATGAACGCCTCATCTTCTGTCTTGGGTCCCTCCAACCACATGGGATCAATGTTGATTTCACCAATTTCCTCATCTCCCCTCCCCTATCTTATCCCAGATCCAACCCTCCAACTCGGCACCATCCTCTTGATCTGTCTAATCTAACTATCTTCTTTCCCACCTATCTGCTCCACTCTCCACTCTGGCCTATCACCTTCACCCCCCCACCACCATCTACCTGTCGCATTCCCAGCTACCTTTCTGCCCCCCCCCCACATTACTGTTGAAGAATTTATGCTTGAAACATCGACTCTCCTGCTGCTCTGATACTACCTGACTGGCTGTGCTTCTCAGTGCCACACTTCTTGACTTTGATCTCCAGCATCTTCAGTTCTTACTTTCTTCCAAAAGTTGAAAACCCTAAACGAACCACTCTGTAACTATTTAAATTCCAAAGATTACAATGCTCTTTGTTTAATCGCAATATGTATTTTGACTTTTAGAGTTCAGGTATCTATCTCGTGGCTTACATTGCATCCCCTCCTAGGCAAACATATCCATCCAAAGTGGTGTCCTAAACTGCTCAGATCCTTCAGGTATGGTCTAATTAGGGCCTTGTATAACTGGAGGATGACTATTACCCTTTTATGAAACAGCATTTAATTAGTTTTTTTTATTATTTCCTGTTCATGTTCATAATATCTTAATGATCTATGTATTTGGGCCCAACAAGTCTTTGTTTCTAGCTTTTCACATTAAGCAAATTTTTTTTTTGAAATATTTAGAATCAAAATGCTTGAGTTGTCATGTGTTCACGTTGAAATTCATATGGCACAATTTTCACTATTCACTTAGTATTTCAATGTCTCCTTGCATTTTCTGCTTCCATTTATCCTGATTACAGCACTGTCTTTCTTCCTATTGTTGCTAAATTTGGAACTGTGACTTCCTATCCCATCATCTAAGTGTTAAGAAGTATTTTCAATTATTAAGGCCCCAACATAGGTCCTTCAGGACTTTACTAGCTACACCTTTTAAATAACAGTACCTGATCATTATTTCCTATTGTCTGATTCCTTCCACTCTATCAGTTTCTTTACTGAGGCAATAATTTTCCACAATTTACAATCTTCAATTTTAGCTACCGATGTCTTTTGAGGCAACTTTACCAAATACCCCATGAAAGTTCACAGAACTGTATTCTATAGACATTCTGTTGCCCACTATTTTAGCCAACTCTTCAAATTGTTTCATCAGGTTTGTCAGGCATGACTTACCCTATGTAACTGTCAGGTAGAAGTCAGTGTTGTAACTGTACTGAAACAATGTGGAAAATTGCTCAGGTATGTCTTGTATACAAAAAGCAGGACAAATCCAATCCAGTCACTTACTGCCCCATCAGTTTACTTTCAATCATCAGTAAAGTGATGGAAGGTGTCATCAACAGTGCTAGCATGCAGCACCCTGCCCAGCAATAACCTGCTCACTGTTGCTCTGTTTGGGTTCTACCAGGGCTACTCAGCTCCTGACCTCATTATAGCTGTGGTTCATACATGGAAAATAGGACTGAATTCCAGAGGTGAGGGGAGAGAAACAGGCTGTGACATCAAGGCTGCATTTGACTAAGTGTGGCACCAAGTAGCCCTTGCAAAACTGGAACCAATGGAAATCTTGAGGAAAACTCTCCACTGGTTGGAGTCATACCTGACACATAAATGGTTTTGGTTGTTAGAGATCAGCCATTTCATCCCCAGAACATCCGTGCAGGAGTTCCTCAGGATAGTGTCCAAAGCCCAGCCATTTTCAGCTGCTTCATCAATGACCTTCCCTCCGTCATAACATCAGAAGTAGGAATGTTTGCCAATGATTGCGCTGTTGGCAATTCTCAGATACTGAAGCAGCCCATGCAATAAGATCTGGGCAATATCCAGACTTGGGCTGACAAGTGGAAACTAATGTATGTGCCATACAAATGCCAGGCTGTGACCTTCACCAATAAGAGATAATCTAACCACTGCCCTTTGACATTTAGTGGTGTTACCTTCACTGAACATCACCCCCCCCCCCCGCCCCACCACATTCAGTTTCCCTCTGTCACCTTTCTTAAACTACCATCCATAATTTTCCATTCTAAAGAACAGATCTTAATTGAAATAATCTTTTGTAGATTTTAGTTTAGACAATGTCCTTACCTATAAAATCAGAAGATGAAAACTAACCCCTTATCCTGGGGTTTTTATTTTGCTCTTTAGTACTATTAATTTCTCTATTACAGTTCCCTTGCTAATGTTATTTTTCCGCCCCTGTTCATGTTTGTATAATGGTATCCTTGGAGTGTGTGGCATACTGACCTCTATTCTACTCCAAATTCTGATGCAAAGTAATTATTCATCTGTATTCATATAGATTGGGACACATAGTCCATTGTACTTATACCAGCTCTCTGAATAAGCTATTAGTTAGCCCCACTTACCTTGTCTTTCCTTGTAGCTCAGGATTATTTTGGTTTTTGAAAGTTAATGTATCTGCTTTCATTACCCTTAATGCATCGCATGTCAGATGATCGCAACTAGTTGAGTCTGAAAAAAAAGTTCCTACCATTACCCTTGTGTTTTTACCAATTTCTTTATTCATTCATGGGATGAGGACATCGCTGGCTAGACAGCATTTATTGCCCCTCACTAATTTGCCCAGAGGGCAGTTAAGTGTCAACCACATTGCTGTGGGTCTGGAGTCGCATTCAGGCCAGACCAGGTCAGGATGGCAGCTTCCTTCTCAAAAGGGCTTTAGTCAACCAGATGGGTTTTTCCTACAATTGACAATGGTCATCATTAGATTCTTAATTCCTGATATTTATTGAATTTAAATTCCACCATCTGCTGTGGCAGGATTCAAATCCAGGTCCCCAGAACTTTCTCTGAATTGTCAATGATAATACCACTGGTCATTGCCTCCCAATCTCTCATTATATTAAATCTTGGTTGTTGTACCACTCGCAAAAGTTTAGCGCTATTTTGTCAGAATATTGATTAGTTTGAAGTCTCTTTTGATTACCTGATAAATTTTGAGGTGAAAGCTGTTGTTGGATAGAGCTCCTGACCCACCCTGTGTGACTGAAAAATAACATATTGTGAAACTGGTTTGAAAGGAAATTCAGATTGTGATTGACCTTATCAGTATCTAGGCTGAAAATGTGTTGCTGGAAAAGTGCAGCAGGTCAGGCAGCATCCGAGGAGCAGGAGAATCGACGTTTCGGGCATGAGCCCTTCTTCAGGAATGAGGAATTTGTGCCCAGCAGGTTAAGATAAAAGGTAGGGAGGAGGGACTTGGGGGAGGGGCGTTGGAAACGCGATAGGTGGAAGGAGGTTAAGGTGAGGGTGATAGGCCGGAGTGGGGGTGGGGGGCGGAGAGGTCAGGAAGACGATTGCAGGTTAGGAAGGCGGTGCTGAGTTCGAGGGATTTGACTGAGACAAGGTGGTGGGAGGGGAAATTAGGAAACTGGAGAAATCTGAGTTCATCCCTTGTGGTTGGAGGGTTCCTAGGCGGAAGATGAGGCGCTCTTCCTCCAGCCGTCGTGTTGCTATGGTCTGGCGATGGAGGAGTCCAAGGACCTGCATGTCCTTGGTGGAGTGGGAGGGGGAGTTGAAGTGTTGAGCCACGGGATGGTTGGGTTGGTTGGCGCGGGTGTCCCAGAGGTGTTCTCTGAAACGTTCCGCAAGTAGGCGGTCTGTCTCCCCAATATAGGGGAGGCCACACCGGGTGCAGCGGATGCAGTAAATGATGTGTGTGGAGGTGCAGGTGAATTTGTGGTGGATATGGAAGGATCCCTTGGGGCCTTGGAGGGAAGTAAGGGAGGGAAGTGTGGGCACAAGTTTTGCATTTCTTGCGGTTGCAGGGGACGGTGCCGGGAGTGGAGGTTGGGTGGGTGGGGGGTGTGGACCTGACGAGGGAGTCACGGAGGAGTGGTCTTTTCGGAACGCTGATAGGGGAGGGGAGTGAAGTATATCCCTGGTGGTGGGGTCCGTTCGGAGGTAGCGGAAATGACGACGGATGATACGATGTATAAGGAGGTTGGTGGGGTGGTCGGTGAGGACCAGTGGGGTTCTGTCCTGGTGGCGATTGGAGAGGCGGGGCTCAAGGGCGGAGGAGCGGGAAGTGGAGGAGATGCGGTGGAGAGCATCGTCGATCACGCCTGGGGGGAAATTGCAGTCTTTGAAGAAGGAGGCCATCTGGGTTGTACGGTATTGGAACTGGTCCTTCTGGGACCAGATGCGGCGGAGACGAAGGAATTGGGAATATGGAATGGCGTTTTTACAGGGGGCAGGATGGGAGGAGGTGCAGTCTAGGTAGCTGTGGGAGTCGGTCGGTTTATAGTAAATGACCGTGTTGATTCGGTCACCCGAGATAGAAATGGAGAGGTCTAGGAAGGAGAGGGAGGAGTCTGAGAAGGTCTAGGTAAATTTGAGGTCGGGGTGGAAGGTGTTGGTAAAGTGGATGAACTGTTCAACCTCCTTGTGGGAGCACGAGGCAGCGCCGATACAGTCATCCTCAACCTCTCCACCCCTCTCACCCACTCCAATCTCTCACCCTCAGAACGTGCAGCCCTCCATTCCCTCCGTTCCAACCCCAACCTCACTATCAAACTGGCAGACAAGGGAGACGCGGTAGTAGTTTGGCACACCGACCTTTACATCGCTGAGGCTAAACACCGGCTTGTGGACATCTCCTCCTACTGCCCCCTTGACCATGACCCCACCTCCCACCACCAAACCATCATCTCCCAGACCATCCATAACCTCATCACCTCAGGGGATCTCCCATCCACTGCCTCCAACCTCATAGTCCCACAACCCCGCACCACCCATTTCTACCTCCTGCCCAAAATCCACAAACCTGACTGCCCCGGCCGACCCATTGTTTCAGCCTGCTCCTGCCCCACCGAACTCATCTCTGCATACCTCGACACGGTCCTGTCCCTCTTGGTCCAAGAACTCCCCATCTACATTCGGGACACCACCCACGCCCTCCACCTCCTCCATGATTTTCGCTTCCCCGGTCCCCAATGCCTTATCTTCACCATGGACATCCAGTCCCTGTACATCTCCATCCCCCATCACGAATGACTTAAAGCCCTCCGCTTCTTCCTTTCCCGCCGTACCAACCAGTACCCTTCCACTGACACCCTCTTTCGCCTGACTGAACTGGTCCTCACCCTGAACAACTTCTCTTTCCAATCCTCCCACTTCCTCCAAACCAAAGGAGTAGCCATAGGCACCCGCATGGGCCCAAGTTATGCCTGCCTCTTCGTAGGATATGTGGAACAGTCCATCTTCCGCAGCTACACTGGCACCACCCCCCACCTTTTCCTCCGCTCACACCCCTTATCAGTATCTAATATCCCCTCATTATTCAATAATGGAAAGAGCTTTAAATAGTGCAACAGAAGTTTTACTTCCACATGTGAGTGTAGACAAGCCCTTGGTTTTAGGTCTCGTCTAAAAATGGCAGTTCCAACAATATGAAGTGAGAATCTCTGCTTTAATTTTGCGCTTAAGTCCCTGAAGTAGAATTTGAACAACAACCTTCTGACTCCTCGATAAAAGTGCTGCCCACTGAGCCAATGTACAATATTTCTACATCAAATAACTCTCAATTTCCTGGTAAATCACAATGGGTTATTGCACAATAAAACTGAGGTGATTGCATCAATTAATAGTCTTGCAACATGTGTTTGTATGTGAACAACTAAACTGAGCAAACACACTAGGTTTACAGTCAAACCTTGGAAAATATTGAAGCAATATAATGTTACAATCTAATTTTCTGGCTCAGGAAATGATTTTGAAGCTACCATTCTGACATGGAAAATGTACATATAAATACATGTTTTGAACTGAATATTTGGCCTCCGCTCAAGTCATTGGAATGATTGGAAGCCAAGTTACACCCAGCGCCAAGCCCCTGTAAATCCCAACCAATAATGAACTAAACCTGCTGCCACATATTCTCTTCTACATACTACATTGAGTAAGCATGTGAAGTGTTTTTTGAAGGTTTCATCATATAGGATGTGAAATGACCTGATAAACAATTGAATCTGTCTAAGGCCCGGGATATCTTTTGAATCTCTGAGCTATGTTATAGTTTCACCATACCTTGGTGAGGGCACTCTTTTCAGGTCACCCAATATTGATGTTAACACCCACAAAAATATGGTGGTGGTCTTGATGTGTAACTTCCTATAGTCCTACATGCCTTTGTGATATTTGTGCTCCTGCAGTTTTGTACTTTGGTGTGAGGTGTAACAATGGTGCAGTGATAGTGTCCCGACCTCTGATGTTCAAGACTCAACTGTGCCAGAGGTGTGTAAAAATATTTGTGAACAGGTTGATTAGAAAATATCTAACAATGGGAAGCACGATAGTCTTGTTCAATATTGTTGTCATCTTGTTGTCATATCTACCTCATCTGATGATAATTGAAGTTGAAGTTCAACTCAAGGTAGGTAATTGTACTTTTTCTTTTCTGGTGCCTATGATTCAGTGCCACATGGACTGATGGGTTGCCCTGCGAATTTTCAGTTTTAAAAGTATGAACTAAGGATTAAAGATTGTTCTTTGGTAAGGTAAATGCCAAAAATGAATCATTATGGCACCGAGCAAAATTCTGCGCTCCATGTAAGTAGTCTGGAAGTAACCACCCACCTTCAATAAACTTGAACTCATTGAGAGCTTTACTTCTCTCATTCTGGCTCCAATTAAATCCTGTTCACCCATCACTTCTGCCACTGATTGACTTACTTTTGTTTCCAGTCTGGTAATATCTTGATTATTATAATTTTGGTTTGCAAACTTTACACAGCCAGCACCACCCTGTCTCCTTAACTTACTCTAGCACTACAACCTGAGTTCTTTGTACTCCTCCAATTCTAGTCTCTAACACTTGTCTGATTTTAAACACTACCATTGACAACCAGGCTTTCAACAAATTAGGACTCAAGCTCTGTAATTTTTGCCTGAAAATA
Organism: Chiloscyllium plagiosum; assembly: GCF_037043375.1. Taxonomy (NCBI): domain Eukaryota; kingdom Metazoa; phylum Chordata; class Chondrichthyes; order Orectolobiformes; family Hemiscylliidae; genus Chiloscyllium; species Chiloscyllium plagiosum. The sequence continues at coordinate 26,005,499 of NW_028270158.1, read as the reverse complement.
CCTCTGCTTTCTGTCTGTCGTCTTTTACATTCTTCTTTAAATTGACCTATTTGGCCAAGTTTGGCTCAATTTCAAATTTTGCCTCCTCATAATCGCTAATTTTGATGCATCTTGGTTATGTTATTGCACTACTTAATGTAAGATTTTATAATTATGTAATTTTAATGTATCTGATTTGAAAGGGCCTTATGAATGTTTGATACAGGATTGATTTTTCTTTTCCCCAATGTACACAGATGAACAACAGTGGAAGCCCAACATTTGCAGGAGTGACTCCAGTCAACTTGCTCTCAACATTTGCTGCTTTGCATGTGGCAAGTACAAACAAGTCCAAGAATTTGAGCATGCCCCTGGAGCTGTCTGTCAAAAACTCAAGTACAGAGGAGCAAAGGTTTTTCTTGGAGACGCCAGCAGCACAGGCACTCTCTGGGATATTTGTTTGGGCGGCTCTGATTGTGACATTTCACCAGGTGAGATTGAACGTATGAATTAGGAGCAAAGGTGGCATCATTTAGCACCAATCACAGCTTCTTTGACCAAGCTAAATCACAAACCAACCTTCCCAGGGAACTCTGGGCCAAGAGCATTAAACCTGTTGTTCAATTGTTGCAGTCCTTCAAGAACTTGTTCAAAGGTAGAAGACAGGTGGTGGTGGAGGGTTGTTTTTCAGACTGGAGGCCTGTGACCAGTGGAGTGCCACAAGGGTCAGTGCTGGGTCTACTACTTTTCATCATTTACATAATTGATTTGGGTGTGAGCATAAGAGGTATAGTTAGTAAGTTTGCAGATGACACCAAAATTGGAGGTGTAGTGGACAGCAAAGAAGATTATCTCAGATTACAACAGGATCTTCATCAGATAGGCCACTGGGCTGAGAAGTGGCTGATGGAGTTTAATATAGATAAATGCGAGGTGCTGCATTTTGAGAAAGCAAATCTTAGCAGGACTTGTACACTTAATGGTAAGGTCCTAGAGAATGTTGCTGACCAAAGAGACCTTGGAGTCCAGGTTCATAGCTCCTTGAAAGTGGAATCGCAGGTAGATAGGATAGTGAAGAAGGCATTTGGTATGCTTTCCTTTAATGGTCAGAGAGGGGAAAGATATAAAAGAGACCTAAGGGGCAATTTTTCACGCAGAGGGTGGTGCGTGTATGGAATGAGCTGCCAGAGGAAGTGGTGGAGGCTAGTACAATTGCAACATTTAAAAGGTATCTGGATGGGTATATGAGTAGGAAGGGTTTGGAAGGATATGGGCTGGTTGCTGGCAGGTGGGACTAGATTAGGTTGAGGTATCTGGTCGGCATGGACAAGTTGGACTGAAGGGTCTGTTTCCATGCTCTAAGACATCTCCAAGACTCTATGATTAATTGAAATGAATGATTTATACAAGCAATGCAGTTCCCATCCCATGGGTTGGTGAATAAATAAACCATGTGAGGGGTGCAGTGTCGAACAGACCTTTTGAAAGCATATAATTTAAATTATGGGGTGTTGATTGTTTATCATGGAATTTAAAACCATTGAAACTGTCCAACTTCTCTTGTATTTATGCTCCACAAGAACCTCTCATTCCTCTTCTTTTAATTATGTTCAATCTTGTGTGTATCTGGCTTTCCCTTAAATGCATCTACACAACTGAACTCAACTATTTAATGTGGTATTGTATTTTAATTGTTCTGAAGAGATAAATCTCTCCCACTTGTAAAATGAATTATTTAATAAAATAGCCATTTTATATTTATGATCGTTAGCTTCAGTCTTCCCCACAGAGTAGATGATGTAGCTTTACATTCCTCAGATCACAATCATGACCTCTAACTGGGAAGTGAATGAGGACATGGACTGTTCTCCAAGTGTTAGATTGACTAGCACCATTCACAGCTCGGACTGAACAGAGAAATGGGCCACTTGAAGTGCAGGAGGTGCTAATGGAATGATGTGTGCTGTGCTATAATTGCACAGGGAGAACAGCATTAGGGGAAAGTACTGGTTGTTTATTTTAAAAGCTACACTTAAATTTTAAAATGTTCACAGTACTTCATTGAGTAATTAAAATGGATTCAAAGTCCTTATATGCAACAGGTGGTTAATCATTCACAAAGATCCAATGACCATTTACCATAAACTGGTTCTAAACTGGAAATCTGGTCAGAATCTGCATAATAAACTGGTACTAGAACATCAGCTATCATGCCTTGCTGTAAATATGGTTTACAAGCAACAAATGTTCAGTGTGAATTGGTGATTAAATGATCATTAGGTTTTAAAGTCTTAAAGAGTGCAGGTGAAAAAAGTAGCTAGGGTTTACAAAATCTTTTGCTTATGGTGTTATCCCATAGACTGCTGGAACGTGAAGCTTTGCCTCCAGTTGTCAACAGTTTGGTGCTGGTACTATTGCCTCAAGATCATGTGTCCCATTTCAGATCCTTGAGTATGAAATCGAGGCTGACATTTCCAGTGCAACACTGTTGGAGTACTGCCATTGTTGAGAGTATTGTCTTTTTGGATGAGGTGTCTGTCCAGAGCTTGTCTGCTCCCTGACATCGGCGAGATTCGACAAACCACTTCCCATAACCTACTTACTATCCTGGCTAACATTTATGGATTATTTGTAGATGACCTCATTGCATGCAGCAATGTCATACCAAAAAACAATCTGAGTACTGTGTTTTCTACATTACAGCTAGTTAAAATAGTACTTACGGTATTGCTAATGTTCTAAAGTGTTTTGAAACAATTTGGAAATCTGAAGAACATTATATGATTGTAAAGTTCCCTTTTGTAGTATGATGGGATACATTTAAGCATCACACCTTGAACCTGAACTGTTAGCATGGCTTTAGTACAATACTACTATTTGACTTGGCTTTGACCCAATTATTGACTTTGCAATTTTAACTCTAAAGCAATTACCTGCAGTCTTGACTCCAGAGAACAACGTTATACATGCAATTCAGTTTCTGCTGATGATGTTTGACTATGTATGTTAGACGAAGGTTGCTGGACTGTTGCATGTACTGGGATATTAGAATACCCATACAAATTTCTTTCAAGCATAGATTTGTTTCTCAATTCTACACCATACCTGACACTGTGTTGTGCTCTCCAAAGAATCTACACTGTTGGAGGTGTGGAATGTTTGGTTAAGAAAATAAGGCATTCAAATTATTTTATCTTCATAAAATGCAAATAGGTACACTTAGAATATTTGATGAAGTTTAAATCCACATTCCTATTAATTTTGCCACCAGAAACCCAATGTGAATTAAATCATTCTGGATGTAGGTTTGTTTACTGAACTGGAAGGTTCATTTTCAGACATTTTGTCACCATACCAGGTAACCTCATCAGTGAACCTCCGGATGAAGCTCATTATATCATTCTAATTTAGGACTTATCAACCAAAGAGACAATAGTGCTAAGACTGAGGGACAGGATGTACATGTATTTGGAAAGGCAAGGACTGATTAGGGATAGTCAACATGGCTTTGTGCGTGGGAAATCATGTCTCACAAACTTGATTGAGTTTTTTGAAGAAGTAACAAAGAAGATTGAGGGCAGAGCGGTAGATGTGATCTATATGGACTTCAGTAAGGCTTTCGACAAGGTTCCCCATGGAAGGCTGATTAGTAAGCTTAGATCTCATGGAATACAGGGAGAACTAGCCATGTAGATACAGAACTGGCTCAAAGGTAGAAGACAGGGTGGTGGTGGAGGGTTGTTTTTCAGACTGGAGGCCTGTGACCAGTGGAGTGCCACAAGCGTCGGTGCTGGGTCCTCTACTTTTTGTCATTTACATAAATGATTTGGATGTGAGCATAAGAGGTACAGTTAGTAAGTTTGCAGATGATACCAAAATTGGAGGTATAGTGGACAGCAAAGAGGGTTACCTCAGATTACAACAGGATCTTGACCAGATGGGCCAATGGGCTGAGAAGTGGCAGATGGAGTTTAATTTAGATAAATGCGAGGTGCTGTATTTTGGGAAAGCAAATCTTAGCAGGACTTATATACTTAATGGTAAGGCCCTAGGGAGTTTGAGAGGCATTTGGATGGGTATATGAATAGAAAGGGTTTGGGGGGATATGGGCCAGGTGCTGGCAGGTGGGACTAGATTGGGTTAGGATATCTGGTCGGCGTGGACAGGTTGGACTGAAAGGTCTGTTTCCATGCTGTACATCTCTATGACTCTATACCTGAAGCAAAATACTGCATGAGCAGGAAATATGAAATGGAAATAGAAATTGTTGGAAAATTAATGGGTTAATCAGTATTTCAGTTTGGTGAGCTGTTGTATAATCTTGTATTTTTCACTTTCTAATCAACTTTGAAGTAGGAGCAGGAGTTGGCCATTTACCCATGAGCCTGTTCTGTTATTTAGTAAAATCATGGGTGAACCAATGATAGGCCTCAACTCCACATTTAGAGATCTATCAGCAGGAACTTAACATGGGAAAAGTGGGAGGAACTAAAGGTTTGTGATGGTGGAGGGATGAGTGATTCAGTGAAAAAAAGCAGGAAGGGGGTCAGGTGATACACTGCAAAAGCAAGTATAAGGAAAAAAATGGTATCAAGATGTGTAAATGTCAACAGCAGGACCATTCTAGCACTTGTTGCCTAAAGAAGCAGGAACAAAGGGTTATGATGCACTTGCCAAGACTCCTAGGGCCAATTCATTTTAGAATATATTCTCTTGAACTTCAAAGAGAACAAGCTAGCAAGTAGATGTAAATGGAACCTGGTTATGGGGTGTTATTTGCTCTGGGCTTTTATGTTCCAGTATTAATTGCAATTTTGTAATGTTCTCCCAATGTACCTGGCTTGTTCTGTGGCTACATCCAGTCACATTAAACTTCTTTGATAATGCTTTTTTTCATAATATTGAATGCAGTAACACCTCTTGCTTCCTCATTTCTATCTCATCCTAAAATTCTAAATGCTGCATTTGTAACAAATTGATTTAGTCTTCCACGTCTTGCTTTCCTATGTTTGAGCACATTTCTCTGGCCAATCTCCTCGTACCCTGCCCAACCATTCTTTTGTTGCATTATATCCCACGATTCCATTTAATACCTTGTCATGTGAAAAGTGAGTATCAGAGGGCTGTTCTCTTAAAAGGTATTAGATGCTGTTCCTTGATGAATGTTTTGCATAAACCATCTCAGGAGAGGAGGGCTGCTACACTTAAATGAGCGAACTAAGCATAGCCTTAGAATCTAACCTGAGACCATTCTATTTTGGATTACTCTGCTTGCTATCAACAACAATCTGTATGTATATAGCACCTTTGACACCTTGAAACATCCCACAGCATTTTGGGAGCATCTCTGAACTAAATTTGGCATAAGTCCCGTAAGGAAATATTAGGACCAGGTGATCAATGGGGTGGTCAGAGGCAAGTTTCAAGAAATGCCCTCAATGAAGCAGAAAGGTTCAGGGATTGAATTCAAGAGCTTTGGGTTTAGTCTACTGAAGGCATGGCTATTCAGTGGAGAAATAATGTGAATGTGCAAAATGCCAGAATTGGTTGAATTTGCGGGATTTTAAGGTTGTGGAGATTAGAAGTAGCGATTTGAAATTAAAGGCATGGTCCCAAAGTCTTTTCTACCCCCCCAAGTAATTTATCTTCTACACTTTGTACAACAATCATTTTAATTGAATAATATGTTTCTAAAAATGATTATTGACATGTTGTTCCAGTATCATGATGATAATGATGGGAACTCCTAAGGCTTCTAAGGTTCTGTATATGTTTTCTGCATTAAACAGTCACTCATGGGGCTGTATTTTCCAGGGATGTGTGTGTTTCATTGTTTGCCACATAGATAAGATTTGAAGTTCAGATTAGGATGCATTAATCTATCACTCGCAAAGGCAGGCAATGTATGTTACAGAAAGAATGCAATTATTGCCTATCCTGCATAGCAAAGTGCCTTGAATATGACATTCACTATGAATGTCAGTTGTGTTGTATTGAATTATGTTTGATAAAAGCACATTTAAAATTGATAAAAATACACATTTGCAAATGCCACAAAAGTTGGTGGAAAGGGAAGTTGCAAAGGGATGCAGTTTACAGATGAGATTGATAGGTTACTTAAGTGGGCAGAACAGAAAAAAACCCTTCGGTCCACTCGTCCTTGCCGACCAGATATCCGGAATTAATCTAGTCCTAGTTGCCTGCATTTGGCTCATATCCCTCTCGACTCTTCCTATTAATGTACCCATCCAGATGCCTTTTTAAATGTTGAAATTATACCAGCCTCCATCACTTCCTCTGGCAGGTCATTCCATAAGCACACCACGTCTGTGTGAAAAAGTTGCCCCTTAGGTCCCTTTTAGTGCTTTTCCCCTCACTTAAACTTATGCCCTCAAGTTTTGGACTCCCCTACCTAGCAAAAAAATCTTGGATATTCACCCTATCCAAGCCGTTCATGATTTTATAAACCTCTATAAAGTTACCCCTCTCCTCTGATGCTCCAGAGAAAATAGCCTCAACCTATTCACCCTCTCCTTGTAGCTCAAACCCTCCAACCCAGGCAATACCCTTGTAAATCTTCTCTGCATCCTTTCAAGTTTCACAACATCCTTCCCAGCAGGAAGACCAGAACTAAATGCATTATTTCAAAAGTGGTCTAACCGATATCTAGTACAACCGCAACATGACCTCCCAACTCCTGTACTCAATGCACTGACCAATAAAGGCAAGCATACCAAATGCCTTTACTACTCTGTTTACCTGTGATTCCACTTTCAAGGAACTATGAACCTCCACTCCAAGGTCTCCTTGTTCGGCAACACTCTTCTCTCAGGGTTGCTTTGGAACTCCTTTGCACAGAGAGCTGTGGGGGCAGAATCTATATTTAAGGATGAGCTAGATTGTTGATCAGTAGGGGAATTAGGGGTTATGGGGAAATGGCAGGAAAATGGATGTGAGGAATGTCGGATGACTCATGATCCTATTGAATAGCTGAGCAGGCTCGAAAGGGCCAAACAGCCTACTCGTGTTCCTATTAGTTGCACTTAAGTTTAATGGCTAAACATTATAAAATTATCTGTACAGGGTAGGCATGGCTGTTGTTAAATCAATCTTTTACACTAAATTATATTTTCAGTTATATTTTTTGCTGTGTCAAAATTTACAAAGACATTGCACAAGATCTGACATTTTCTTAATTTTTTTCAAAAAACGACCTCCTGTTGCTATTGAATTTGCTTCAATCACCTTTTCTCACATGTTCTAAACCTTTGCTGCCATTTAGGAAAAAGAAATCCTAATTTTCCCTCTGGATTTTTTTATCTGAAATCGCTGGCATTGTTTTGAAGTGAGAGTTCTGATGATCTGGCTATCACTCTTCACTGAGCCAACATTGAAAAGTCCAGGTTATGTCTTAATTACTGGTTGTGAGATATTGCTGTGAGGATGCCAAGTGTTTAAGTTGTTCCAATAATAACCTAGGTTGTATTCAAAAGCAATTCCTTGTCCATGGGCTATTTTTCCAACTTGGCTTTTTTTTGTTTATGCACATTGTTAATAGGTGTTTCATTGAACACGGCTCTGACCTGGCTAGAGTACCACACTCTCAGCCAGATAGGTTGCTTTGTTTAATTGTCCTAACCTGGAATAAAAGAAAACCAATTTGAATAAGATGTTGTCAGGTGGCCTTCAACAAAGAGGGTTGAACGTTAATGCCTATTGCTTATTTCTATGCTCTAAAAAGGGCAATCTGCTTTCATAAGCAATAGAGGGATTTTTGATATCAGGTTTGAATCATTTGGATTTAAATTAGGGAGAATAAGATTTTTTTAATTTGCATTTCTTTAAATTTCACCTCTCAACAGATATACCAGCATCTCCGACACTACAGCTCACCCAACGAACAGCGCTACATTCTCCGAATCCTTTTCATCGTTCCCATCTATGCCTTTGACTCCTGGCTAAGCTTGCTTTTGATCAGTAATGATCAGTACTATGTTTACTTTGACTCTGTGCGAGATTGTTACGAAGGTGAGTAACCATTGTGATAGTGGAAATTAGCAATTTTTGATATGTTAAATTTTAAGCTGTTGAGAAAGAGCCATTATAATAATGCTTAGTGGTCATAACCTTTTGATCATTTATTGGAGCATCCCACCCCCTCTCTTGTCTCTTTCCTCCCCCATCAGCCACATTTGGGGAGACAAAAACAGAAATAGCCGGTGAAACTCAGCAGGTCTGACAGCATCTATGGGGAGAAAGCAGAGTTAATGACTATTCATCAGAACAGAAAGGTCACTAGACTCAAAAGATTAGCTCTGCTTTCACTCCACAGATGCTGCCAGACCTGTTGAGTTTCACCGGTAATTTTTGTTTTTGTTTCAAATCTCCAGCATCCACAGTTCTTTGTTTTATTGAAATTTAATGAGAACCTGTTTGCCACAATAAATGTGGGAAGTGGGTGGGTCATAAGGATATACATGAATTCACAATAGTGTTGGATTGGGACTGTTAGAAGCAGGAAGTCACGTGATGAGATCATCAGGAATATGTATAACCAGAATTGATACCCGTAAATTACTGTTCCAACTGAACACCAATCTAACCCACTTTAGAAAATGTCAAGAGCCAACCACATTGTGAATTAGTCAGTTGAAAGATGTTGACGAATCTGTTGAGGTAATACTGAAACCAGGTGCCTTTTATGGTCACTTTTTCTAGTGCCACCCTTTAAATAGCCATCGGTGTCCTGTTTTAAAACTTGCTGTGGTAACATTTTAATTCATAGAATGTTGGATTAAGACTCCTGTAATATGCAGAATTATTTCCTGGATTCTGTCTTTGTTGTACCAATTTTTTGGCATGTTCGTTGTAATTAATTTTGCTGTGTAAATTGTAAACTGTTATGCTGAATACAGAGAAGGTGAGGTAAATATAGTCACTGTTTATTTATATTGAAATTCCTTTGGAGAATATTTTGTTGTCAGTTTCTTCAAAAGGATTAAGAACTACTTTGTATACTTTCTACCCCCACCCTGGAGAAGGTTATGAAAAATGTTTGATTCACATGTTAAACACGAAGACCAGAGTCATTCTCTTTTTTTTCTTCATCTGGATGAACAATGGAAAATAGCTGTAAATCTACAAACATTTCAAGTATTCAGAAAAAGCCTTCTATGAAACTGATAGATCTCTTCAAACTCTGCATTGGTAGATCTTCAAAACATTACGTCTGAAACTGTTTTTTTTTGTTTAGCCAGCAAAGATACTGGGTTAAGTAAACATCTGCAGTGATTTTTTGTTCAATGAAAGATTTTAAGTTTGTTTAATGGTCGGTTATTGCTGAAAGTTATAGTATAAGAGAAGTATCTAAGTTATTGTTTTGACGGTATCAGAACAGTAAATTGTATAATTATTATTGTACTGAGGACTTTTCATGTACAGCTTTGTTAAAAAATGTTTTTTTATTCATGGGATATGTGCATTTGCTAGCAAGTACATTATTTATTGCCCATCCCTTATTGGGTGTGAGAAGATTGTGGTGAGTGGTCACCTTTAACTACTGCAAGCTTGTGCTTGTAATCTTGTAGTGCTTTTAAATTTAGAAAAAAAACTAAGGATTTGACTCAGCAATGAAGGAGTAATGGTCATGTGTTTCCAAGTTAGAATGGTGGAGAAGAACTTGAGATGGTGGTATTTCCATTTACCAGCTGTTTTGCTTTTGGCAGTAAAGGTCACAGATTTGGAAAGTGCTGTCCAAGTTGCTGCAGTGTTTCATACAAACTGCTGCTGCCATGGGCCAGTAGTGGAAGGATTAAATTTATATGGTGACAGATGGGCTGTCATTCAAGTAAGTTGTTTGCCCTGGACCATGTTGAGCATCTTCATTATTGATGGAGCTGCACTCAGCTGGGAAGTTGGAGTATATTCCATTATACTACTGACCTGTGCCTTGTCTAAGACTTTGGGTAGTCAGAAGATGAGTTTCTAGCTGCAGAATACCCACTCTCTGACAGTGGTTAAGTGGCTGATCCAGTTAAGTTTGTGCGGGTCTCTTGAGCCACAGTAGTAGTGTCCCTATTTCTGGGTCAGGAGGCCTCATTTCAAGTCAGAGTTTGAAAAGTGTGTCATAACATCTCTGAACAAGTTGATTAAAAATTGCTTTGGTTAATATTGTCATGCAAGGAATGCAATGCTATTGCGTATCAAGAGGAGTGGTTAGATACTTTTAAATCATCATTGTGTTGCAGTTATGACATGAGTGTTATTTGCCAGTTAGTAGCACTAATCTGAATGTTTTGCTGCATATGAACAGAAGTTGCTTCATTATCTGAGGGATTGCATTAGTAAATGCAATCTAGAGTGAATATTTCCACTCCTAACTTGCTGTTGCTTGAAAGTCATTGAAACTTGTTGCTTTCACCTGATCAGCATCTCATTTCTCTCATCATATTTATTTTGCTTCCCTTTAAAAGCACCCAAAAAGGATTGAATGAACTGGATTTGAGCTCCATTTGCTCCAAAGCTCCAAAGTTAATGCCTTAAGCAGATTACACCACATATGCACTAAATCTTTTGCCATTGTGCTTGCATTACAAGTAGCTTTCCTTTTTGCTGCTGACATTCACTGAATGGTAAACAAATAATGAACTTTGTGTGACAAGGACCACAGGTTCAGATTCCATATTACATTTAACTCAGTCATAAGGTGGTTAACCTGGAAGAGCAGGTTTGCTTTTTGGGTGTGTCTTACACAAACACCCAAAGGTGTATCCTCATCTGTACTCAGCATCTCTGTGTGAAGATTGTATTGCAGTGTTACTGTTCAGAACTCCAAAAGTTGCTGTGGAGTTTATAGCACTCATTTATAGCACTGCTATGGTTTACCATAGTAGTGCTATAAATGAGTTGGCATGCATCAGAGTCATTGGGGTACAATTAAATCTTCCAATTTGACTCCGCTGACTCAGGATAGACAAGGAATCAAAACTTAAAAGTTATAGCCTTCACTTATTACGCTAGACTTTATCACTGGTGCAACAACTTACATTCTTATAACACCGTTAATGCAATAAAATGTCCCAATGTGCATCACAAATGTATTATCAAAACTAATTTGTCATCTAATAAGGCCATATTGGGAAAGAAGAGAGAGCGAGGCAGAGAAATTTGTGGTGGAAAATTCTAAAGCATGCATCTTAGGTGGTTGACAGCATGGCTACCAGTGAGGGGTCAAACGAAGTCAGGGGCCTCACAAGGCCAATGTTATCAAAGGATCTAGATGATCTAACTAATTATTTGATCTAAGGCCACAAAGGCTTGTCTTGATGATGCAAGACCAGATAACTAGCTTGACAGGCTGTTTTACAGCTGGAAGATGAAGGCCAGTATCCCAAAGCAATTCAATCCAGGTCTTTTTCCTTCAAGGTTGGTCAAAGAGAGTTATTAACGTGGGAGGAAAGCAAAGGGCCTGAGATTCTACGCATATGAGTACTAACGAAAACAATATATGAATGGCAGAATCACACTCTATGCTCAGACAAGACCTGGAATATGCAGAGAAACTTTCTAATTAGGGCCATCTCCTGGGACCCATCCTTACCTCAAGAGAAGTGAATCTTTACTACCGATGTGTCAATTTAACTGTTCGAGATAATTGGGTGCATAAATGCTTTATAAATTTTAATTATTGAATCAGTTAGAACCTCTGGAGTCTGGGGTTTCCTTTCTGACATGCAAGATTGAATTTCCTCTGCCAGGGTTGTCTTTGAATTATGTATGAATGTACATCTGTTATGTTTCCCAATCTGTGGATTTCGAAATATGTTACCTCCAGTGTCAGATTGAGAAGCTAAAATGCAGCCAGAATTTGCAAAAGCAAAGCTTGAGTGTCTTATTTCGACCAAAGCTAACTGTCTCTTTAAAGTACTGCAGTGAATGGAGGTCTTCAAATGTACCATCAGTGATCTCATACAAGGTAACAGTAATTAATGGCACACTTTCAGAATAAACTGATTTATCAAACAGTAATATTTTAGTAAATTACTTAGTGATCAATAATTATTAGATTTATTCCACTGACCAGCTCTGGAGAATTGTGCAGTTTCTACATGATAAAGAAAACAATCATTCCATGGAGCATTGTACTTCCTCCCCAACTCTTCCCAGAGCAGAGCTGTTTTGGAAGATTCCATTTATAGACATTCTGTTTAGGAACAGAGTACATGGACCTTGTAAGGCAGTATTTCTCCTCAAAGTACTTTTATGTAAAGTAGTCCAACTTAACAACTCAGCATAACACATCACTCATCATTTGTAGATGTCAATTACATTTGAATGCTGTTCTCTTGGTTGAATAGATTAATCCAAAATCAGTCACGTAATTTGTTCTCTGTAGCCAGCTGCTAGGATCCAGCACTAATGCTCTTCATTAGTCCCATGGTGATCATACAATGTTTTGCTGTTTACTACAGCAGTGTTCTCTTTATAAGGTCACTGTAGAAGGGGCTTAGTTGCCTACATGCTTAACAACAGTGGCGATTAAATCAAAATGACTCAATATAGTAGCAGGAGCAGATTAAAGATTATTGAGGCAGAGATCTGTTTGTTTGCTGAGGGAGTGGAATGAACGGAAAGAAGGAAGTTGAATCTCCTATTTAATTTTCCTTCATGTACACTGTACCACCAATCTTTCAGAGGTGGATGATGCAGCTATTCTCTTATCTAATCTCAGATTTCTGCTTGTCAATCATTGCATGATATAAAAACAATTCAGATTCCTTATGGGGAAGGAAAGGTGGAGAGTCAAATTTCCTGCCCCTTCACACATCCTTTGCTCCAAGTTGATTTGGGATTGGTTAATGCATAAAACCAATATGTTGCCCGTGCTTCACATAAATATTTGTTTATGTAATTGGAAACATCACCAGTTGGAGCTTACTTTCGCACACCAGTGAGATTAGATTTCTAATGCTTGGTTTGTGTTTGCATTATACATTGACATGCACCTGTTGTATTTTCGTTTGGTCTGTTAAACAACAAATAACCTGCAACGTGTATTTAAATTATTGTGTTAAGAGATGAAGGGAAAGGCACACTGAAAAAGCAAAGGTTTGTATTTATTATATCTAGCTTAAAAAGTTCATTAACTCATGATGTCTCTATATGGAATAGAAATTTCATGATGTGCTGTTTTTGGTGCAGATTGTGATTGATTGACTTGTTTCATGGAGAAAAAACACATGAATTAACAGTAATCATTTTTAGTAAGTACAGAAAATTAAGTTCCAAACAATTTGAAGAACCCCATCATCTTGCACCTCCCTGGCATTCCCTTTTCCTCTACCTCTGGATAAAATTATCCTCCTATTTTATTATAAATTTCTGCAGCAAGGTGTAGTAAACAGAGATATTTGCAATTCCAGTCACTTGCAGAGAGGTGATGCCCAAGTATGACTGAGGGGGGAATTACTCAATCTCCATTCTGACTAAGAACAGTTGTAATACTCTATGCAGACGTAAAGCTTTTGCACTAAATGATTTTAACGTTTCCAATCTCCTTCCTTTGGGCTTAGATAACACATATACCATGAGTCAGACTGAATTACAAATTTCGTGGGACGTAGCTAGTGTTAGAGGTGCAGCACTCCAGCTGGGGTTGAATATGATGCATGGATCAATTTGTGGAAATAACAGCAACTTGTGTTACAACTCTATGTTGTTCCTTTAACATAGTCTCAAGGTACCTCACGGTTATGTTATCAGGCAAAATTTGACTTTGAACCATGCAAGAAGAAGAAATTTAAACTGGTGATCAAAAATTATTTTGAGGAGTGCTTTCTAAAAGGAGAATGATGTTTAGCGATCTGAAAAGGATATTCAATAGCTTAGTGTCTAGGCAGCTGAAGGCACCACTGCAAATGGTGGAGGGAACTATCTGGAATGGACAAGAATGTTACATATCAGGCAGTGTGTTTAATTGCTTAACGTTGACATTGGTACCAAAGTTTTATTTCTGAAGTATTCCATTCCCTGTGTTCTTTAGTGAAACCTACATGCTAAGCTGAGATAACACCCTGCTGTAGAATAATGAACAAGTCCTATTATGCTAACACATCATCAGTGATGCATGCTAACATGGGGGACCTGTGAAAAGCCTCCATTGCTGATGACTTGATGAAGGAACTGATCATGGATCTAGACATGCTGTTTCAACGGAGCACAGAGACTAACAACTTTCAAGAAGTCTCACTCTAGTCTATTTGATCTCAGCAGCTCTTCACTGACTATAGGTACGGCTGTGTCTCTGTTTAACAGTCCCACCTAAAACTCCAATGATATATAACAGAGGTCACAGACTGGTGCCCTGCTCCTTTTGAATAAAGAGATATCCTGCCTGGACGTCCTCCTTTCAGTCTGAGTGGCTTATTGTCATTCTTTCCACCAGTTATATTTACCGGGTGCTGGAGTACAGAGTATTCTGGGTGTTCCATTACACCTACAAATCTGTGTACCTCAGCAGGTTTCCTTATTCCATTGAATTCCTTAACTCCACAAGTCAGCCTGCAGATCAGAATGCTCCAGCTATAGTTCTTTAACAAGCAATTCTTTAGTTTAACTTAAACCTTCTTTACGTTCAAACATGACAGCAGCCAGCCTGATACAGTGTCTCTTGTGCTGAAGAGGTTAATGTACTGTAGGATTAATTCTCTGGGACCCTTTGATTAGCCAATTGAGGTCTTCTATCCCAGTTTTCCTGGATCTCTTGACTTCAAGCAAGACCACTTCAAGGTATGGCAGATTTGCTTCACACTTTATTCCCTCAGTGCTTCTATCCAAATCTACAACATGATGTTTTCCATAAGCACTTTTTTTACATCATGCTTCTGTTTAGAGTTTCACAGAGGTTCCACATTCTTTGGATCCCATTGATGGTCTTCCAGATGAAGTGAATTACTATAATGTACCACAGTGCCAGAACCTTGTCTTTTCAAGTGCTGGTGATTTGCCTCCTGAGTCTACCCTTCATTGACTCCTCTTCAGTGCCTTCAAGTGTATGCCCTGGTTCTAGCAGTTGTGGCAGATGATATGTCTCACTAGTTTAAGATTGTGCTTTCCAATCAGCAAAAAGTGAACCACAAATGTTCTAACCTTCCTGGAGATGGGCTGACAAAAGAGGAAAGAAACAGCTTGAATGGTGGGTTAGTGGTAGTGACAGAAGTTTTAAGCAGTAAAATGTTAGAAATGTTAATGATTAAACACTATGGTTTTATAGGGATAGACTGAAAGACTTGGCAGACAAGATTGGGGGTGCGGGGGAATTGTGTAGGATAATGGGTGAATTCTAATATGGTAGTAAATAGTATCCATTACCTGCAATGCCTGTTGACATGGAGCGAGGGAATATCTGCAACTAAGACTGAACGTTTAGGATTCCACCCATTTAAAGTATAAAAAAGTAAATTCTTCATAATCTTAACAGACCATAGGGTTGCTTTCTCATGAGAGAGAGTGGGTCACTACATTTCAGGTGAGGGGTGAGGTTGAGAGGAGAGTCCTTCAAGGAAACCTCAGCCACTGTGGGAATTGAACATATGCTGTTGGCATCACTCTACATCAGAAACCAGCTGTCCAGCCAACTGAGCTCACAGACCTCCAGTTAAAGTATATAGTGTAAATGGTCAAAGCTGATCGTTATGATTATGAACATAGACCTGCCTTTCTCAACAACCTTAGTATGATCTCACTACACCTGCTATGGACTCCATGGATAATAGGTTAACCTAATACATACTTGAAAGGTTATTGGCCTGGGGCCCATCCTGCTTGTTTGGAATGATGCTTGCCGCAGATGGAACAACGAATAAAAATAGTTTAAAAGGATAATTGTTTCTTGTTTTCTTGAATTGATCTGTGCTGTCTTTCTTTTCAGCTTTTGTGATTTACAATTTCCTCAGCCTCTGCTATGAGTACCTGGGTGGAGAAAGCTCAATAATGTCAGAAATCAGAGGGAAACCCATTAAGTGAGTTGTTTCCATCTTTCTTATGCATATCAACCTCGACACTCACAAGTTTTGGATTTGAAGGCTTCCACTTAAAAGCAGAGTACCATTATTAAAAACACTATGGATCTGAAATAATCACTAATCAGACTTCCTGTCCATTCAGCACAGAAAAACAAATATAGCCAAAGACCAAAACAAAATATTTTTTTCTTTTAATAAAATCACCGCTGTTCTTCTCAAACATATACCAAAAAACAGCAGGGAGGTCAGCAGTTCATTAGTTGCATTTTTGAATTTTCCTGAACCACCAGTGAAATCAATCCAGGATTACTGGATTGAAGACAGGTTGAAGACTACATTTGAAGTTGGGGATTGTAGGCTAACTGCAAGGAATGCACTGAATTTTTGGAAACTGTTTTGGTTAGGCATTATCCAAAAATCATCTTTACAGGAAGGGAGATTCCACTGTACAACTATTCTGTTCTATTTCATATTGTCTTTCCCACGTAGTGATTAATCCAATCTCAATCATTCCTCTTTTGAACACAATAAAATAATTAGATTAGATTCCCTACAATGCGGAAACCGGTCCTTTGGCCCAACCAAGCCACACCGACCCTCTGAAGAGCAACCCACCCAGACCCATTTCCCTCTGACTAATGCACCGAACACTACGGGCAATTTAGAATGGTCAGTTCACTTAACCTGCACATTCTTTGGATTATGGGAGGAAACCGGAGCAAACCCACGCAGACACAGGGAGAATGTGCAAACTCCATACAGACAGTCACCCAAGGCTGGAATTGAACCTGGGATCCTGGTGTTGTGAGGCAGCAGTGCTAACCACTGCACCACTGTGCCGCCCCAAATGATAGGTCTGTTTGTAAAACAGTTAATAAAACTATGAGTGTATAATAGTTTCTTTGTAGATATAGTATACCTTCCTTATTTCTGTCTCATTCCAGGTCCAGCTGTATGTATGGAACATGCTGTCTGATGGGTATGACATACTCCATTGGATTTTTACGGTTTTGTAAACAGGTGAGACTGTGAGAAGTCTGAGTGCGTGTTTGTATACTTGCTGATGATTAGATAGCAATTCTGTTTTCACTTGCATCCCTTGGTCAGTCAGTATTGATCCATTTTTTAATGACCATATGAAATAGCACCAAACATTTTACTGGAATAGTAAAAGGCTATTTGATCCATGCACAGATTACATACAGTCTACAGCAAGACTACTCAGATTTAGATAGCACCTTTTTTTTAAAAGCAAGTCTCAAGGTGTTTCATACTAGGGTAATCAAACAAAATTTGATCGAGCCACATGAGATATCCAGATAAATGATTAAAAACTTCATTAAAGAGTTTATTTGGAGCATCTTAAAAGAGAAGGGGTATAGGGAGGCAGTCCCAGATCTTAAGGCCTCAATAGCTGAGGGAATGGCCTCCAGTAGTTGACTGCTGAAATCAGAGCTCTGTAAAAGTGCAGAGATCCTGGAGGGCTGTAGAACTGGAGGTGTGTATTGAGATTGCATCTATTTATACATCTGTTTTTTTAATTTGCATTTCATATGTGGCTAGTGTCTAATGTACAGCGCTGTGATAATGCTGATTTGGAGGTGCCGGCGGTGGACTGGGGTGTTCAAAGTTTAAAAATCACACAACAGCAGGTTATAGTCCAACAGGTTTATTTAGAAGCACTAGCTTTCAGAGTGCTACTCCTTCCTTAGGTGGTTGTGTTGGGCATCTACCTTGTTGGAGATGCCTTTGCCTGACACTTGCAAAGTGCAAATGTTGTTTTCCACTTATCAGCTCAAACCTGAATATTGTCCAGGCCTTGTTGCATTTGGATATGACTATTTCAGTATCTGAGGAGTCATGATTGATCCTGAATAATGTGCAATCATCAGTGAACAACCCCACTTTTAAACCGATGATGAGTAGATGGTCATTGAAATACGTGATGATGATTGGGCCTAGAGCACTATCCTGATGAGGTTCTGCAGTGATGTCCTGGAAGTTTCCTCTGTACCAAGTATCACTTCATCTGATGAGGAGCAGCGCTCCAAAAGCTAATGCTTCCAAATAAACCTGTTGGACTATAACATGGTGTTGTGAGATTTTTAACTTTGTGCTGTGATAGCCTTTTTATCAACTCATTCCCATCCCTTTGGTATTAAACTATAGTTATATTCTAATTCATAATACCTAAATATTATTAAACAACACTACAAAACATTACTTACTTATTACATCTTCACTATTCATTCCTAGCTTGCATCTCTGCAGAGAAAACATTTGCTCCAGGATCCATTGATTATTTGCCAGTTTCCATTTTGACCTATGCTTGTATTCCCTAATAAAATGCATCTTTACTGGAAACATCCAGTGTGGTAAGAAACATTTAAGCAGTGTGAAGCAGAAAACAGGCTGAATTTTACTAAAATCAGCCAAGTGTCAACTTCATGGAGTTTCATAGAGGGGTTTCTCTCTGTGTGTCCTAGTATGTTTTCTCTGCTGCTGACCTCTTTATGTATGCACAACATTCCTGTAGTGCTGTGTTCACCAGTGGCAGAAGTGTTTGTTGTTGCCAGGATCTTCAGGATTTGTGCTTCTGGCACTGTTTTTTAAAGCCCAGCTGTGCAGTATGTTAAATGCAGCCACCCATTAGTAGCCCTTCACAGCACACACATGGGAGCAAATTTAACAGGAAGTCTTCTGAGGGCACATAAATGGCTCTGATGACTCTTGTATTAAAACAGATCATGTTTGTAAATGTGTTGCCACATACATCATCTACCTGATCAGCTGACATTGTAACTGCTGCTACAAGAATCAAGCTCCAGAAGGTACCTTTCCTAATAGTCAGACCACATTAGAAATGCTTTCTCCCTGGCACTCAGCGTAGCATAAGATGTTCTCGTTGTTAAATGTGTGAACCTCGCGTTGTAAAAGCCACAAATGGTTCTTTTTATATTTTCTAACCAGCCTGTTCCAGAGATGTCATTACACACCTTTTTGAAGTAGGTGGAACTTGAACCTAGGCTGATGGGTTAAGAGTTAGAGACACTACCACTACACTACAAGGACTGTTAACTATTGTAGATGATATGTACTTCTGCTATTGAGTGGTGGCAGAGGAAGTGAATGTGGATGTAATCATTCGGGTTGCTTTGTTCTGGATGGTGTTAATCTGTTTGGAAACTGTTGAATTTACATTCATCCAGGCAAACGGGGAGTATCCCATCACACTTCTGATTTTATGTCTTGTAGATGGTGGACAGGCTCTGTTGAGTCAGAAAGTGAGTTATTTGATGCAAGATTCTTTGTCTTGGACCTGTCTTTGTAACTACAGTATTTGGCTACTCCAGTATAGTTTCTGGTCAGTGGTAAATCCCAGGATGTTGATAGTAGGGTATTCAGTGAGGGTAATGCTATTGAATGTCAAGGGGCAATGATTAGATTCTACCTTGTTGGAGATGGCATTTGCCTGGCACTTGCAAAGTGCAAATGTTGTTTTCCACTTGTCAGCTCAAACCTGGATGTTGTCCAGCTCTTGTTGCATTTGGATATGACTATTTCAGTATCTGAGGAGTCACAATTGATCCTGAATAATGTGCAATCATCAGTGAACAACTCCACTTCTAACCTGATGATGGATGGATGATCATTGAAATACGTAATGATTGGG
The DNA here is from genome assembly GCF_037043375.1 of Chiloscyllium plagiosum. Classification (NCBI taxonomy): domain Eukaryota; kingdom Metazoa; phylum Chordata; class Chondrichthyes; order Orectolobiformes; family Hemiscylliidae; genus Chiloscyllium; species Chiloscyllium plagiosum. The sequence goes on along the minus strand of NW_028270158.1, from coordinate 25,985,825 downwards.
CTAGAACACTATCCTGATGAACTTCTGCAGTGATGTCCTGGAAGCTTCCTTTGTAGCAAGTTTCACTTCAGCCAGCAGACAGCTTCTCCTTGATTTGCTAGGACTCATTGATGTCACACCTGGTCAAATACTGCATTGATGTCAAAGTTCAGCTGTTTTGTCTATGTTTGAACCAAGGCTGTAATGAGGTCAGGAGCTGAATGGCTCTGGCAGAACTCAAACTGAGCATCACTATGCAGGTTATTACTGAGCAGGTACTGTATGATAGCATTACTGATGACCCTTCCATCAATTCACTGAGTATACACTGGTGGAGCAGTAATTAGCTGGGCTGGATTTGTGTACAGTACCTATTTGGGCAAATTTCCACATCGGCAGGTAGATGCCAGTGTTAAAGCTATACTAAATTTGCTTGGCTATGAGCACAAGTTCTACAGCATATCTCCAAGACAATTGCTGGAAAGTTGTAACAGCTCATATCCTTTGCAGTATTTGCAGCCTCTGTCCAGTTGAGAATTGGCAGACTCGATACTTGTCTGCAGTGGATCCTTGGGAGCAGCCAAATGCATAAAAATTACCGCAGATGACACGTTGATCAACGGGATAGGATATCCACCAACTCCGTCAACTTGCATCTCTTTCTCCAGTTTGGTTATAGTGTTCTGGGACATTTTTATTCCGTGGCTACACTGCGCCTCACCCATCTCAAGAAAAAGGCACTGTGGACGATAAACTTCAGATCTAGTGTACCACCATCTCATCCTTGGGAGGACCTTCTGCTGTAACCTTTTCAGGTGGAGGCTGTTTGATAATGATTGAAGATTGCTGCTGGTTCTGGGCTTGCTGAAACATTTGCTCTTCCTCAGTTTCTCTGCACCTTTGTTGTATAGAAGCCACAATGTCAATAACCCCTGCTGTGGCTGGACCTATTAGTTACTGTTCGAATTAATCTATGTTGGGAATATCAGAAGCAAGAATTTCTTAGTAATGTGAATTGTCAATACTGGATCACACTTAAATGACAACTTAGCATAGTCATTAATATAGTGGGATATGTGTCACTTGCAACAAGGTGGCCTTTCAATACCTGTACATGAACCTTTGGCAGAGTAGTCTTTATTCTGAAGCATGCAGCACAAGCCATGCCACACAAAGAGAGGAAGAGATTGTAGATCGAATAGAATTACTGAAACCTTGTCCTGTTCCACTATTTATTCTCTTCCCCGCTCTCTCTCTCTCTCCTCCCTGCTCCCCCCCCCCCCCCCCCCCCCCTTGCCCTCAAGAAAGGCAGCATTGCATTAAAAGAATATTGTCAAAATATGCCCTTGAATATCCCATGAGATACTGAATTGTCTTTGTGAATTGTGGCCACTTTTTAAGGATCCCTGTTTCACTAAGTTGACTATTATCAATTTGTAATGACAAATGGTGTGGTCAAGATTGCTTGAGGCCAGGATTTTGTATTCTACACACTTGGTCACTCGATGTATTTCACCTGCAGAATTCTATAATTCTGTGTATGTGCTTGATTAAAGCAATTGCCTCTTGAAGGGCCTTACGTCATTCATAGGTGTAGCCTGCTACTTCAGACAGGAAAAGCATTTACTTTCTGGATCAGTGGTGCTGGAAGAGCACAGCAATTCAGGCAGCATCCGACGAGCAGCAAAATCGACGTTTCGGGCAAAAGCCCTTCATCAGGAATAAAGGCAGAGAGCCTGAAGCATGGAGAGATAAGCTAGAGGAGGGTGGGAGTGGGGAGAAAGTAGCATAGAGTACAATAGGTGAGTGGGGGAGGAGATAGGTCAGGGAGGAGAGGGTGGAGTGGATAGGTGGAAAAGGAGCTTCCGTAATTACACCGGCACCACTCCCCACCTCTTCCTCCGCTACATTGATGACTGCATTGGCGCCACCTCGTGCTCCCGCGAGGAGGTTGAGCAATTCATCAACTTCACCAACACATTCCACCCTGACCTTAAATTTACCTGGACCATCTCTGACACCTCCCTCCCCTTCCTGGACCTCTCCATCTCCATTAGTGACGACCGACTTGACACAGACATTTTTTACAAACCCACCGACTCCCACAGCTACCTGGATTACACCTCTTCCCACCCTATCTCTTGCAAAAATGCCATCCCGTATTCCCAATTCCTCCGCCTCCGCCGTATCTGCTCCCAGGAGGACCAGTTCCACCATAGAACACACCAGATGGCCTCCTTCTTTAGAGACCACAATTTCCCTTCCTACGTGGTTAAAGATGCCCTCCAATGCTTCTCGTCCACATCCCGCACCTCCGCCCTCAGACCCCACCCCTCCAACCGTAACAAAGACAGAACGCCCCTGGTGCTCACCTTCCACCCTACAAACCTCCGCATAAACCAAATCATCCGCCGACATTTCCGCCACCTCCAAAAAGACCCCACCACCAGGGATATATTTCCCTCCCCACCCCTTTCCGCCTTCCGCAAAGACCATTCCCTCCGTGACTACCTGGTCAGGTCCACGCCCCCCCCTACGACCCACCCTCCCATCCTGGCACTTTCTCCTGCCCCGCAGGAACTGTAAAACCTATGCCCAAACCTCCTCCCTCACCTCTATCCAAGGCCCTAAAGGAGCCTTCCACATCCATCAAAGTTTTACCTGCACATCCACTAATATCATTTATTGTATCCGTTGCTCCCAATGCGGTCTCCTCTACATTGGGGAGACTGCGCGCCTCCTAGCAGAGCGCTTTAGGGAACATCTCCGAGACACCCACACCAATGAACCAAACCACCCCGTGGCCCAACATTTTAACTCCCCCTCCCACTCTGCCGAGGACATGGAGGTCCTGGGCCTCCTTCACCGCCGCTCCCTCACCACCAGACGCCTGGAGGAAGAACCCCTCATCTTCCGCCTCGGAACACTTCAACCCCAGCGCATCAATGTGGACTTCAACAGCTTCCTCATTTCCCCTTCCCCCACCTCATCCTAGTTTCAAACTTCCAGCTCCGCACTGTCCCCTTGACGTGTCCGGACTTGTCCGACCTGCCTAGCTCCTTTTCCACCTATCCACTCCACCCTCTCCTCCCTGATCTATCACCTTCATCTCCTCCCCCACTCACCTATTGTACTCTATGCTACTTTCTCCCCACCCCCACCCTCCTCTAGCTTATCTCTCCACGCTTCAGGCTCTCTGCCTTTATTCCTGATGAAGGGCTTTTGCCCGAAACGTCGATTTTGCTGCTCGTCGGATGCTGCCTGAATTGCTGTGCTCTTCCAGCACCACTGAACCAGAATCTAGTTTCCAGCATCTGCAGTCATTGTTTTTACCTAAAGCATTTACTTTGCCCACCCCAGGTGTGGCAACGGCCATTTTTTCATTTCCATTGCATCTCAGACGAGAGGGAACACAGCTCACACTTCATATAGTGTGTCATAAGCTCAGGCTGGTAATGGAGGGGCCCTCCATACCATCACCTTCATTTCTTTCTTGCAGTTCCTGTTAATGCCATCTGTTCTGAGCTTCCCACTCAATTCCTTCATTTAAGTTTTCATCTCCCCACTTGATGCTGTGACCCCCAGTACTACAGCTTAATTATTGCCAATCATCATGAGCTGATATAATCATTTTAACATCTTAATTGAAGCAATATTCAGTATTCTAATTACAATCCAAGCTCATAACTTAACTTGTACTTTAGCTCTGTAAGACCCAGTGGATTTTGGAATGAAATTGCACTGCACATTGTCCAAGATCAGTATATTCTTCTTGAGGTGTAATGCCTAGAGTTGAATGCTGTTCTCAAATTGGAGGCTGCCCATGGCTCTGTACTACAGTTTTAATAAGCAACATTCAAGCATTGCCCCTCTTTTGTATTCCAAACACCTTGTGATAAAGGCCTCTATTTCACTACGTTTCTGATTACATTTGTGCAGTACTAGCAGTAACTTTTAACGATTTGTATACTTGTCATCTTTTGCTCCTACACTATTTCTTGATTGTCATTATTTTTAACAAAAAGCATCGAATATGTCTTTCTCTGTTCAGAAATATGACCTCACATTTGCCTGTGATGAATTCCACCTTCCGTAGTGTTAACTATTAGTTTAATTTGCCTGTGTCTCGAGTTAACAATCTGCTTTTCAATTACTATGATTCTCTATGACATCTGCAAGACATGGTTATATAACTTGCTCTTTTTTTATTCAAATCAATTACCTAGTTAGTGGAAAAGCAAAGGACCCAAAACAATTCTTGTCCTGTTTTGTTGAAGCATCCAATTATTATAGATATGAAATAAAAGCACTGCTGGAGAAACTAAGCAGATCTGGCAGCATAAGTGGGGAGAGAAACCGAGATAATGTTTTGAGTTCAATTACTTTACTGCTTTGGATTGCTAGCACTTGCACTTCTTCACTGTTGTATGTGTATGGATCTACCATTCAGAGTGTCCTTGTTTATACTTAATGGTTTCATTGTCTTTGCTCTCAGTGCATTCTCATGTATAAAGTTGCTTGTTTCTGCATGTTGCTGTCTGTTTCAATTACGCCTCTTGTTGAATGGAACAGTAGTGTCTGTTGATATCCAGTTTTGTTTAGTGTATTTGTAACCATATGCATGGTAACATAGTGCTTATGTTTCTGGACTATTAATCGGAAGGCCAAGACTAACACCTCAAAAAATAGGAGTTCAAATTCCACCCTGGCAGATGGAGACTTTAAATTTGACTCACTAAATATGGAATGGAAAGCTTGTTTGGTGAAACAATGGGATTGTCACAAAATTCCATCTATTCAGTTATGCCATTCAGAAGAGGAAATCTGCACCCTCAATCAGTCTCTTTTGTATGTGATTCTAGACTCAGAGTAATGTGGATCAATGGTGCTGGAAGAGCACAGCAGTTCAGGCAGCATCGAGGAGCTTCAGCAAAATCGACGTTTCGGGCAAAACCCCTTCACCAGGAATAAAGGCAGAGAGCCTGAAGCGTGGAGAGATAAGCTAGGGGAGGGTGGGGGTGGGGAGAGAGTAGCATAGAGTACAATGGGTGAGTGGGGGAGGAGATGAAGGTGATAGGTCAGGGAGGAGAGGGTGGAGTGGATAGATGGAAAAGGAGCTAGGCAGGTCGGACAAGTCCGGACAAGTCAAGGGGACTGGAAGTTTGAAACTAGGATGAGGTGGGGGAAGGGGAAATGAGGAAGCTGTTGAAGTCCACATTGATGCCCTGGAGTTGAAGTGTTCCGAGGCGGAAGATGAGGCGTGGGAGGGGGAGTTGAAATGTTGGGCCATCCGTTGCTCCCGATGCGGTCTCCTCTACATTGGGGAGACTGGGCGCCTCCTAGCAGAGTGCTTTAGGGAACATCTCTGAGACACCCGCACCAATCAACCAAACCGCCCCGTGGCCCAACATTTCAACTCCCCCTCCCATTCTGCCGAGGACATGGAGGTCCTGGGCCTCCTTCACCGCCGCTCCCTCACCACCAGACGCCTGGAGGAAGAACGCCTCATCTTCTGCCTCGGAACACTTCAACTCCAGGGCATCAATGTGGACTTCAACAGCTTCCTCATTTCCCCTTCCCCTACCTCATCCTAGTTTCAAACTTCCAGTCCCCTTGACTTGTCCGGACTTGTCCGACCTGCCTAGCTCCTTTTCCATCTATCCACTCCACCCTCTCCTCCCTGACCTATCACCTTCATCTCCTCCCCCACTCACCCATTGTACTCTATGCTACTCTCTCCCCACCCCCACCCTCCGCTAGCTTATCTCTCCATGCTTCAGGCTCTCTGCCTTTATTCCTGATGAAGGGCTTTTGCCCGAAACGTCGATTTTGCTGCTCGTCGGATGCTGCCTGAACTGCTGTGCTCTTCCAGCACCATTGATCCAGAATCTGGTTTCCAGCAGCTGCAGTCATTGTTTTTACCTCAGAGTAATGTGGTTGAGCTGCCTTTAGCTCTTCGCTGCACTCTGAAATGGCCTGACTAGCACTTTAGTATTCAAGAAGATGACCACCACCAGCTTGAGGTTAATTCGGTTTGGAGAAATATTTTCTCTTGCCAGTGACAGCCAAATGAATGCAGAAAACAGTAATCTAAAGCTCTGTCACAGCCTTTAACTCTGAGCATGTCTTCACAAATTGATCGTTATGCATGAGTTGGGTGCTACAATTGACTAGTCTTTTAGCTGATACTGAAAGGGTGCAAAAAGACGTATGGTACTCTTGTCTTTATTGGTCAGCGCATTGAGTATGGGAGTTGAGGGGTCATGTGCGGCTGTCAGGATATTGGTTCAGCCACTTTTGAAGTACTGCGTGCAATTCTGGTCCCCCTACTATAGGAAGGATGTTGTGAAACTCGAAAGGGTGCAGAAAAGGTTTCCACGGATGTTGCTAGGGTTGGAGTGTTTGAGCTATAGGGAGAGGTTGAATAGGCTGGGGCTATTTTCCCTGGAGCGTCGGAGGCTGAGGGGTGACCTCAGAAGTTTATAAAATCATGAGGGGCATGGATAGGATATATAATCAAGGTCTTTTCCCAGGGGTGGGAAGTCCTAAACTCAAGGGCATGGGTTTAAGGTGAGAGGGGAAAGATTTAAAATGGACCTAAGAGGCAACTTTTTCACAGAGTGGTGCGCGTATAGAATGAACTGCTAGAGGAAGTGGTGGAGGCTAGTACAATTACAACACTTAAAAGGCATTTGGATCAGTACATGAATAGGAAGGGTTTGGAGGGACATGGGCCAAATGTTGGCAAACAGGACCAGATTAATTTATGATATCCGATCAGTGGAGACGAGTTGGACGAAAGGGTCTATTTCTGTGCTGTCCATCTCAATGACTGTTAGTGTGGCCATTAGATGAAAGAGAGGGTTGGCTTCAACACTAAGAGAGCAGTCGGTTAGATTTCCACATCACAAACCGATCCCACCTGAGACTATGGTTGAAACTGCCTTCAATAGAGCTTTTCTCTTGCAGAGTTTAACTTGATCATTATATATGGTATACATATTATATATGATTCAAATTCAATCCCCAGGGACTGAGCACACAAGTCATACTCCATGTAGTAGTGAGTGTGCTATATTGTTGTAGGTGTCATCTTTTGGAGGAGACATTGAACCAAGGCCATATCTACCCTCTTGGGTAGTACTATTTTGAAGAAGAGCAGGGAAGTTCCATTTGGTATCCTGGTCAGTATTTATTCTTAAACCCAGTGATCCAATTATTATCATACTATTGGGCTTTTTTGTGTGCAGTTTGGCTGTCATGTTTCATGCAACAGTCACTGCAGTTCAGAAGGTGCTCCACTGGTTATTAAGTATCTTGTGTGGTCCTGACAGTGCAAGGCACAATTGAACTGCAAATCTTTCTTTATGTGCTTTCCTGTAGTGATGCTTCATATACAGCCAAAGAGGGAACCTGCTCAAATGTTCTTTGCTCCTTGTGGAGATGTGCTTTTTGTGTATTTGGTGGAATTTTTTTTAATGTTCATGTGAGTGAGAAAAAGGGATAAAAGGGGAAGAAATTGACCCTGCCATTTTGATTGCTTTGTCCTAAATTTGAGAGTATTTTATTCACTTGGGAGTTGATTCATTTGTGTTAGGGATGTTAAATTACATTTTATTAATGTTTTAGTTCCTTGTTGCTTACCACAAATCCTGCTGCCTGCCCCTTCTAGGCTACCCTACAATTCTGCGTGATTAAACCTCTAATGGCAGTGATCACCATTATTTTGCAAGTGTATGGCAAATATCACGATGGAGACTTTGAGTAAGTTGGCACTTTAAATATCACTTTTCAAATGTAAGCTCTGGCTTTTATTGTTAAAACTTAAAATCTTTGTTTAGTTAATACTTTTTTAAAATGCTTCTTCCTCAGGTGTAATGTGAAGAGCGGGATTAGGTACTTTGAGGTCAATTGAAGTGAGGTTAAAGTATTCTTGACTTAATGATTTGTCTCTAAATTCAGCTTTCCTGGATAAATTGTCTGTAAACCAAGTCGTTTAATTCTCTGTTGTATGGAAGGTTAAGCTCGTATTGCAAAGCAGTAGAAAAGTTTCCTTCACTCATTTAAGCAATATCTTTGGAAGAGCATACCTGAGACAATATTTCTCATAGTATAGACTAAGTAAAAGATAGCATCACCAAGTATTTGTGGCAACACACACTTCTGTCTTATTTGTGTACAGTGTAAACTAGATGACTAGGTGACCAGACAAGTGGGAAAACAAGTACATCTTTGGTCATTTGGGTGCGGTTGTTGCAGTGATAGCAACTGATACAAGAACATCAGAGGTTTTGAATAAAGATTGTCTGCATTTATTGGTGGCTGGTTTAGACTGAAAGTAGCGAAGCAAGATGGGAACAGGTGAATTATCAAATTTCTTGGCAACAGATAGAGGTGGTAGCAAAAATAAAAGGCATAATGCAAAAAAGTAAATATTTAACCTTGTGTGTTTATTAAAAATATTTAAATATATAATATTTGTGTTTATACATAGTTAATGTTTAATATTAGTACAACTTAACTTGTTTGTGGCCACTGTGGCTTGGAAACTAGCTGACTCCAGGTAGAATGTAATATT